>NW_004949098.1:7743235-7758278 GCF_000317375.1 Microtus ochrogaster
GGAGGTGGGGGGCGGTGGCGGGGAGGAGGCGGAAATCCTCAATAAATAAATAAATTTAAAAAAAATTATTTTGCCCAATAAACAGCAGGAAGAAGTTTTGATAGAACTATGCCCATATTCCCAAATACTGTCTACAAAAATTTGTTTACATTTAAAGGGAGATATGTTACTAAGATTTCCATTGGTATGGATCTTGGTTTATTGATACAAACTTAAGGACAATTCTGTTATATGTATATGTCTGCTCTTGATTAAGGTATTGTGTTTGTCCAGCACATTTAATAATGTAATGCATAATTAAGAAACATAGGTTAATAGATAAGCATATAAAATAGTCAAGCTTGTAGTTATGTTAATTAGATTTTCTAAGTTGACAGATATGTGTTTCAGATAAACAGGCATTGTTAAAACCTTTCAAGGAATATAGAATACTGAATTTAAAATGTTTTAAGAGCTTAAAACTTTTCATGACAGTGAGATATATCTTCTCTTGGCAGCACCAATTACTTCAAGAGAAAGATGGCCATTGAAGAGACTCCTTATGGATTTGGTTAACCATTTGGGCAAGAAACTGCTCTTGCCTGGACTTCTTGATGAACTGGACATTCAGGACCCACAGAGAAATGACTGTTAAACTTCCCAAAGGTGAGATTTTATCCTTCAGGGTTCATGCTTAGTGAAAGAGTTTGCCAGACATTCTACAGGACACAGAAAAATGTGATGGACAAACTACCAGTATAGGCAGAACTGTCTTTAAAATATCCTGCTTCATGAATACAATGGGCATGTAGGCTGAAGGTAGGTGCCCCAACATTACAGAAGAACTTTGGGCAACTGTCCAGGCAATGATATGTCTCTGTCATTTCTAGAGTTTTGGAAATTGCTTACAATGTACTTTCTGTTTACTTAGGTAATATTATATCCTTCTGGAGTCTTTAATGGAGTTGTAGAATTTATAATTATAGTTTTCCTTAGTTATGATAAAAATAAAGTAGATATAAATATTATAACTTTAATTACTGCTTTATACCTTTTTTGTTATATGTAATTTTATTGTACAAAATTTAAAACCTTCCCTTTTATTTAAACAGGAAAGGGGAGGTGATGAGGGATTACCCTCTGTATGCTGTAAACACCATTGGTTAATAAAGAACAGGGCTATGTGGGGAAAACTAAACTGAATGCTGGGAGAAAGGATACAGAGGCAGAGAGAAGCCATGTAGCCCGCTGGAGAAAGATGCCAGAATTCCAACTGGTATGCCACAGCCACATGGCGATACACAGATTAATAGAAATGGGTTAAATTCATATGTAAGAATTAGCCAATAAGTTGATAGAGCTAATGGGCAAAGCAGTGATTTAATTAATACAGTTTCTGTGTGATTATTTCAGGGCTAAGTATCCAGGAACCAACAAGCAGCTCTCTCTTTCAACACTCTGCTAGCTCCTATGGGAATCTAGATACTCATGAGGACACACACACACACACACACACACACACACACATGTACACACACACACTTAAAACATATTTTTAAACTTAATACTGTTTACAATAAATATACAAAAATAAAACAACAACAAAATCCAAAGAACCACAATAAAAATAAATAAATAAAATAGCAGCAACAACAACAAAAAACAAGAGAAACACAGTATTAATGAGTACATTGAAAAATATCAGAATAATATCAAGTAAATACTTTACTTAGGTGTTATTGATAATTAGTTTGCATACTACTTTTGATAATAGATAATTGTGAGGAATTGATAATGTCTTTTCTTTGTTTTCAGCAAATAAAATTTCTGGAAATGAACTGACATGGATGGATTCTCTGACTTTGATGAACTAATGATCACATATACAGTGGATATGAAGTAGAAATGCTGCAACGGGGAGAAAAGTGTGATGTAATATAATATAGAAAGCCATGATATATGGAGTTATAAAATTAATAGTATGTATATAAAATAGTATGTATACTCACTCTTACATTTATCAGCCAAAGCTAAAAACATGTCTGTTCTCTGATAATCTATAAACAGTTTGCAGAAATCAAGCAGACCCCAGTTAATGTGCTTTGTATCATTGACAATACTGACATAAAATGTTGTGCACCTCTACATTCGTTTGTCATGAATTTACATTGAAACTTTAAGGAACAAAAATATTGAAATACTGTTTAAAAATAGTTTAAATAATTTTTGATATTTAAAATTAATACACACTGGGAGCTGGAGAGATGGCTCAGAGGTTAAGAGCATTGCCTGCTCTTCCACAGGCCCTGAGTTCAATTCCAAGCAACCACATGGTGGCTCACAACCATCTGTAATGAGGTCTGGTGCCCTCTTCTGGCCTGCAGGGATACACACAGACAGAATATTATATGCAGAATAAATAAATAAATAAATACTTAAAAAATAAAATTAATACACAGCAAACAATGCCAAAAATATTTAGAGAGCTTGCTCCCATTGTGGTTCTCTAAGTCTGAAGTTGACAATTCTTTTATCATTGTTATGGTATTCTAGCATTACTATGGGTAAAATAAGTTATAACTGTACTACACTTAAATGATAATTATATGATAAGGACACTATAGAAGTGATAGTTTATTTATATGTACTATTATCAGTAGTTTCTTTGTTTACATTTACATTGCTAGCAATTAACTTATATTTCACTAAAATATTCATGTTCAATATTAATGAAAGAACTGTTGAATTATAGTTCTGGATGAATAAATAAATTAATACAAACAAATCCTTTACAAAAGTTACCAGGCTTGATATAATTATCTGTCTTCTTCTTTAATGTCAAACACATAGACAGAGATAGATACACAACAGACAATAGACAATCATGTAAATATATTTAGAAAATGAAATAAATGAATTGGAAGATTAAAAGAGAAGACTTGTCATTATTAAATATGATATACTTAATTATGTAAGAAATCCAATTTAATTTACAGATGAAACCACAATTAGTCAGCAAGTTTTGGGCACAAAAATCAATATACAAAACAAACTGCTTCAATGGCTATAAGAAAAATTAATAATAATGGTGAAGAAATAGGCTTGCATATGGAAAAAACTCTCAGAATACAAATTTGGCTTGATTGTCATGTGACTGTGGTAGTACAGTGATACGACATTTTATTTTGTGAAATCTGTCCCAGAAATGGAATGTTCTTCCAGGACTTAAACAGCACAGTTAATAAGAACTTCAATTAATAGAAAGCTATACAACTTCTAAAAGTTCAAAGAGAGATGATGTAAATTCTATTTATGTCTATTGAGAAATGAATATCTGTAAGTTTTAGAGAAAAGTGGTGACAATAAAAATTATAATATCCTTATAATGAAATAAAGCTGAACTCAAATCTTTAGATATAACAGCATTAATCACAGAAGACAAAAATAAAGCCCAAAACTCTAGGAATTCAACTTATTTTATTCTTACTTTATTGAGGCCAAGAGATGACCAGTGGTAAAACATGCCATCGCTCTTATAGAATACCCAAATTCAGCACCCATATTGGACAACTCACAACTGCCTGTCATTCTTGTTCTGGTGTATCCAAACCCTTCTGTCCTCTGTGAACACCTGCGTTCACACACGTACAATCACACACACATGCACACACACATGCACACACACACATGCACACACACACATATATACATAAAATAACAAATAAATATTAAATAACTTACTTTATTCAAAGGGAATTAAATGATAAAGTAGAAATATAAATGCATTATATGTACATACACACACAAAAAAATATAATAATATGTAGATGGAGCTTTGCTGTGTCCCAGCAATCTTTCCCAAATAACCAGACTGATATTTAATATTAATTATTAATGATCTGCCAAGAGTTCAGAACTTGCTAGCTACTTCTTACATTTTAAGTTAACCCATGAGTGGCGGTGGCACATGCCTTTAATCCCAGAACTTGGGAGGCAGAGGCGGGCAGACTTCTGTGAGCTTGAGGCCAGCCTGGTATACAAGAGCTAGTTCCAGGACAGACCTCAAAGCTACAGAGGAAACCCAGTCTCGAAAAACCAAATTAATTAATTAATTAACTAACTAACTAACTAACTAACTCATATTCCTGTCTACCCTCTACCATATAACTGCACATTCTTTCAACATGGCTTGTTCTTGCTTCTGTCTGCATTTGCCTGTGGTGACTCACAAGACTCAACCCCTTTACTTCCCAGTGTTGTCTCACTTTCCTTCTCCTGCCTAACCTTTATTAACCTGTCAGCTTTATTAACCAATGATAGTATTACATATTTATAGTGTACAAAGCTTTTTCCAATAACAGTAATAGACATGATATTTTATCAAAACTACAGACCATAATAAAATACTAATTGCAGGAGGAATAATTAATATAAAATGACAATAGTAACAATGAGAAGTTTTTAAATAGAAAAGTCACATGTATTTTATATGTTTGTATTTATTTGTATGTGTGTTATGTACATATGTGAGCATGTGCATACCATAACACAAGTATAGATTCAGAGGAAAATTTGCAGAAGTTGAATCTCTTTTTCAGTCATGTAGTCCTGAAGACCATACTCTGATAGTTGGGCTTGGAGTCTTTGGCTCTTGAGCCATCTTTATGGCCCTGCAGTTTTTAAAAATTAACCATATTGTGTTTTGGAGTGTGATTTTATCAAAAGTACATATAAACAATTAAAATATGAGATTTTATTCCTGTCTCAAGTGCAGGCCATGCCAGCCTTTAGAACAGATATGTGGCCCAGCTGCAGAACTCTCCCAGTCCCTTCATTTGGTTTCTCAGGCCCAATCCATGGCAACCCTTTCCTTTGCTATGCTCATTATCAATGTCCCTGTAAAATATTAAGTGTAACTTTAATTTAATAAGGTAAAACTAAAAAAAGGGGGGAAATAGAAGTATTTGAATGTCTATAAACATACAAACATATACCCCCCATCAATACCTGAGGCAGGTGGGAGAGTAGTCCCTGAGGTCATAAGAGAAGGAGCACTTTCCCTGCCCCCCACCAGCGGCAACATTTGGGAGAGTAGGCCCTGTACCTTGTTTAGGCATTTCAATAAATCCAATCCTGTTGGTGGAGGTGTGAGTGAACCAGCCCTGAAGTTGTGAGTATCTGTCTTGAGGCAGCATGGGTGGGAGAGAGATGTCCAACCTCATCAATGCCTGAGGTAGTGGGAGAGCTGGCCCTGAGGTCATAAGAATAGGAGAGCTGGCCCCATCCCTCACTAGCTGCAGCATTCAGGATAAGGCCCCTACACCTTGCCTGCACAGCATAGCTGTCCCTGAAATTGTAGGTGTGGGAGAAACAGCCCTGAGAATGTGAAAGCAGGAGAACTGTCCCTAACTCTTGCTTATCACTGCAAAAGTGATCCAGGGCAATTTGGAGATACCATGTTGCTGATGAAGACACAGGAGAGCTGGTTAGCTGACCAACATTGAAAGCACCCAAGGCTAGAACTAGGGTTATGTGTTGGCCCACCCTAACATCCATCTTATCTGTGGCTTGCTAGAACAAATGGGCAGGGGGCTTGGTCCTGCAGGATCTCCAAGTCACAGGGCATCAATGGGATGCCCTAGAAGAGTCCCAGTGAAGATCTAGTGTTAATGGTGCAACAGAGACCAAGGTCCACAAACCACACCAATGAATCTTTTCTATAAACACCTGCTTGCAAAAATACATGGGATAAAGTGGTTTACAATGAGACTCACTGTATCACATTGTATTTTCTCTAAAAAGATTTTCCCCTTCTTCCATTTTCTTTCTTCTTTTTTTTTCTCTTGAAATTTGTTTTGCCTTACTTTGGGGTAGGGAAGGAGATGACTGGTATTAGGAGGCAAAAATAAATAAATAAACAAATTAGTAAATACAAACCCCACATTCCTAACAATGAATGCTCAGTAGATCCACTGGAAAGAATTTGGAACAAAAAAATCATGATGACCAGCCTTTATCCCTCTGCTATGTTAAGTGAGAGTATTAAGACTGGCTTCAAATATTTCTTTTAAGCTTTTTCTTTGGCATTGATGAGTATTGAACACAGAGAATTTCAAGTATATGTTTTCACCTGTATGCTCATGTTCTTTATATTCTCAAATTCATTTTTATTAGTTCATTTAGTATTTTTCACAGTAAAAGACACTGAAAAGGTCATCTGAATTAATTAGCAAAAATATATGATTATATTACTTCACAGCTCAATTATGCTTAACTATAAAGTCATTGCTAGCATTTATTTATATATTCATTTATTCATTTACTTATTCATATATATATATGTTGTTTGTCTATATGTATGCACAACATGCATATTTGATAATCTAAGAGGCCAAAAGTAGATTTCAGACTCTGGAACTTAAGTGACAGATGGTTGTGAGCTACCATGTGGGTGCTGGAGATTTGCTTTGGGTCCTCAGCAAAAGCAGCCAGTGCTCTTAGTCACTGAGCCATCTCTTCTACCTCACTACTCCTCTTTTTATGGTTTGCAATCTTGACATTCTTAGACTATTGCAGATGAAATACAGTGTGTTGATTTTTTTGTATGTGCTCCTCTCCTTCATTTATCCTGTTTTAATCTTGTATATGACATTGTGTGGTTCACTGACCACTTTCTATAGCACTGAGTAATAACCTATTGTCTGTTGGTGCCTCAGTTATGACACTTATGTCAAAAGTACTATAAAATCTGTGAGTGTGTGTGACTGCAGGGGGGTGTGTGGGTGAGAGAGTAAGAGAGACAGAGAGAGAGAGAGCGAGAGAGACAGAGACAGAGACACAGAGAGAGAAACAGATACAGAAAAAGATTAGAGGTTATCAATGAAGGTAAAGAAATGTTGGAGCATCATCTAGCCTAAAGTTTATTACCATATAAACTTCACCCTAGACTTTCCTTAATTTGGGAGGAAAGAGCTGGAAGAACAGAGCTTTCGAGGTGAATTAAAGGAAAAGAAGCCGGCATGTTTTCCTATTAAACAGTTTGGACAGTGGCTGGCATTAAAAGTTTCAATATGTTTTGTCACTTTCTGCCTTTATCATGTTTTGTATTGTAATGATTTACTGGTAATTTAGCTCTCCTCAAATTCATAAATTTGTCTTTTGTTCAAATAAACCGTAGTATTAAGTGTAGATTTATAGAGATGCATTTTATGTGACAAACCTTATTTTAGATAGCAAGAAAGATGGAGTGCTCCTACAAATATATGAAAAAAATAATCAAATAATTCTACTTCTATCTATTCTTATTTTATACAGACTTAAGTTTCAGTTTTTATGTAGTAATTTTGTAAGCATATTGTAATGATTAATTTTGACTCTCAACTTGGGATTTAACATTATCAACAAAAGACACTTCTGGGAATGTTTCTGAGAATGTTTCTAGATTGAGTTATTTAATATATTCAATATAAATGTGGACTATACCTCTCCATGGGATGGATTCTTTGTTGGACTGAGTCAAAATAAGAAAGAACATGAATATTTGTCCTTCTCAACTTCATGTATCTGGATACAAAGTGATAGTAATGAACTGCCTTAAGTTCCTACAGCCATGACTTCCATCATAATGCATTGTTCTCTGAAACTGTGAACCAAAATCATCTTTCCCCTTCTCACATTTCTCTAGTCAATATTTTTCCAGCAACAAGAAAAGTAGCAAATACAAATGTAATATCCATTATATGTATTTGCTCTTTTCTTCATTCATTCTTCACTAGCTTTCAGAAAGAGCTAATTGCTAATTGTTGTTAATTGCATGAAATCCATTTATGGTGCAGCAGATTCTGTGACTGAACTGACAAATCAGAGGCTGTGCCAAGGAAACCTCTTGTAAATATCGAAGGCACATTTTCCTCCCAGTGACTCTAAGTAGGCTCTGGTCATAAAAAAATATCATTTCATCTTCTCAATGCATTACATCATGATCTATTGATTACAGCATAGATAGATAACAATTACTTCACTGACATGACAATTTTACAGTTTTGGCTCTTTTGAGCATTATTAATTTTGTAGTACTATTTTAGTCCATTTTATTAGAAACAGTTAATATGGAAAATTTGTTGGCACTACTATGTGTGAATTTCTATGCAGAGAAACATAATTTATAAATGGTCTCTACCTTTTTAGATGCAACAACTTTTTATGAATATTATGCCAGTTTCTGTGTCTCTTGGAGTAATACTTCTACAGTTAGCCTTCTCTTCTCATACATAAAAGCTAATGGTTTATAGTACTAAAAATTCCCTTTCAGGTGATGTGACTCAAAGCAAACAAAAATGAAAAGCAGAAATACACAACACTCCATGACTTTTCAACCAACGAGTTTGCTCTAGTTTCAGTTAGGAAAAAATACCCTTAATAGTGGCTTAGGCAAGAAAGGGTTCATTTTTGGTCACAGTTCCAGATCACATTTGATCTTTGTGGTGAAATCAAAAAAGAAGCTTTCAGAAGTCACAAAACACCCACAATTAAGAACAGAGACAAACAAGTGTATGCATGTTCACTTTCTTACTTTTCTCCTGCTCAGTTTGATCTCATCACCCTTGAACCGTACAGGACTTTCTACCTATGAAATGTCTTACCACACCAATTGATTTAAGAAGAAAATCCAGTATAGACAAGTCTACAGGCAAAACCAACTGAGACAAATCCTCACTGACACTTGTCAAGTGATTCCAAGTGTGTAAACTAAATAGCCATAGGTTGTAAGCAGGATAAAAAGGTGAAAAGTATTAATAGAATGTTTTAATATGTGTACAAGTGTATATAGGATTAGAAACCTGATAAAGATTTTTTACTGGGTAGGAAAAAAGGCATGGGGAGACAGAAACAGCTATTAAGAGACAGGAACAGCTATTAAGATAAGAAATGATCCATGAAAACTTTCTATAGTTTATCCTCTAAAACTATATATATTTTAAAATGAATAAAAGCAATAGAACTGAAAGTACAGAGAATCAGTAAGTTATAGGTTTCATTTAAATTGTTCTTAGCTTACATAGCAACAGATCAGAAACAAATATGGCTTGGTTTGGATATTTGATGATGGTTATAGCACAGTATTGCATTCCTGAGAAGTAAAAGAAGGTATTCTGGTAGAACACGGTGTGGAATGTATCAGCATTTAGGAGCAGGAGGGAAAAGACCAGGGCATTAGGATCATTGTTACACCATCAGTTTAGTGGCCAGCCTGGCCTCTCCTCTTTCAGGCAGCGTCTCAAATGATGAAAATAAATATTAAATAAATATATGAATAAACAAAAAGTGATTATGTTAGATATGGGATATCTGGGAATATTGGCATTATTTTATTTGAGTCCCAACTATGTTGTTATACATTTCCCACAGGGTGCAATAATGTGGAAAAGATTAAGGTGTTTATTTAACTTTGACCACCATAATCTTTTTGTTATATTTTGCTTTGCTTTTGTTTTTAGAGACAAGGTCTTATTATGTAGCTCCCAGGAGACTGGAACTCTCTGTATAAACAAACTGTCCTCAAACCTACAGATATTTGTTTGCTTCTGTTTGTGAGTGCTGAGTTAATTAGAAACATGCACTAAACACAATGTTGACTCATTTCATTTTAATATTACTTTTAAACTGTAAAATGCATTTCCCATCATTAGATATGCTAGTTACTGACTGTTGATGTTTGCTTATTCCCTTAGTGACGGTGAGTTAAATAGTAAACAGTAATACAAGAAACAACAATGTGGTTCCATAAACAGAGATATTAAGAGATAAATGGAGGAGACCCAAATTCCGGAGGTGGGAAGATAGAATGTCAGCAAACGTAAGTGAAGCCTATAAAGCAAGAAATAGCCTGAGACTTGTTTAGATAAGCTTAATGACTATTTCTAGAAACAAAAACCAAAACAGAGACAGCACACCAAAGAGAACTGACTTCTTTTGGTTATTTATTTATTATTAGTTATAAAGGAAGGTATTTAATATGCAGTGCTGTTAGTTCTGAATGTCTTGGTAAATCAGAGCAGATATTCCAATTATTGACTGGTTTCTGATAAGGAACTGAAAATCTAAGTATTTTAACAATATTTTATCACAGGCTAATCATCAGTATAAAACATTTAAACCCAATCAGTCTTTTGAGCTTGCAATCTCATAGAACACATTTTACTTTTTTGTGAAATTCCGTATTATTTCTTTTCAAGTAATACTGCTGCCATATTAATTTAAATCTAGGTTAGTTTAAAAGTTGTTGGACTGCATAAATGGCTCAGTAGTTAGGAAACCTTGCAGCTTTTCTAGAGGAGCTAAGTTCAGTGCTCAGGACCCATACATTGTCTTTCAAAATCACCTATAAGTCTGTCTCCAGGAGATCCAATACTCCCTTGTGACCTTCACTTTCATCTGTGTTTAAGTGCATGTATTCCACAAACAGATATATGTCTATACAAAACTGAAAATTGAATAAATCTTTAAAAACAAAAGATCATGAAAGAGCTCGTGATGGTATCATGAAAGGAACACACACACACACATTCTGAGTAGTATGTAAGATCTAAAATGACAAATAAAATTTCCCTTGCAATAGTTTAATGATCCATGAGACTTGAAAAAGTTGGAATATGGATTAAATAAGAAGTAGATCTAATAGAGTTAAAAATTAGCCTTGACTTTATGACTGGGAACACTGGGAGAACTTATAAATTGAACTGCATTACAAGTCCCAAGAACTTATATCACCCCAAGTACTTGTATACGGATAATAATCTATACTAAGTAACTAGGAGGGGGGCAGAGGTAGAGAGAGAAGGAATAAAGGGGGCAGAAGAAGGAAAATAGAAGGAGAAGGAAGAGGGAGAGTATGAAAGAGTGAAAATACTTGATATGAGATAAGGGAATAATTAACAAAGAAATATTAGTACTATTTCATGTTTAAATACTCTGTATAATGATATCTGATGAGGTAAATAATATTTTGTCACTTTAAGTTAAAGAAAATTTGGCCTTAAAAAGAACGCATAATGTGTTCAAAGTTGGAAGTGATAGAGCTTCAAAAGAAATAAAAGTACAAGGAAGGCTAAATGATATTTTACATTCCTCTATGGCCTATGATCTAGTTCTTGTCTCTAGTTCCTGCCTTGAATTTCTGCATTGGTTTTCCAAATAATGGATAAAGACAAAAAGCTGAAGTAAACTCTTTCCTCCTCATGCTGCATTTGGACAATTTATTACAGCAATAGAAAACAAACTAATACACACTTAGGGAAAGTAATATTAATCTCAGTGAGCTACAGACAAAAGGAACATGTGCAACTATGAGAACCTGAGAAGTGTTCCAGGGCAATGAGTGAGGAAAACCAGATATGAAAATGACTAAAATTCATTTCATAAATGTAGGCAGCTGTCAAACAGCAACAACAATAAGAATTCTGGAAAATTTAGTCATCAAATTCAGGTGGCAAAACTCTAGTAGCACTGGATTTGCCTATGTACCATTATTAACAAACAACTAGGGCCTAGAGAGATGTCTGTGAATTAGAAAGGGTTTACCACTCTCACAGAGGTTATGAATTTGGTTACTAGTACCCAGGACTGGTGGCTCACATCCACTTGTAACTCCAATTCCAGAGGATCTGACACCATCTTCCAAATTCCGAAGGTACCTGTACTCATGTGCACATGCCAGCACACATATACACATAAAATAATAGAAAGAAATCTTAAAATGTAGATAAAGCAGACAACAAAATGGATTCACAGAAACCAGATTTTGTGTGTTGAAAGACAATGACATAAGAATAATAGTGAAGACTCAGACAATGGGGGGAACTTTTCTGGAAAGTAACTCAGAAATCAGCTCAAACATGTTTTTTTTTAAAGGCTTTGAATAGGCATTTCTATGAAAAGAGCATGTACTGTGTACATGCGAACATTTATTATCATCAATCATTAGGTAAATACAAATTTAGCAGCTATGATTTAGAATGACCATAGTGAAAACATAGAAAGGTGTGGAGAAGATACAAAACTGAAGTTCCTGCGTACTCCTGGTGGGAAGTGAAAGTGAGGCAGTCACTCTGGGGAACAACATGACAGTTCCTGCAAATGAAAAGAAGCGCAATGACATATCAGTCTGAAACTTGGATTTCATATGTGTGTGTAAGCATTTGTGTGTGCTTCTGTGTGTGAATGAGAGTAGGAAATTCAAGAGGAATTTACACAACTGTGTTCACATCTGCATTGTTCACAAATGCTTAAGGTGTGGAAGTAATTACAAGTGGGTATGAATGCATTAGCAATATATTATTTTACTCTGGCAAGGGACTATTACTCAGCTTTAAAAAGGGGAGAGTCTCTGACATGTTTGGCTTTTGATGCTACTATATTATACAAAGTACGACAGCTACCAAATTATTTCAACTACGTTATTGTCTAAATTAAAGCAACTCATGGATGCAGAGACCAGAATTGTATTGCTGGGAGCACGGGGAAATCATTGATATTCCAGGAAGATTGAGTTTTGGTTTGGAAGATGAGAAAGTTCATCAAGTTGTATGTTTATCACGTATATAAAAATAAAGTGTCTCTCACTGAAGACTGAAGAGCGTAGATCTCATGTTCTAACAAATTGAAGAACATGTGTGGAATGTATAACAAGCAGGGGGGCCTGTTGCTTGTTTGGGTTTTTGCCCTGCCCTTTACCCTACAACTGTTTAGCCCCAATGAAAATCACACATAGGTCTCTATAAGTTATAAAACTGATTGGCCCTTTAGCTCTAGCCTCTCATTGGCTAACTCTCACATCTTGATTAACCCATTTTTTTAATCTATGTTAGCCATGTGGCTCAGTATCTTTTTTCAGTGGGGCAGCTCATATCTTGCTGCTTCGGTGGTCTGGGCTGGAGTGGGAGGAATCAACTTCCTCCTTCCCAGAACTTTCCTGTTCTCATTACATCATTTCTACTTCCTGTCTAGTTTTCCCACCTATATTTCCTGCCTGGCCAATCGGCTTTTATTTACAACATGATTGACAGTGCAGACAATTCTCCTGGCCCAGGAATGTGCATTTCCTGTCTGTGCAATTGTCCTCTTGAGAGGCAGCTCATGAAATGTGCATGGACTGAGATATACCGACTTGCTATTCATTGGTTTGTTTGCTCTTGTGACTGTGAGAATGTTGCCTGCTGCACAGTTCTGCTGCTTTTATTTTATAAGTATTTATTCTATGAATATGTCTCTTTTGAGCATTATTTATGATTCTAATTAATTAATTTAATTCATATTATTGTCAAGTGGAATAATTGTGGTAAAATAGGAGTCAAATTGAATATGGATGAAAGAAGCTAATGTGGGTTGACAGTGACTTACTTTGGTAGATTTGGCAGCAGTCTAAAATTTCAAAGACTAAATTTAGCTACTTAATTTTGATTGATAAGCAAAAATTCTGATATACAGTTTTAATAATGATGAATGATACAATCGATTTCTCATTTTAGATATGGTATCTTTTGATATTTTCTTGTTCTCATAATAAATTAATAATAAAAACCATATTTTGATAAAATGGTCTTATAATTTGCATGCATACTGATAGAGCCATCTTGAGGCATACTATAATATAGAGTTATATCTGTCTATTCTTTGGTGTATAAAATTACAAAAAATATTTTTCTAATATTTCAGGTAATATATTACTGAATTAAATGGGCTTTTACTGGAAACTATGTAAAATATATCCTGATAAGTGATTCAGCAATTTAAGGTATGTGAAAATATATTCAAATTAGAAGAAACAACTTATCTTAATATAATGACTTTAAATCATTAATACAGATTACATTTTATTAACCATGTTAAATCTTAAATTCAGTATGAAGCAGCAAAAATGAAATCTTAAAAGCATGTAGAGTAAAATCAATATGTATCTTTAAAATTATCTTTTAGAACTAGCCAGTTACCCATTAAGGTACCAGAGAAAATATTTTCAAGTAACGCTTCTATAAATTTGCAGAATTAATTACTGATAAATGACTATAATGTGGTGCTCTTGTAATTCTGAGATATCCTAGCAAAGTTTAAACTTTGTAAAGAAGAAAATATCTTTATAAGAATAAATAATAAAACTATTTGAATGTCAACAAATCTACCATGAGGAAAAGTCATAAATCATTTTAATCTGGAGTCTGTTGCAGCAAGGTAGATAGGCTAATGTCATTCTGATGGAGACCTCAGTGTTCAGTTTGATACAACCTTGTTAGTGCATTAAACTGGCATATTATTATAGTAACAGAAAATGAATGCCTTAATGTGTGGATATAGTTTTAAAGATTAAGTATTTAAGATTGTGTGAAGGAAAAAACATAGGAGGCTGTCCTTAGAAATTTTCTACAATCTACAATATGATCAGTAAAGATGTTTGTTTCTCTTATTTTACCCTAAAGGGTGATCACTCACCAAATTAAGCTCTGGGGGCAAGGACTGTGTGGTTTTAAAATATGGCATCAGGGTAGGGGGACAACTGATTTTCATACAAGTAATATTCTTATTGAATCTTTGGTAGTTTAAATGTTTTTTTTTCTTTTTTTTTTCTGGCAGCCAAATCTCTTTAATTCTCAGTATTCCAAGTGCATTATAAGGTCCAGTGGTATTTAAAGTTCTTTGTTTCATTTTATGGCTGAAAGGTGTGATTTTTTTTCTTTTTATTGCATAGTATTGATGGAGAACATGTTATTATGAATAATGTGATGTAAAACTATCATCACATCAATCATATTGGCAACTGGAGTTATTAGTAAAATTTAAGTCACAACTACAAGACACTCTCTGTTCTTTACTCTTGAAAACTCTCTATCAAACAGTTTAAAGCCTGCTTCCTTGGTATCATTGATTCATTTCTTTTTTTTTTTATTATTTTTTTTTTATTGAGAAAAGGAAAAAAACAAGTTTCCACCTCCTCCCAGCCTCCCATTTCCCTCCCCCTCCTCCCACCCTTCCCCCCCTCCTCCAACCCTTCTCCCCCTCCACCCACTCCTCT
>NW_004949098.1:7759031-7768908 GCF_000317375.1 Microtus ochrogaster
CCTTCTTACTTAGCTTCTTTAGGATCAACATTGTAGACTCCGTGACCCTTATTTATGGCTAGAAACCAATTTCTCAATGGGCCAGAAGAAAACTTTCCCAACCTAAAAAATCATTGATTCATTTCAAATATAGTCAGAATATATGGATTTGAACGTGACCATGTAGTTTTCTGTGCCCTGTTTCCTCCATACTTTATTGTGAATAGCTCTAGTGATGAGGCAGTTACTGCAACGATTCTTTTAAGTAGGATTTTGCCTACACAGGAATTTCTTCTTTTTTAAATATTTGGTACCTACCTCCACTCTCTTTTGAAAATTGTCATGCCACTAAGCCCTAGCTGGCCTGGAATTCCATGTATAGAGCAAGCTGGCCTCAAAACTATAGAGATCATTCTGCCTCTGGCTTCTGAGTGCTGGGATTAAGGCATGTGCTACCACATGTCACTTTATCCTTTAAAAATAATATCTGCATTTATTCTGTGAGGATTTCCTACATGTATTTAATATACTTTGATCACATCTATCTCACACCATTTCCTTCCAGCTCCCTCTGGGGACACTTAACAGATTTTCCTCCCACTTCGTGCCGTGTCCTTTTTTGTTTTATCACAAAATCAACAACCCATTAAATCTAATTACTTCTCATATAAGCCTGGATGAAGGTCTATCAATGAAACTTTATTATTTTGAGTTATTTACTTCCTATTTTAACAAGCCTACCTGCAGGATGGAATGTTAAAAACCTGAAAAAAGATGCAACATGATGTCTTGGCCTCAATCTAGCTATGTAGAAGAAACTTTAACTGCTGACCCACCTGCTTCTATCTCCCCACTATTGCTACACCACATCTGGAATGTGACAGTGCTATGGTTAATTAATGGTTGTGGGGCAAGCAAACACTTTAGTAGTTGAGCTTTGTGTCTACCCCATACATCACTCTTGGAAAATAATTTGATTTCTTAGTCTATTTTCACATCTATAAAATCCATGGCCCTTGGATTTATCAATAAGCATATAATATTAATTTCTCGCCTGTCCTCTTGAGGTTCTGTATAAAATCTTCAGCAGGAGGGAAATACATGTGCTTGCACTTGTCCTTATTTATATCTTCACACAAATTAAGAACTCATTCATGCATCTCAAAATTTCATGATTACATTGTTTTAGCCTTCATATTATCTTAAGACCAGCCAAAGTCCCCAGTCATCAAGGTATAATTGACAGGGCAATTTGCTTTTGTAGATGATGAAATCATTAATGTTATTTGGTTCTCTCTTTCCTAAACTCTAAACATGCATCTCTGGTGTTAATCTTTGAACTCCTAAGTATTGTTTTATAAAAGTTTCGCTAATTTCTGAATAGCACTTAATAATTATATAATTATCACTTTCCATCAAAAATATATTTTGTATATGAGAGTGTTTACCCAGTAATCATATACATGATTTTAAAGGGTTGTGGTTCAGAGATAGAGAGATGACTTTCAGTTAGTAAAGGCTTGCCATAAAAACATGAAGATCCTAAGAGTCCACATTAGAAGCTAGGTATGGAAGGGTATGCTAGTAACCTCAGCCTTCCTGAGGAACTGAAGCAAGTAGATTCCTGAAGCTCAGTGGACATCTATCCAAGTACAACTGTTGAATTTCAGCTTCAATGAGAGGCCCTGCCTCAAAACATAAAGGAGAAAAGCCATGTGAGGCAGAAAAGACACAAGATCTCCACCACTTCATGGGTCCGTGTATGTATACAACTTCATTCTCTCATGAACACATCACATACATACACACTGTATACACACAAATCAAAGAACTGTGGCTCACAGGATAAAAACAATCTATACATTTTAAAACAGCATTGGAACTGACAATAATATTGGGAGAAAGATCTTCAATTCTTTGCAATATAGTCCATACAAAGAAATCTTTCCTATTTTATTAAATTTCTGGGATAAATGTGAGATAGTTTCTACATTAATATTCCATGTAGTGTATTGGGCTAAATTTCATTAACCTGAAAGTCTCTATTGGGTAGAACTCAACTGAACTTTTAGGTTAAAATCAAATCAATCTGAATGAAATCAACTGCAGAGTTTGATCTGACCTTGATGTCAAGGAAGATTTTTCCAATTTGGCTGAATAACTATGCTTTCAAAAGCCAAATTCATTTCCAAGCCTTACTTTTTATTTTCAGTCTTTTAACTTCATTTCCCTCAAGTCAAAGTTAATTGAGCATAGAAGTGTTTTAATTCTATTAATTTGATAATTTCAGTTGACATGTTGTGTTTCAAAATTCCTAGTCTAATCTTTTCAGATCTCAAACATTGGAAAGCTACTTGGAGGAAAACAGAAAACTAGAAAATACTATTATTTACTGAAAGGAGTGACGTGCATTTAGATAGAATGTTGCTTATTCCAATATGGCTAGACAAAAGTGAAGAAATAAGGAAATTTAGCAGTCAAAATGAAATCCACAATTCTGCCCTACTTAGCAAAGTTGCTTTTTCTTTTCCCTTAGATTATATCTTCAAAGGTAAAGATTAGAAAAAGAAGGCATCAAAAATAAAAGTGAATTAAATAAGACTCTTTCTTCTTATAACAAGTATAACTAATCTATCAAACCAGATTACACCATAAGTCTCCGAGGAATTCTGACATTTAGAATTCCAGGATTCTATTACTAAAGCTCAGACACACATTAAGGTAATAGAAACTCAATATTGCCATAATACTTATTTGTTAATAGTGGTTTATTTTATGAAGTCTCAAGGCATATTTCCATAGTTCCATCTTTACTAAAGGAATTCATGTTAAGTTTTTTCTGACTTTTCTTTTGTCTTTAAAACACAAAATTGACTGTCTAATAAAATTGATATATATCAAATTAATTCTCAGAATATTTTTCTTTTGTACTAAGGCTATTTATCTACTACACTTGGTGATTCTGGTTAAGGATAACTTTAAGGATCCCAGATATCAATTTGCGAACCTTCAAACACTGCTCTCATGTATCTTCTGGTTGTTACAGTATACTAGGGCAAATCAATGACATTATTATCCACACTTATATTTGGAGAAGCTAGCATGAGATAGAGATACCAATTTTAAAGTTATACATATTATAAGGAGGCAGCATATTGTTTACATTTTTATTCAGTGTGCTCCTTTTCACTATTATCTGTTTATGCAGCTGTCTGTAGCATAAAAATTAGTTGATAATTAAATTATCTTATTTTCATTGCAAATTCTCTTATTTCATTAATAATATATTATCAATATTCTAATATTACCATAATGCCAGTACATTAATCTGTTCCCTAGTAAAGCTCTAGATATAACTTGAAAAAGTAGAACAACAGTATTCACATTCCTCAGTTCCTATATATATACTAACAAGTAGTCCATTCTATCACTATAGTGTATAACCAGTGTCTCCTAGAATGATACTTTTAAATTTTCTATGCTTCTGTTTTGTTTACTCAGGTTTTGAAAGCAGGAATGGTCTTCACAACTTACAGCTTTTATTCTTTTAGTAACCAAATTATCTTTTACACTGAATGTTTATGGAAATGTTTAATAGTTCTTTTTTATACTCTTTCTCTTTTTATAATTTTTTGCCTTTCTAATGCCTTTCTTTTTTTTTTCCACTTAGGTGTATCCTTTTTGTGTCCTTAGGATTTAAGTACATCCTTTACTGTTGTATTAGTTGGGGTTTCTATTGCTGTGTAGAAACACCTAGACCATGACAACTCTAATTAAGGAAAACCTTTAGTTGATATGGTTGCTTACAATTTCAGAGGTTCTGTTTATTATCCTCATGACAGAGAGCATGGGGGTATGAAGTCAGATGTGATGCTGAGTACATCTTGATCAGAAGACAACACAAAGTAGACTGTAACTATGGGAGAAACTTAAACATAGGAGACCTCAAAGCCCACCCCCACAGTGAGACACTTCTTCCAATAAATCCACACCTACTCCAACAAGGCCCCATTTCCCAATTTTCCTCCCTTCTTTGGGGGACATTTTCTTTAAACTGCCATATCTGTTCTCAGAAAGTGTTCTTATTCACTTCACTAGTTCTGATTAGCAACACGAACAAGTATTACTGTAGCAAAAATCTTCTTCTTAGTCTACTCCGTTCATTTGGGATTCCATTAAGATAGGGTTCTTTATGTGTCTAAACAGGGCATTATTGATTAGTACAGTTTCATTCACTGTAGAACTGTGATTTTCCCAGGGCAACAAAATTAAAACCCATCACATCAATTTTTTAAAAATTTAAGCAACATTACAGTTTCTTGTTTTGATATTATTTCCACTTCTGGCATCCACAGCTACAGCATGAGTCCTAGAAATACTTCATTCAGAAAAGATAGAACAATGCTAACCTGATACCAGGAGTTCTATATAAATCTGTCCATGGAGGGCAGAACTTTACACTTGTACTCTCCTCTTTCTTCTCATCTTCAAACGCTTTCCAAAAACGTGGAGTGCATTTCCTAGTGGGAATTTTCTTTTAAACATCTCTTATACTGAGTGTGAACAAACTCCCATGAAGCAATTCAAGTCAAGCATTTGTGTTTTAATATGGCTTCATGTTCATCTCAGTTTTCTCCCAACATAATCTAATGATGCAATCATTCTCAGTAATGACTTGGTTTTTCATCTTTTTATACTATTCTGCACATTTGTATCCTCTTATTTTTGCACATATGTATATATGATATTTCTCTAGGATATATTATTTTTTAGAAAAGTCATAGCTAGCAATTCAGCAGATTTGATATTTACATATCAAGCAGGACATTTTTGGCTGATTTGAAAGCATATTTAGCAGACATATGCTTCTTCTTCCTCTGGGCAGCAATACAGACTCCTTTAGTATGCATATTCTAATTTTAATAGTCTTTAAAGTTTTTTTTTTTATATTCTATTCTCACTTTAAACCTTCAAGGGTAAAACGGAATGGGTCATTATACTTACTCTAGTTTTATAAAGTAATATTTAGAGAAGTTACTGGATGGGCTCAAAATAATCCTACTAATCAAAAAGGATGGTCATTAAAACTTAAGTCTGTTTTTGATGTTTCTATTTAGAATGATACCATTTCTACATCCAATCTCCTGGAAACCCCTACCACTAGAAACCAATGCCAGAATATCATAAAAGTACATAAGTGCTTTCTTGTGAGAGGTGTGTGGCCAAGATGCTACCCTGAAGAATAGCAAAGTAATAATTGGTGGCCATTACAGAGATAACAGTAGAGCGGAGGCAGATAAATAAAGGGAGAGCTAAGAAGACTTGGGAAGGCAAGATGCCCCCAATCCTGAAATCTAGATTGAATTTCTCATGGGCTGATAGACACAACAGAAAATGTCAAAACTGTCTAAATGCAAAATATACTACTTTTCAAGAGATATCACAGATAAGGTTGTTAAAAAATCTCCATATGTCAAAGCGTTGCTAACTTTTACACTTAACCCCCTTAGATCGTCTTCTCTACCAGCACAACAGAAGATTAACCTCACAGACTGGGTTACATTTTCTTTTGCAAATGGAAAGTTATTTAAGAAAAAGAAAAGTAAATTAGCTCAAATGTTTGAACTTAAAACTTAAAGGGTACCTTAAACTGCCCTTCCCTTGTAATAAGACTGATGATTGCCTTAATTGTCATCATAGAACCTTCATTCAGTAACTGAGCGAAGCAGATGCATCTAAGCACTGGGTTAAACTCATGACTAGAGTTCAGTCATAGAGAGGGAGGAGTGATAATATAAGCAAAGGGGGCCAGGACCATAATGGGGAAACCCACAGAAACAGATGACCTGAGCAGGTGGGAGCTCATTGACTCTAGAGTGACAGTTGGGGAACGTGTATAAGACCAAACTAAGCCCTCTGAATGTGAGTGACAGTTGTGTGACTTGGGCAGTTCATGGGGCTGGTAGAAGTGGGATCAGTATTTATTTCTAGTGTATTAACTGGCTATTTGAAGCCCATTCCCTATGGAGGGATTCCTTGCTCAGCCTAGATACAGGGGAGGGCATTGGTCCTGCCTCAAGTGATGTGGCTGACTTTGTTGACTCTTCATGGGAGGTCGCACCCTCTCTGAGGAGTGGATGGATGTGGGAAAAGTGGGGGGAACAGGAGGACAAGGGGGAGAGGGAACTGAGATTGATCTGTAAAATACTCAAACACTTCATCTTTGAAACTGGTTATATTTTTGAGCAATGTAGCTTCAAACATTCAAATACAAAAACATCAGGCACATGCACACATGAACATATACCTACCCACCAACCATAAAATGTAATAAACCATTTTAAAGTACTTTCAAAGTATTTTAGACTCAATAAACTTTGCTAAGTTGTAAGACGCAAATTACTACTATCCATGGATGTGTATCAGATGCTCCCATATTTAAGGGATATAACTCAAAAACACTTTTTGATACATGATAGACATACAAAATCTGTACATTTGATGCATACCATTTTATGTAGAGATATATACAACTGCAAAATTCCAGGTTACAGCTTAATAATGATCATCCCTTCCCCTGGTCTCCTATTGCCTTGATGATCCATCTTAGCAGGGATGTCAGTACCTTTTTTCTCTTTACTTTATGCAGGAAAAGTAAAACTTGTGGCATAAGATAGTAGCGTTTTAGGTGACAGATAAAATGCCATTAGAGAAATAATCTCTCATTTCAAATAAAAGAAACAACTTTTATGTCATTTATATCTAATATTTATATTATTTACCATGACTGGTAACTTACTATTTGTTCTCATTCTACCTGACCTAGTTTATTCAATTCTTAAGATTTAATATGTTTTTATTTATGTTGAGTAGGGTACATATATGGCAGTGTCGTCTGAGGTCAGAAAAGCACATTGAAGATGGAGTTGTGAGCCCGGTACCATGAGTATTGGGTTGTGTATTTGGGTTTTATAAAAGAACAGGAAGCACTCTTAACTGCGTAGCCCTCTCTCCGCATTGCTCTGCTCAATTAATGTGCATGTCTTATACACAAAGGTAGAATGTCTTGTCCAGAAATTTACATATCAATGAAAAACATGTTAGTAAAAAACAAGCAAGTCAGTTACTTATTTTAAAAGGAGTTTCCACTTGTAGCATTCCCTGGAGTCCTAAATATAAATGCTTCCACTGATGCCATTTCTAAGCTATCAACACAATTGAAGTCACAGCATTGGGAGGCATTGCACAGTCTGTTTTTGCAGGCTACTGCAAGTCAGCTCCTGAACATCACTAATATTGCCAAATTATCCTGGGTTTAAGATCATATACATGTAGTAAAGTATGTGTGTCACTGAAAAGAACAGTAACTAACATCTTGGTTCAAGAAAACCTTGTAGCATTTACTTATATTGTGATAAAGATGGTATAGCAGTTTTACAGCAATTGAGAATCAACATTTTATTGCGAAGCACAGCCTCCCCTCCTGAATTGTTAGTTCATATGTCCATCAGTTTACAATTTCTATGTGCATTATCCCTGGTATATTTTATTTGGTGACATTTCGCTGATCACAAGTAATAACTTACCTTCAGCTCCTATGTGGGACTACAGAGCTTTTCTTGTTCATATAGTAATTTTCTCTAGTCCATTACAAAAACAAATTATAGGCTGAACTCAATCTCTTTGAGTGTTACTTTTGATTAGAGGGACTTAAGTTAAAGTGTAAACTTTGGAAAGTATCATTGAGTGAAACTATAAGATCATTCTTCTTACAATGAGATTAATAAGATATTATTAAAAATTAAACTTCCCATAAAGGAAGGTGAGATTCAGAAAGGACCCTGGGATAAATAATTACACTCCTGCTATCTGTAGTTATAATTCCTGTTCTATTTGGTTCAATATCTATATTTTTTTGAACCGTAAGCAAAATAATTCCTTCTCTTTTATTTACTAAATCAGCTGAGTAAATTGTGGCTGTGAACATACTTAGTACCATTTCTTTGATAAAATGAGCACCATTTGTTTATATATATATATATATTTATATAGAAAAATATATATAAACAAATAATATATATATAATTTTATTTTGTCTTGTTTTAAAGTTTCTCACTATTTAGGATTAAATTCATCAGTTTTTTTCAAAGTTTGGAAATAGGTTAATATTATTATTTGCCAGCTACAAGATTAGATATACACAATGTCATGAATGAAGAAAGAATGTCATATAGAGGTGAGAGAGAAGGTGGCTCTATTGTTCATGCTGCACACCACACATCTTGGGATGATACACAGTTACAATGGTGCCTTAAGCTCAATGGCTGTTGTAGAATAGGACTAGACAGAAGCTCACACCTGGGCAGTTTACTCTCTCTCTCTCTCTCTCTCTCTCTCTCTCTCTCTCTCTCTCTCTCTCTCTCTTTCTCTCTCTTTCTCATGTGTGTCTGTCTCCATCCTGTTTTTTATATATGATGCTCTTGTGTATGGACATGTAGAGTAAATATTCGTATGTATGAGTACAGTCCTCCAAGTTCTACCATGCTCAACCTCAGATGTCAGTCTTTGCCTTCCACTTCATTTGGAACAGGGTTACTTGTTCACCGCAACCTTCCAGGGATTCTTCTGCCCATCTTTTATCTCAGAGACATACTACCGCATTTAGCTGTTGTATGGGCTCTAGGTCACAGAACAGAGGTCCTCCCAACTGTGTAAATGTGGCTACCCATTTGATTAATCTTCTTAGCTCATGATCTTTTTTAGACTATACATGATCTTTCCTAATTGTGGCCCAATAAGGTCCCTTCTACATTAGCATGTCTATTATTAAATATCATTCTTGTTGAGACTTCTTGAGTGTAGCTTCTGAAATTCCAGGAGACATATTCTCACAGAAAACTTTGTTCCACTGGCCCTTCTAATCTGTCCACCCACTCTTCTCTAATTTTTCCTGAGCCTTATTTTTAGGAGCTGGATTGGACAATTCTTACACCTGTGCAAAGCAGTGCACTGAGGAGAGCAGTGGCCCTCCACAACATGGAATTAAAATCTACATTTTCCTGTTTGACCTTCCTTTGATTTTCATGTTTTTCTCAATGTCTTTCAATTATCAAATAAATATTGTTTTGTTTTATAGGGACATTTACAATTTTTCTTTCTTCTACACTACTCTATCTAGAAAATTCTCTGTGTTACACAGCATATTACAACAAACAATCTTTTGAACCTTGCTCAGCCCCTACTCAGTTTGCGATTCTGTCTCAACAGAATAAACTGGAGACTGATAGAACAGGATACCCAATATCAACATCCCTACTCTGTACATGCAAGGGCACCCTCACACAGTCTGAATACATAACACACAAACACACATTTTAATACTCAGTCCTATGACTTTCGTCCAAAAGTACTATTCTATATATTGATTGATGTACTATAACTTAAAAGAGAGCCCTACTACTCATTCTTCTTTTAAATGTGGTTAGTAGGCTTGCGGTTGTTCTTTTTATTATGATTATTTTATATATTCATAAGAATGTTCTAGAGTTCACTTTAACAACATTATAATTTTTTGAAATAAGGAAATGGAAGGTGCTTTTCATGTTTATTTTTTAAACAGGTGCCACATAGCTCTAACTGGTCTTGAAATTTCTCTGTAGGGAAAGCTGCTTTTGGTTGCTGAATCCTCCTGCCTCTGTTCCCAAGCACCAGGTTACATGTGTGTACCATCATGTTTAACTAAGGAAACTGATTTTTGGTAAGCAACACTGATTTCTTTTGGTTTCTTACAGAAAGATTTGTTTACTACTATCATATGAAATCAGTGAATTTCTCCCTCTTTTGTTTACTCTTATAGATAAAATAATTATGTTTTGCTTTATTTTCTTGAAAATTGCAT
>NW_004949098.1:7769008-7844291 GCF_000317375.1 Microtus ochrogaster
TATATATATATATATATATATATATATATTATCATTAAATCCAGAGGTTTTACGTTCAAACTGTAATCTACTAAGTTCTATCATAAGCCTCTCTTTGTTTAGGAATAAAAATGATCATAAACATTAAAATTTGCTTTAGAGTGTTAGTTTTATTGAAGATTATCTATAGCCATCATGGTTTTGTGCTGAAACTGTGTAATTCTCACAGCTGGAGAGATGACTTGGGATTAAGAAGACTGGAGTTTGGTTCTCTGCACCCGTGTCGAGAGGTTCACAGCCTCTAGCCCCCATTCGTTATTCATGCATTCTAATGCACACTTCTCGCCTCCAGTGTTCTAGAAAGCATTCAGCATTCAGTCTTTCATATAGACTAATGTGCCTGTTGGGAACTTTCTTACCTGAACTTTATCATATTGTCCACAGCTCTCCAAGGCAGATCCAGACAAATTCTCCATGAAAATCAATCACATTTTTGGGTACAAAGCACTGATTTCTCTACTGATACAAGCCATCATATTCAGAAAACTGTCATCTGCAAAGATTCTATTTCCCATCTTATTTATTTAAACGGGGTGGTTATGTTACTATTTTATTAGGTCCTCGGAACAAATGTGGGTTTGCATAGCTATCTTGAACCCACAACATTCTTAAAGCTCATTTTATTGTTTTTACTTGTTATCCTGGTGGATAAAACCATTGATCTTTTGTATCATACATTTCAAACGAATTCTCCTTTTTTTCCAGTCCTGTATGGTTAACTTTAAAAAGCCAGATCAAAATGTTTTATATATAATCCTGTTGGATTATGTTTCATGACCCTCTTGTTAACCTTTTAAAGTGCTTTGGACTCCACTTTGTCATCTGAAATATCGCAGCTCCCTCCTGCCAGCATGCCATCTGCAAGCACATATGGTGCTTTAACTTCTACAGTATGACCCGAAAGAGATCGCTGTATCACTGTCAGCTTGAATTCCAGCTCAGACACCCAACCTGAGCTCCTTCTCCAGGTACAGAAGCAAACGATTTTCTAACCACTTTTTCTATTTGTTGCCACGACACAACTAAATTTATTTATTTCAAGGGAAAACAAATAAAATCTTTCAAGTATTAAATGGTAGTTATTTTAAATGTAGCATTTATTATTTAAGAACATAAGAATATGTATTCAGGATACTGGGGTGACAACAGCAGGGGCACTGTGATTTACACTGTCATGTTAGAACCTCAGCCATAGAGCCATAGAGCAGGATAAGCCTGACTTAATAGCTCATGACTCTACAATTTCCTGTTCTTTCAGATGATGCATTCTCACACTGACTTAAAAGATTATCATATCTTAACAATTTTTTATTATCCCTATATCCTACATGAAACTTTAGGAAAAATCTCACAATATATCTTAGGCGTTTGTGTTTGTTTTCCCCCCAGCAAAAACGGTGCTTGCTACAAGCAAAGCACAATAAAATATTTGTGTTTTAGTACTTATAGTTGTTTAACTTTGCAAATTATTGATGACCTTTGAAATTTTCTTTTTTTCTCTCAGGATGAAAACAATTTACTGTTAAATTCCAGGTATATCATCTGCACCCAGACAATGAGAACGAGATAACACAAAGCAGAGCCCCTAGGTTTTTCCATAAATTTAAGGTCTATCACGTGGTCATCTACATATAAAAAAAGAGATTTGAATCATATTTTCTTTGTGTCTCATGTTAATTCTAATTATGATTACATTATTATTATTATTATTTTATTTTTATCTGTCATTGATACTATTAGTAAATATGCAAACATTTTAAATTTAATCAGTTTATGTTTTATTCTGTTTCCTTTATACACACAATACACATGTTAATCAATCAACTTCCCAATGTGTATATGTAGTCAAGTTTTCAAACAATTGACAGGGACTTGATGAATATCATTAAAAATATATTACATATTCTTAGCATTTTGGGCTGTCCCGAGTATCTGCATTTACCACAATTCATTTTAAAGAGGCTTCTTGGACTGTGACTGAGAATAATTTTTGTCTGGGGATAAAACATATATTTCAAAAGCAGTTTAATGCTATGCAAAATTAAAAACCAAAAACTTTCAAATTTGGTCTTATAAACCCCCAAGGCATGACAAAGTTTTTTTTTTTTTTAACCAGGTTTATACAATCAGATATGGACTCCTTCCTGTGGAGGTTTTAAACTAAATCTGTCATCAATTGGATCCCCATTACAAACATAATGCCACTGTAAAGACAAATGTGGCAGGGCAGGGTGGTTCTTTTGTTCTTAAGTTTTACAGTTGGGTAAGATTTTCTACCTCAGCTGCTTGCACAAGACCTTCAGGTAACCGGAAAATTAACCATCAGAGAGGAAGATTCCAATTCATTTGTGCTTCCTATTTTCTATGCAGCTGAAAATTTTGTTTTGTTCAGAAATAAGCTTTAATCCTCTGGTTCTAGTAGGCATTCAAGAGGACTGATGGTAAGTGACAGTGGAGGGTCCAGTTCAAAAAAAGAAATATTTATTTTTTCCTCTAAGGCTTAGAGAATATTGCCCAGGAGGGATAGGAAGAATTTAAAAGATGGGATATAGGTAGAAGGGTTGAAAAATGTCATTCTTAGGCACAATACAACCATTGTAATTCATGAACTCAAAGAAGTTGCCATTATTTTCACTGATCCTGCAAGAAGGCCCTTTTACCGATCAGTCGTGGATTAAAAATCTGTTCATGGATCCTTATCATGTACTAACACACTGTTGGATCTTGGCATATTCTGGCAGAGGAGGCGCCACTGTTTCATTGTATATTCATAGATGAGTCTTTCCTGTGGATAGTTTCCAATTCATACTCACACAAACCACCTTAGTTTCAGTGGGTCACAAAACAAACAAAAAAATAGAAATGAAGAGAAACAAGAAGTTGCTGGTGGTGTGAGAGTAATAAATATACCTAATATACATTTATCAAATTGTAAAATGCAAATTTAATTAGTAAAATACAGAAGCATTTACTGTGGTAGGTGTCTGTAATCTCAGCACTTTTGATGCAGAGGCAGGCTGATCTCTCAGTTTGAGGCTAGAATGGAATATAGAAGTATATAGAGTATACTAGGTCAGTCATGGATAGTGAGAACTAGTATCAAAAACAAAAATGTCACAATAAAAATATTATTACCTTCCCATCAGAATCGAATAGAACATGTGTAGGTATAGACACTTCTGAAAAAAAATTTTGGGATACATATGCTAACACATAGGCCTTAAAGAATTTAGTGATATTATGGTCTAGAATGATGATACCACTAAGCATCCCAAACTTGTCCAAGTTTTCTATGGGACTTCTCACTCCTGACTACTGAAGAGTAGAACTTACTGAGTTATAGAAAATTAGAGAGCAAAGTAATTAATGTTATTTTAAGTTCAATGCCTCAGTTAGCTTTGATGACATATTCATACACTTTTTAAATCATGCAAAACATTTTCCCTGTATCTGTCATCTTTCTTTACCTGTCAATTTGAAGGAATGATTTATATTTTCAGATACCATTCGATATGTACTTTAGAAATTTAAATATATCTTGTAGAATTATTTTCAATATGCTAATTTCATTGACTAAAACAATTTTAATTAACATCATCAAACAATTAAGTAAACAAACTGATGTACATTTTATCACATTTTTCCTTTTACTTTATATCTATCTTCATTTTTAATCTACAGATAATGAACATTCATCTTTGTGGAATAAAGTATGATATTTTATCATAGTTGATTATCATATTTTATTATTAATGCTAACCACCTTAAATATTTATATTTTCTTTGTAATGAGAACATTAAAATTTTCCTTCCCCAGCTATTTTGAATAATGCGATTTAATATTTTAACTAAGATTACTGATTTTAGTTTGAAATTATATTTAAGGAGTCTGCTTTAGTTACTTTCCCTGTTGCTATGATAAAACACCACTCAAAATTAAATCAGTGGAGTAAAAAGTTTATTTGTCTTACACTTCATAACTGTCCATAAATAAGGGAAACCTGAAGACTGGAACTGAAGCAGAGTCTGTGGAGGAACACTGCTTACTAACTTGGTCCCCAGTGTAATGGATTAATTAAAAATGCTGCAGAATCCCTGGGAGGGGAGTCACATGGTGGTGGGGCAAGAGACAGATAAACACAGCATACAGGGTTAGTGGGTTATAGAAGAAAAGAAGAAGGAGAGAAGAACATAAAGAGAAAAAAAACAGAAGAGGAAGGGAAGAATGGAGAAAGCCCAAAGCTACCTCTTCTAGAGGGAGATGGAAAATGAAGAGACTCAAGCTGCAAGCAGAAAGGAAGATCTGCCTGCCTCAGCAGATGGGGGAAGGAGTGGGCAGAGCTTGTCTCTTAAAGGGACAGGACAGATGATTACACCCAGTCAATTATATTTTTTAATGTGGCCCAGGACTGTCTAATAAGGAATGGCACCATTCACAGTGGGTCTTCACACATGAATGCAGGTATGGAGTTATGACACAGTCTAAACCTCACAATATTCTACACATTCATATTTGGAGTTTTGATGTTTTGTTCCTTTTTTTGATTATTTGTTTGCTTGTATGTATCTCCAAGAAACATGTTTTGATTTATATACTTTAGAAATACTCATGTATGTTCAGTTAAAATAGAGAAAGTAGTACATATATGACTTTCTCCTTGTTATTAATGTCTCATGTAAATATCTGGATACTCACAGGTAATAATGAAGGGCTCTCATGGAAAATAAAAGCTAAATTAACAACCAAGTAAAATAAGAAAGAAAGAAAGAAAGAAAGAAAGAAAGAAAGAAAGAAAGAAAAAAAGAAAAAAAGGAAAAGAAAAAAGAAAGAAAGAAAGAAAGAAAGAAAGAAAGAAAGAAAGAAAGAAAGAAAGGAGAGAGGAAGGAAGGGAGGGAGGGAGGGAGGGAATTTGTGTGTATAGATATTCTAACAGTTCAATCAGATAAAAAAATTCCCCAGTTGAAGTTTTCTTTTTCAAGTTGATATAAACTAGCAAACACAAAAATTTTCTCTCCCTTTGCTGTATCTATATTAAATTTCACATTCTTGCACATTCCTCAATCCCTCTCCAAGAATGTTTCTCATATGGCCAGTTCCATCCTCAGCTATGTTTATCTGAGGTAAGTTGTTGGGGACCAGCCTTAAAAAAATACCTCTTGCCAGTGTAGAGGTGTGAAAATTTAGAAATAGAGTAAAGAACATGAATATGCAAATGAAAATAATAAAATGGAGAGTCATATAGGATAGTATTAGGAGGGAATTCACGGGAACTTAAATTTGCCCTCATTTAATTTCCAAATGCTTTAAATACCCCTGACTTCAAAAAGTAGGAGTAAGACAAAACTACATTAACATGATACAAGGAAATGAACATACCAATTGAAGGTTTCAGGCTTCATTCATAGTTAAACATTTTGTTGCTAGGATAAAACAAGACACACTCAAACACTAGACCAACCCATTCTGTAGGCAAACCACTCCCAGGGTGGAATCCAATGTTATTTCCTTTAAGGAAACTGGAACTTAGTGGGATTCACAGACTTTTGTTTGAGGTAGAAACATCTAATTCTCTATGCTTGAAATGAAAGGGCTGACTATCAGCAATACCTGTTGATGATAACATTGATAAAGCAGAACTCTCTGACCTAAATCTAGATGGTACCTTTGTTTGAGGTAGAAGCACAATAACCTTGAAGGAATAGCGGTAAATTTCAATTCTCTGACCTTTGGTCAATGTGGACATAAGCTCATATATTTGGGCCTCCCCAGTAAGTTCTCCATAATACTTATAAAAGGCAGAACTGCATATAATAAACTCAGATCTGAATTAATTACCTGCTTTTAAATTCATTTACAGAGTCACTACTTCAAAGTCTCATTATTTGAGACTTATTGTGCAACTTTCAAATATTGGGGCAAGAACTTATTTTGTGAGACATTATGCTACCTAAATACCCTTCATATAGAAATGTGAAAGGGTATAATACACCAAGCTTCATGACAAAATTAAGGATAATATTTTAATGCTAGGGAATAAGTTTATAGGAATGAAGTGTTATAATCAGAAAAATAATTTTAGTGATAAGAGAAAAAAACTTGTGAAAATCAAAAAATCTTCAATTTAGAAACAAAAGAAGTCATACTTACCATAGGGGCAAAAAGGAAATTAGCGATTTTATTTAGTGATTTCAATATTTATATCCCCATAATTGGTGCAATAATTAAGCAAATTAAAATTAATAAGGGAATTTAAATGACCTATATATTTATTTTAAATTAACTTATTACTTTTAATTGCGATTAGATTTAATGACAATTAAAATTAATAAGGAAAAGTCGACTTGAACAATAGTATCTATCAACCAATCTAATCTGTATGTCCAGAATGTTACATGTACTCTAAAACTGATCAAGATCATGGAGGAAATTCATTAAGAAAGTAATGCCTGATAGCATAACAAATAAGGCTTTATCTACCTATGTACATAAGTGACTAGATTTTAGGCTATGTGGTGGGAATCAGATGGGGTCATTATACTCACTTATGTGAACAAAATCAAAGTAAATATCATTTTTATTCAATGATATTAGTAGTTATTAAAAGAAAATTTATATGTACTAATAATTTTTATTGGTCAAATAGTCAGGAATAAAACAGTTGTCCAGTGTTTCATCTTAAACAGTTGAAGAATGTCAGATTAAAGCAGAAGTCAGTGTACATAGAAAGCATATATCAGAGGAATCAATGGATTGTTTTTATTTGAACAATCAAGAGATAGACAGTTTTATAGCCAGATGAACCAATGAGATGTGACAGCACTCCAAATCTTAAATCCCACTATGACAACATGTTATCAAAAACATTATGTTTATAGACCAGATATTCACCATCACATTGATTCTTTTGAATATCACAACAGGTTTCTCAGGTATAATCGCATAAGTTGCCTGAACACACTTAACAAACTACATTAGAAATTAAATGAAACAAACAGAAAAATTTAGGATAAGATACATTACCTAGTAGTAGGCCAATAACTTAAAATGAAAGCAATAATTCCTTATTAACCTGTTCATGATATAAAAGAAGAATAAACAATGTGCAAACAACATTTCTTTGAATGTAAAAGTATAAGAAAAGACAGGAAAATATCAAACATATTTGTAACAATAAGGAGTAAATAAATCAAGGCAATTTCATTCATGAATTTAAAACTATCTGCTAGATCTTAACAACTATTCTTCAAAATTAATGATCGTAATATGTGTTCAAATGTAGTCTATTCCAGAAGCTCACAGTGAGTTATTGTCACATTCCAGCATGAAACAATGGCAGTTCTAGATGTTAAGAAAAATAAGTTCACAACAGAAAACATTCTCATAATTTATTCTAATATCATTTTTATGGATTCCAGCAATTCCAACAAGATAATTATAAAAAAACAAATATACCTACAAGAGATTTAAACATATTTTCTTAAAAATCATTGTAAACCAAAAAACCAAAATGAATGCTAATTATATGTAGCAACAGATTTGATATACTTATATAAGACATCATATAACACTAACAACAAATAATTTTCTCAAGAAAAGAACATACATAAATCTAAATATTCATCTCAAGACAGCAATATTAGTTACTGTCGGATAAACCCTTTTTTACTATTTATATAAAACTCAATGAAAGACAGCTTTAATGTTTAATGTAATGAGAATTGGTCTAGGCCATGGGTGGAGGAAAGGAGTATAAAGATGTTGAAGCTATAGAAATGTTCAAGGAAAACTTAGTCATTTGGGTAGTTAAAAGGTTTTAAATATTTAAATATGTTTTTAATTAAAACAGAATTTTGTCACTTTATATCCTCTTATTCCTGCATCCGGCACCTGCCATGCCTTGCCCTTCGCCCTTCTCCCCTCTCAAATGGACAACCTCTTTTTTTGTTATTGTTTTTGTGGATGTGTGTATATTAAAAATATGTAAATATAATCTGCTAAGTCCATTTTTGTTTTTCTGTGTGTATTTGCATGGGTGTGTGTTCAAATTACATATATGCTAATTTAATACAATTTGCTAAATTCATTATGTGTGTGTGTGTCTGTATTTTATTTCAAAGATGACCACTGTGCATTGGATATATGTTTTTTAAACTTGTGAACTTAGAATGAATTGTGTGTGTGTGTGTGTGCACATGTTCATGTGTCTGTGTGAAGAAGTGGGTCTGCCATTACACTTGTGTGGAAGCCAAAGGACATTCTGCAGTATGTGAGCCTCCTCTCTACTTTATTTCAGCAAGGTCTCTCTCTCTCTTTTTAAAATTTATTTACACTTTTTTTTTCCCGAATCCCCACTCCCTCTCTCTCCACAGACTCTCCCACCCCCCTCTCTCCAGTCTTTAGAGAGTGCCATGCACTCTGCCCTGTGTAAAGTCCCAGGCCCTCCCTAGTACATCTAGGTTGAGGTTTACATCCTTAGGGAATAGGATCCCAAGAAGCTCGTACATGCAGTAGATACAAATCTCAGTGTCACTATCAGTGGTCCCAGTCTGCCCCAACCGTAAACCCTCTTCAGAGGGTCTTGGTTGTTTCCATGCTCGTTCATCCCCAGTCCAGTTGTATTTGGTGAGCTACCATTAGCTCAAGCTAACTGTGTCAGTGGATGAAACCCTTATGGTCTTGAATTCCTTGTTCATACTCTCACTCCTTCCACTTTTTAATTGGATCTTGGGAGATCAGTCCAGTGCTCTGATGTGGGTCATTCATTGCCTGTGTTCCCATCTGTTGTTGGATGAAGGTTCTATGGTGATACTGCCACCACACATACAGCACCGTCTGGTTCTCAGGCATTCCTTGAGTCTGCAATCTGGCTCTGACCTCAGTGCAGGAGGCCTGAGGTTACAAACTGTGCCACCACACCTGCCTTTATGTGGTGCTTTGTTTGAACTCAGGTCTTCACACTTTCTCAGCAAGGACTTTGGCCTATATAAACTTTCCTGTTTCCCTCATTACATAGTTTATTTGATATTGTTTCAAAAATGCATTTATTTATTTAATGTGCTGGCAATTGCACCCAAGGCCTCATGTATTCTAGAGAAATGCTCACTCTTGAACTGAAACTATAATCTCAATGAATTATTTTTTAATAACAGCATTTTTTCTTTTTCTATTGTTTTTTATTTTGACTTTTATCTAATTGGATAAAAATCCAGTTTAATCCAGTTTCACCTCTATGTGTTGTATCAAGTATATGCTTCTCTAGGTCAAATTTTATTTTCATTCATTTAAAAGTTAAGTTATGAACAGTTCTATAAATTTTGTAGGAGTTCTCATAGATGTTTTTTTCTGATTTCATTGAATTTTTAAATTCTAAAATTATGGCCTCTCTGCTCATTTCTTTCTTCCATTGGGCCTCAGAAGAGTCTCTCCTAGTACCTCTGCAGACTTAGAATTAGTTTGTTAATGTACTTTCTTCCTTTTTATAAAATGCTTTAAGAATTGCTGGTGTTAATTCTTTAGTGATGAAGAAGGATTCAGCAGAGAATTTATCTGGGCCTAACCATTTTTTTAATTGGACTGTTTTTAATTACTGCTTGAAAATAATAATTCAGGAAATATTAGTGTATGCTGTTTATATACTCTTTGATTAATTTGGATGAATCATATATTTCTAAATGTTTTTCATTTCTTTTGAGTTTTGATTTTATTGAAATACAGTTTTCAAAGTATGTCATAATGACCCTCCAAATTTTCAAGGTTGTACATTGTAATATGCCACTGTTAATCTCTTAAAGTTATTGAGTTCTTTTTCCAGTTTTCTTTTAGCTGTTTGTCTACATTTACCAGATTTTGGTTTCACTGATTTTCAATTATCCTCTTAATTTCCATTTCACAGTTTCCACCCTATTTCTTTTAATATATAGTGTTGAGTTGACTTACTTTTAGTTCTATAAGACCTTGAGTTGTATCATTAAATTTTATTTGAAATCTCACTGAGTTTTTAAAGCAGCTGTTTGTAGCTACCAGCTTTCTTCTTTGAGTTACTTGCATTACATCTTAAAGCTTCTGGTGTGCTATATTTTTATTCATTTTCAGATTAAAAATATTTCAAATTAATTCTTGCATAACCTATTGATCTCTAAATTTCTATGAGTGTGTACACTTTCTGGAATTTCTTTCTTCATAAATTTCTAATTTTAACACACTGTAATGTGATGTGGTGTAGGAGTCATTTTATTTATTTTACACTTGTGAAGAATTTTGTTTTGGGAACCCTATTCCTCGTACTGGGTAGCTTTGTCCAGTCTTAATACATTGGGACTTGCTTAGTCTTACTGCAACTTGATATGCCAAGTTTTGAAAATACTCATGGGAGACCTGTACTTTCCTAAACAAAAATGGGGGGGGTAGATTGAAGGTTGGGCACAGAGAAGGGGTAGAGGGGAGTGACTAGGAGGACAGGAGGGAGCAGAAACTGTGGCCAGGGTGTAAAATAAATAACTATACAAGTTTATTTAAAAAACAAAAAGATCTGTATGTTTTAATTTGATTACATTTTTTTTTACAAAATTTATTATGGACTTTGGCATGATTAAATTTTAGGAGATGTTAGAAACTGGTGTATGTTATGCACTTGCTGGGTGGAATAATTTGCAGTTGCCTGTCAAGTCCAATTGATCATTCAAGTTGGATTTATTTTCATTGTTATTTTTGTCAAAAATGACTTTTCAATATAGAAAATTGAGGTAATCATGCCATCCTTTATTTTTTAATATTGAGAACAAACTTTTCTTTCAATGCACCAGTGTTTAAGATGATGGATAGTCAATGATGTACCTTGACTGGGTTTTGGCTGTTCTCTTTCATGTGTGATTCTTTCCAGTTTTTCTTGTAGTGTTGGTTTTATGGTTATCTATTCCATTACTTTGTGTTTGTTGTGGAAAATAATTTTATTTCAATTATGAAGTATAGCTTTGCTGGGTACAATAATTTGGGTTGTCAAATACAGACACTGCCTTTCATTGATCCATTTGTCCTAGCTTTTAGGGGTTCTGCTAAAAAATCCATTTTAAATCTGGTGACAGTGACTTTGTATATGATAGCTTCTCTCTTGCATCTTCCAGTCCTCCATTATCTCTCCCTCTCTCTCTCTTTCTCTCTCATTCTTTTGCTCATGTAGTATTTAAATGTAATAAGGCAAAAAAAAATGTTGTTGTTGTTGTTTTCTGATCTCATCTAGCTGCAATTCTAAATGTCCCCTCTTTGATTTGCTGAGCTGGCTATCACTCTTCTTAATTTTAAAGCTTATGCTTCATTTAACTATATTTTTAATCTAATTCTGTTTAATTGATTTTTGTTGGATGTACATACATACAGGGATTTCTGTTGTCCTTTGGATTTTTAAAATTATCTATATTAATTCAATTTTTAAGTGTGAAATGATTATGGTGAAGTTTCAGTGTTTCTCATCCTCACTGGCTACAGCTGCATTTCTATACTCTCATCTTGCCTGTGTGGTACTGTATATGATATGAGCATCAACAAGTACAGAAGAATTACTGGTGAAGCAACTACAATTGGTGGATCTACTTACCAGGAAAATATGAAAATTGCCAATTGAGACTGATCCTCCCTTCAATTTTGTTAGTAAAAACCCTTGAGAAATAAAATAACAAGACTGTACTGAATATACTAATACATTGGTTGCTAAAAGTGGAAATAAAAATAAAATAAACAGTGTTGGACTATCAATTAGTATTAGAGTAATGGAGAGAAATAGCCAAGAGAAAGGAGAAGCGAGCAAACAATATAGTGCCAGCTAAAGTAAGAGCAATAAGACAATAAGATTAAAAGAAGTGTAGTCAGAGGACACAGAGAAATCAAACTGGTACTGACCTGAAACTTTTCTTCATAGTCACTGGCTTTCATAATGCCCGAAGCTGCCTCATGGGCCGATGAAGGAAAAAACCATCAACAGTCTCACACACCTGTGAACCTTGAAAGCCAAAACAATGATCTGCCTGGCAAGACTGCACATGATATAATAGTGGCATTGTGTTTCAGAGGTTGCCAATAGCTTTATAATTGGACTTAAGGGCCAATCCACAGAGGGAATGCATCATTCCTGATACTAAAAGCCTGACTAAGAACCCATGGCTTGGGTGATCACAGATGCTACTATAATTATCTTTCTGAGGAGATATAATGTCTAATTGCCTTTTAATTATGTATCCTCATGTCCATAGGCTAATGAAACTTTCACCTGTCATTTAAAGAAGCTTCTTAATTCAGGTAGCTTATACAGAGACTCACTATTGGCCAAAGGAAATTGTTGGTGTGACTGGAGTGCTCCTCCTAAATTCAAAACTTATGTCACAATCATTCTCCCCTTTCCCAAGGCTGAGAGAACATTTCTGGAGGATGTGGCAGATGAATTATAAAGCCAGAGGCTAGGAAAGATGGCTATGAAATTATGACTCCTGAGCATGATGGGATCATTGAACTCCTGGACTCACAGTAGCTGTTGCTACTGGCAGAAGACGTTAATAAGATCAAAGAAGTCAGCACTTCCACACAGAAATGGAAGAGAGTCATAGGCCCCACATCTAGCTGAGAAGTTGTTAGCAGATGATGACTATTAGGGAGAAAGGGGTAGTTTTCTACTTCATGGTGGATTGTCCACTCCAGTAGGTGGCACTCTATAGCCATGCACATAGGGACAGTGTTAATTGGATTAAATGGGTCATAAAAACAAGCAAGCAAACAACCAAAAAACAAAGAAAGGGTGGTGATGATGAAGATAGAAAGGAAGAAAATATGAAAGGAAGGGAGGGAGGGAAGGAAGGGAAGGAGAAACAGAAACAAAGAAAAGGGGAAAGAGAGGGAGGGAGGAAGAAAGGTAGGGAGGGAAGGGATGAAGAAAGGAAGGGTAGAGACAGAGACAGAGAAAGGGATGGAGGGAGGAAGGGAGGGATGGAGAGATAAAGAAGGAAGTAAAGAATTTAATACAAAGGGGATATACGTGTAAGAGGGTCCAGGGGAAATTGTGTCAGGGTCTGGAGGTAGATGTCATCCAAATACATTGTATTCATGTAGGAAATTTCAAATAAATGTAAAGAATAGTAAAATAAAATAAAAATTGAAAGCTGGTCTACAAAAATAACACATGAAAAAAGAAAGTTTAAAAGCATAGGATCTATTCTCTTTGAATGTATGCCTTGCTCAGCTTAGAAGTAGTAGGGAGGAACTTGGACTTTCTGCAAAGCAAAGTGTCTTACCCTCTCTTAGGAGTGGGTTGGGGTGAGAAGGTGTATGAAGGAAATGGGAGGAACAAAGGGAATGGGAATTTGGATTGGTATTTTTTTTTTTAAATCTACTTTAAAAAAGCATAGAAAAACAGAAAGAAAAAAATAAATTTGATACGGGGATCAAGGGGATTCATATCGGAAAAGAAGAAGTTAAGCTCTCGTTATTTGCAGATGATATGATAGTATACATAAGCGACCCCAAAAACTCTACCAAAGAACTCCTACAGCTAATAAGCACCTTTAGTATTGTGGCAGGATACAAGATCAACTCCAAAAAATCAGTGGCCTTTCTATACACTAAGGATAAGGAAACAGAGAGGGAAATTAGAGAAGCATCACCTTTCACGATTGCCACAAATAGCATAAAATATCTTGGGGTAACTCTGACCAAGGATGTGAAAGATCTATTTGACAAGAACTTTAAGCCTTTGAAGAAAGAAATTGAAGAGGACACCAGAAAATGGAAGGATCTCCCTTGCTCCTGGATTGGGAGGATCAACATAATAAAAATGCAATTTTACCAAAAGCAATCTATAGATTCAATGCAATGCCCATCAAAATTCTTCTCAGATCTAGAGAAGACAATAATCAACTTTATATGAAAAAAAAAAAAAACCAGGATAGCCAAAACAATCTTATACAACAAAGGATCGTCTAGAGGCATTACCATCCCTGACTTCAAACTCTACTACAGAGCTACAGTATTGAAAACAGCTTGGTATTGGCATAAAAACAGAGAAGTCGACCAATGGAATCGAATAGAAGACCCAGACATTAACCCACAAACCTATGAACACCTGATTTTCGATAAAGGAGCTAAAAGTATACAATGGAAAAAAGAGAGCATCTTCAACAAATTGTGCTGGCAAAACTGGATGTCAACCTGTAGAAGAATGAAAATAGATCCATATCTATCACCATGCACAAAACTCAAGTCCAAATGGATTAAAGACGTTAATAGCAGTCTGAACACACTGAACCTGATAGAAGAGAAAGTTGGAAGTACTCTACAACACATGGGCACAGGAGATCGCTTCCTATGTATAACCCCAGCAGCACAGACATTAAGGGCCTCATTGAATAAATGGGACCTCCTGAGACTGAGAAGCTCTGTAAAGCAAAGGACACTGTCACTAAGACAAAAAGGCAACCCACCTACTGAGAGAAAATCTTCACCAACCCTGCAACTGACAAAGGTCTGATTTCCAAAATATATAAAGAACTCAAGAAACTAGACCGTAAAAGGCTAATCAACCCAATTATAAAATGGGGCAGTGAGCTGAACAGAGAATTCTCAACAGAAGAAGTTCAAATGGCCAAAAGACACTTAAGGTCATGCTCAACTTCCTTAGCGATCAGGGAAATGCAAATCAAGACAACTTTAAGATACCATCTTACATCTGTCAGAATGGCTAAAATTAAAAACACCAATGATAGCCTTTGCTGGAGAGGTTGTGGAGAAAGAGGTACACTCATCCATTGCTGGTGGAAATGCAAACTTGTGCAACCACTCTGGAAAGCAGTGTGGCGGTTTCTCAGGAAATTCGGGATCAACCTACCCCTGGACCCAGCAATACCACTCTTGGGAATATACCCAAAAGAGGCCCGATCATACAACAAAAGTATATGCTCAACTATGTTCATAGCAGCATTGTTCGTAATAGCCAGAACCTGGAGACAACCTAGATGCCCTTCAATGGAAGAATGGATGAAGAAAGTATGGAATATATACATATTAGAGTATTACCCAGCAGTAAGAAACAAGGACTTCTTGAATTTTGCATACAAATGGATGGAAATATAAAACACTATCCTGAGTGAGGTAAGCCAGAATCAAAAAGAGGAGCATGGGATGTACTCACTCATATTTGGTTTCTAGCCATAAACAAAGGACATTGAGCCTATAGTTAGTGATCCTAGAGAAGTTAAATAAGGAGAACCCAAAGAAAAACATATAGGCATCCTCCTGAATGTTGACCTTCATCAGGCGATGAAAGGAGACGGAGACCCACGTTGGAGCACCGGACAGAATCTCAAGGTCCAAGTCAGGAGCAGAAGGAGAGAGAGCGCGAGCAAGGAACTCAAGACCGTAAGGGGTGCACCCATGCACGGAGACAATGGGGATGTTCTATTGGGAACTCGCCAAGGCCAGCTGGCCTGGGTCTGAAAAGGCCTGGGATGAGGCCAGACTCGCTGAACATAGCGGACAATGGGGACTACTGAGAACTCAAGAACAATGGCAATGGGTCTCTGATCCTACTGCATGTAATGGCTTTGTGGAGCCTAGGCAGCTTGGATGCTCACCTTACTAGAAATGGATGGAGGAGGGCGTTCCTTGGACTTCCCACAGGGCAGGGAACCCTGATTGCTCTTCGGGCTGAGGAGGGAGGGGGACTTGATTGAGAAGGGGAGGGAAATGGGAGGCGGTGGCGGGGAAGAGACGGAGATCTTTAATAAATAAATAAATTTAAAAAAATAAATAAATTTGAAAGTAAATATTTAAGTTTATGTTTAAAAAAACTATAATAGCCCTATATTATATTGAAAAAAAGAAAAAAAAGAATAGATTTAAATAAAAATAGATGCAAATTTTTAACTATTATTTATTTTATTATGGTGTGGTTTTATTTCCTGTCCATAAAGTGTGACACTCTCATGGGGGAAGTGCAAAATGTAAGTTCCCATCAACATGCCTTTCCTTCTCAAGCTATAAGATTTGGTGCTTTCTGAAAGGAGTTTCATCTTTGCATTGTAGTTCCCTTAACTGATGATCATTGTATTATTTGCCCAGCAACCAGAACACGTAGTTCATGAATAGGACAGATACTATTTCTCCAGGCAGAAATATTTTTATGAATATTAAAAACAACAGACTAAAACTTGTAAGTGTTTTTACAGAATATTCAGATAATCCAAATAATTTTAAACAAATTTGAGTCTGTCAGGTTTTTCTACTAGTCATCTAACTAAACACAAGTATTTTAGCTAGTATTTGTAAATGTTACTATCACCAAATCAAAATAATCATTGATGATCAAAAATATATCATCAACTGGGTGCTGGTGGCACATTCCTTTAATCCCAGCACTTGGTAGGCAGAGGCAGATGATCTCTGAGTTTGACACCAACCTGGTCTACACAGTGAGTTCCAGAACAGCCAGGACTGTATCACAATACTATTTTGAGTTTTGGAACTCATTTAATATATATTTACACACACACACACACACACACACACACACACACACACACACACACACACGTACATATATCATCTCCCAAATTTATCTTATAGGTTGTTTTGTGAGTCAGACAGTTTAACTATTCAATACCTTTAAAAAAAAACTTAGAATTTCAAAACCATAAGAGATTGCAACATAATCTCATTTATCTACCTTTTAAAAGAAAGATGTTTTCAAACTAGATTAGTAGCAAGACAAGTAGCAATCTTTTACTGAACTGTGATTGCAGAGCTATGGTTCTTAAAGCGTCTCTTCCCTTCACTATCCTATGGTGCCAATGCTGAGTGGTTACAATTATTTGGATGATAAATAAAGTGTTCTGTGAGGCAGGAAGTTGATGACTTATCCTCATTTAAAACATGTATCCAATTCATATGATTATACAACCACTAGCATAACTTTGCATATGTTTTAATATCTTAAAAAAGGATTATTTGGAAACTCCAGTACTTGATGATCCACAGCTAACTTGTCTGAAGTGGGATCAACCCTCTTCACATGCTTTAGTTCTGTGACATTGGAATTGCCTTATGTGTCATCCTTATTAAACAGCTATTTTAATGGTCTCATTCCATTTTTGAAGCATCCCATAATTGTTATCCATATGATTCAGACATATGTCAATGAATATTTAAACCAAGCAAGCCATAATTTTATTTGACTATTAATGTTAGTAATTTATAGTTTGTATTTGTGCAAATGCCTGATTTTTAATTCCTCACTTGTGAAATTAAGATAATGAGACTGTTATGCCTACTCCTTAGCATATTTAAAATGATCAATACTTGATTATAATTTAAAAATTAACAAGAGCTTCAGAAATGCAAATTACTACTCATATAAAAATTGATTTTTAGTACTTCCCAGACAGGAGAGATAGTGTGATCATGAAAGTAATTTTCCAAGGGTGAGGCTTATTAAACTCATTCCTGATGTGCTACCCCAGCAATTACCCCAAATGCAGGAAACTCACCTGCAAAATTTGTGGTAATGGAGGATAGAATCCATGCTCTTCTATTTGAAAGAAAAAAATAATGATTTTTAAGTATATTCATCCAAATATATAAACATGAATATTATTGAAACATTGAAATTATTCTAAAGATGCATTTTATGTATTTTCTTCTTTAGCCAAAGAGTTATATTAGTAATTACTTATTTTGTAAAATTTATGTGATTATAAAAAATTAGAAAAAATGTAATGGTCATAAAATATTGAAAAAGTTTTTTTAAATAAAATAATTAAATATAGAATTCACATACATGGAATCATTCTTTTTCATCTTGTGTCTTGTTTCCAATTTTTAGTCTCTACTTCTAAATGATAAAATATTAGGTCAGAAGATCTACACCATCCTTGTTACAGACTATAAACAGCACAGAAAATTGTCTCATGCTAGTTAGTGATGGAGATAAAAATTAGTATTTATTTTTAGAAGATATGTTATTTCTATCTATTTCCCATCTTTTTATCATCTTCATTATCATCATCAACATTTTTGATGTTGTTTTGGACAATCCAAGTCTGAGATGATGCAGTCAGGGCTTACTACATAAGCTAATATTACAAAATAGCTAAATATCCATTCACATTTTACTTATTAAACAATACCAGGTGAGTTTTATTTCAGAAAGAACCTCGAGTAACAGGAAAGAGCCTGTAATGTTTAAGTTGTAACCTCAGTGAACAAACAAAAGAACAACTGAATCTGTTGAAAGTGTTCAATTTCTTGAAACTCACACATTCTATTCAGGTAGCAATTTCTTCCATGAATAAATTAGCATAATTGGTTTTTGACAAAAATTCTGTAGACCTGCCCATTTCCTCTTGAAATTTTGTACCCAATTAAACCATATGTGGTGCCCCTAAGTGAATCCATCACCAAATTTCTCACATAATGAGTAGCTCTTGGTCCTCTCATGAGAAAAGTTCCCTGTACTGACAATTGTGTATCTTGTTTAAAAGACTGTAAGGGAGTATCAGAAACACAGGAATGTATGCTTTTTATACATCACAAGGATGAGTGAGAGTTAAATGTACTAAATGTGGATTTCATCAGTACAGAAACTATGTGTCTAGAGCTGGGTATTCTCTTTAGGGAAGTTTTAGTCATTATTCTTCAGAAAAAAAATACACATATACATATAAAAATGCTGAAATATTATAGGCAATGACTTCTCTATAGTCAGGAGGGATTAATTATTATTGAAAATGATGAAATTCTGTTCATCAATAAAATTTTCTTATTATCTATGGGTGCCAGGAATATGATGGAAAATCATTTTCTCATATTTATGTGTTTAAGCAACTGCCAAGAATTATACACTGATGAAATAATAGTCATTAAAAAAAGTGTGAGGGTGCAGAAGAAGTATTGTGGTGAGAGATAAAAAGGGAGAGGAGAAAAAATAATAAAATAAAATAATAGCTTATGGGTATTTACTCTATTTCTCACTAATATTATTAGTGTGAGTAAGCTTATACTAATCTATTATCCCTTCCAATTTCCCCTTTTTTTTCAAAAACATTCCTGAGCCTATATAATATTCCCCCAAACTCCAACCCTATACCAATTATAATCAACCCCTAAATGATGTCCTTAACCCTGATAACAAACTTTGTTGGGAGAGGGGATGTCATCTTTCACAGTTACTTCGAGTTGTCACAGAGATGATATTCTTTCTATGGGATCCTGTAAAAGTAAAATGATGGTTAAATTTCAAGGCCACTGTCTGGTATAATTGTAAAAAGTCTCTGATTATTCAGTAGGGTTTGTCTGAGTTTCCTCTTTGGATTTCTGGCCAGAACATGGTAAAAATATGCACCATTTCAGCTCACAAAGTAGGAACCTTCTTGAGCAGCTGCTACCCAAAACAAATCTTATAGCAGCACAGTCAGCATCATGACATCATATCAGCCTGGTGGAGTTGTTGTTGTGAGGTCCTATCTTCTTCCTGGAAACTTCAAAGTTTCCTGCAGGAAAATTTATTGTTCATTGTGGAAAACTAATAAACATTATTTATACGGACATATATTCAATGAAATGTATGATAGAGACAAAAATAGGTATGAAGAAAAATAAATGTTTTTCTAAATTCTTTCTTCTCTCTCCCATACCAGAAAACTCCTGACATGAGACAGAAACTCTGAATTTTTTTTAACAACATGCTTAGATTTAGAGAAGGACAGAGCCATTGTCCTACTCAAAATCCAGCTTTGATTTTTAGATGAATCATGGCTATTATTCTGATTAATATTCATAGATTCTTACCCACAGAAAACCTGTCCTCATAAGTGATAATTCTTTTTGTTTGGTGATCCAATCTGGATAATTATATTTTCCTCTTTAGACATATAGATGTATAGGGTTCCTTTGTTTACAAAAGATGAGTATTTCCTCAAAGACAAGAAGAAAACTCTGCCCCAACCCTTATGAGGTTTTCTTACCACATGATTGGCTGTCACCTCTGTGGATGAGCTGCCCTTTCTCTTTCTCAAGAAATTTCTCTTTTTTCAAGACAAATCTTTATTAATTTTGATGGTATCCATAAATTTCTTCTCCTGTTGAAACAAAAGCCAAACCTCTTCCCCAATGCAGCATATCTCCTGGCTTCCATTGTGAGGTCAACACATGCTTGAACAACATCGGCTGATTTATTTCAAAAGACTTTTCTATTATCCAGTGCCTCTCTGCTGCTGTTGTCCCTTTCTCACTTTGTTAAGAAAATTCAAGGTTAATAAGGCATTATGTAATCTATTTCTGGGGGTATTTTTCATTCCTTTCTATCTATTTAACACATTCTTTGTAGTTTGATTTGATGTTTCTTTTTTTATTATTTTTTTTATTTTATTGAGAAAAAGAAAAAAGGTTTCAGCCTCCTCCCAGCCTCCCACTTCCCTCCCCCACCTCCCACCCCTCTCCCCCTCCCCCCACTCCTCTCCCCCTCCCTCTCCAGTCCAAAGAGCAGTCAGGGTTCCCTGCCCTGTGGAAAATCCAAGGTCCTCCCCCCTCCATCCATGTAAAAGAAGGTGAACATCCAAACTAGCTAGGCTCCCACAAAGCCAGAACATGAAGTAGGATCAAAACCCTGTGCCATTGTCCTTGACTTCTCATCAGCCCTCATTGTCCGCCATGTTCAGAGAGTCTGGTTTTATCCCATGCTTTTTCAGTCATAGTCCAGCTGGCCTTGGTGAGCTCCCAATAGATCAGCTCCACTGTCTCAGTGGGTGAGTGCGCCCCTCGTGGTCCTGACTTACTTGCTCATCTTCTCCCTCCTTCCGCTCCTCATTGGGACCTTGGGAGCTCAGTCTAGTGCTCCAGTGTGGGCCTCTGTCTCTATCTCCATCCATCACCAGATGAAGGTTCTATGGTGATATGCAAGATATTCGTCAGTATCGCTATAGGATAGGGTCATTTCAGGTTCCCTATCCTCAGTTGCCCAAGGAACTAACTGGGGACATCGCCTTGGGCTCCTGGGAGCCACTCTAGGTTCAAGTCTCTTGCCAACCATATGAAAAAACATTTGTGCAACTATGTTCATAGCAGTATTAATTGTAATAGCCAGAACCTGGAAACAACCTAGATGCCCTTCAATGGAAGAATGGATGAAGAAAGTGTGGAATATATACACATTAGAGTACTACACTGCGGTAAAAAACAATGACTTCTCGAATTTTGCATGCAAATGGATGGAAATAGAAAACACTATCCTGAGTGAGGTAAAAAAAGATGAACTTGGGATGTACTCACTCATAATTGGTTTCTATCAATAAATAAGGGTCACAGAGTCTACAATTGGTCAACCTAAAGAAACTAAATAAGAAGGGAACCCAAGGGAAAACATATAGTTATCCTCTTGGCTATGGGAAGTAGACATACTTTTTTTTTTTTTTGCCTGGGAGAAAATTGGGATCTTGGGGGTGGGGTGGGATGGGGGTAATGGGATATGGGGAGAGAAAAGAGAGAAGGGGAGGATGGGGGAACTTGGGGAAACAGGATGATTGGGATAAAGGAAGGTTGGATAGGGGATTTGATGTTTCCATAACTGCCTGACCTGTAGAATTGTTTGATATATCTGTATTGTACTGTATATTATGATGAACAAAAATCTGTTTCATTTTCTTAGATACATATGCTGGACCATTATCTGTCTTTATTTGTGCAGGTATACCCATGATGGCCATAACATCTAATAAATATTTGATTACTGAATCAGCCTTTTCTGAGCTCAAAGTAGTTGCACAGTGTAACCCCCAAAAATTGTCAATGATGTTGTGTGCATATTTTGATTTTCCAAAATATGCAAAGTAGAATGCATTGATCTTCCAGATTTTATTCCTTTAAGTACCCTTTAGGTTAATCACTGCAGGTAGCAGTGTTTGGTTATAGAAAGAACAAGTAGGACATCTCTTTATAATCTTCTTAGCTGTTCCCATATAATAGAAAACTCTTTCTTTATACCTTTGCTATTGACATAATTTTTATTATAAAATTCTGAGGCTTTCAACACATTTCCAATTAATAATGATTAATTTCTGCATTATCTTGTACTAGAGGATCTATCAGACCAATATGGGACAAAGCCTATTTTTGATTATATCTTGAATCTGTATGAATAATGAAGCCAATTCTACACCATCTGGTATAAATTCAGTGGTTTCAATACACAAGACAACTCTTTCTATATATTGTGAATCAGTAACTATATTAAGAGTTCTTTAAAATCCCTTAGTGCCATGAGAATAGCATATAATTCTGCCTTTTAGAAAGAATTATAAAAGCTTTGTTTAATCTTACTTAAATCTTCTGACTTGTAACCTGCCATTCCTGATTTGTTTGCATCAGCATAGAATGTACAGGCTTGTGGTATTGATGTGTTCTGTACAATGCAGGAAAGGATCCAAGTAGTTCTCTTTATAAGGTTAATTCTATCATTTTTGGGATAATTGCTATCAATCTCTCCTAGAGCTCTTTGCCAAGGTTCATTCTCTTCTCATATTTTTTTTTAATTTCATCAGTAGTAAAAGGCACCATACTCTCTGCTGGGTCTATAAATGTTAGTTGACAAAGTCTCAATTTTTTTATAATTAATTCAAAACATTTTCCACATAAGTTTTTAATTTTTTTTTTGGTTTATGTGGTGTTGAAAAATATTCATTCTAAGATAATATCTTCCCTTTGCATTAAAATTTCTGTAGGGAAAATTATGGAAGGCAGTAAAACTAGAATACTATAGATTTGGATTCACCCTATCCACTTATGCCTCCTGTAATTATTCTTCAATAACAATCAATTCCTTTTTTGTTTCAACTGTTAGTTATATGGGACTATTTAAGAATTCGTCACCATCTAATGTTTTGTTTAAATAAATTATTAGATAAGGTGTTATTCCAACACCTGGAAATATCTCCTAACAATCTTTGAAAGTCATTAAGAGTCTGCAATCTGTCTCTCCTAATTTGTGCCTTTTATGTTCTAATTATGTGTAAATATATTTTATAACCTAGGTAATTGATGGCATCTCCTTTTTTGTATTGTTTCACAAGCAATTTGCAATCCCCATTTTGGCAAAAATTTTTTTAACTTCTTCAAACATTCATTCTAAAGTATCTATGTTTGAATCAGATAGCAAAATGTCATCCATGTAATGGTAAATTATAGATTTAGGAAATTATTTATGTATTATTTCCAATGGCTGACTTATAAAGTATTGGCATAGGATGGAGCTATTGAGCATTCCCTGTGGAAAGTAGGCCCTCTGCGATCTCCTAGTAGGCTGAAAATTATTATAAGTAGGCACTGTGAAGGCAAATTTTTTTCTATCCTTTTCTTGTAAAGGTATAGTGAAGAAACAGTCTTTTAAATCAATAACTATAAGAGGCTATCCTTTCAGTAGTAGAGAAGGCAAAGAAATTCCAGATTTTAGAGGGCCCATAGGTTGAATTACCTTGTTGACAGCTCTTAGATCTGTCACCATTCTCCATTTACCAGTAACCTTCAAGTTACCCGCCCACTTGGGCATGGCCTCTTATAGTATAAATGCTGATGTAAATTGTACATTCTATCTTTTTTTTCTGGCTGTAGGATTTAGTTGCTGTTCCCCATTTGAGCAGAGGACTGTGTTCTGTGAGTTACCTCTAAATAAATAACTCTTTATTATACTACATTCTGAGCTAGTGTGGAATTTCTTTTTAGCTTCCATCTTCATCCTATGCCCATGTGTATCCAAACTCCACACCTTCTGTGTATACTAGTCTAAAAGGCCCAAATGGTCCACAGCCTGAGGACTCTCACCCCTTCCCACTTGGCTTGCTTTCACCTATTAAGCAATTCTTCATAAAGCCCTCACCACAATGGTGACTTGGAAATTTCCCAACCTTGCTCACATCTCCACCTCCCCCACTGCCATGTTCCCTGTCATGGAGCTACTTGAACAGGTACTGGTTTCTGTTCCCTGATCCTGAGTTCTGCTCTTCTTGCTCCAAGTACAGAACTGATTTAGTTACTTTTAATTTGTCAAGCCAAGCATTTTTGTCAGTATTTAACCAGCACCAAGGCAGAATACCAAAGTGGTGCAGGTCTGTTTGTGGAGCTACCGGTTGTACTGCTGGTCCTACAGCATGTTTTAGTAAAGCAGTTTTCTTTCCCTACCATATGTTTCTTGAGCAACTTCAATAGTGATTTGGCAGTGGATGTTTCAAGACTTCCATTATTCCTTATGTTTGCTTGTATTTCAGTACTGTGCTCCTTTTCTTCCTTTATAAAATAACTTCTTTGTTTTTTAGATGATAATTGCATAATTTTCAATTTTCTTTCCTATCTCCAAGCCTTCATATATTATCTTCCTTTCTCTCTTTCAAATTTATGGATACCTGTCATACGTATATATATAAATGTTCATAAACACTAAATTTCTTTGATTCCTGTATATAGATCTGCAAGGTAATTTAAGGTCATATGGTGGTACTGCTTCTGCTATTTAGTGATATTTATCTTCATCCATTCTTGTGGGATGTCTGTCTTTTTGCAATGTCATATTTCACCAATATATTGTTATTTCAGAGATCTTTTACCTTTCTGCATAAATTTATAACTGAGTTAATATTTACATATTAGTTTTATATCCAGAAATTTTACTACATTTTAATTATATTTAAATGGATTTCATAGGTGTTTATTTACAGATTATTTTTAATATAAGATCATGTCATATGTGAACAGTGATAATTTGATTTTTTTTCCTGCACGGGTGCCCTTTATCACAACTGTATGTCAAATAAAAGTAGTGAAATGTTTACTTGTCAGGACATGGCCCTAAAATGGATTCATATGAGGAGAATACAGAGTGCTTGCGAAAAAGTACAAGTAAGAGATTAGGGATACAAGGGTCATACCTAAATATAATAAAAGCTATTTATAGCAGGCCCACAGCTAACATCAAATTAAACGGAAAAAAACTCAAAGCCATCCCATTAAAATCAGGAACACAAAAAGGCTGTTCACTCTCTCCATACCTCTTCAATATAGTGCTTGAAGTTCTAGCAATAGCAATAAGACAACATAAGGGGATCAAAGAGATTCGAATTGGAAAGGAAGAAGTGAAACTTTCATTATTTGCAGATGATATGATAGTATACATAAGCGACCCCAAAAACTCCACCAAAGAACTCCTACAGCTGATAAACACCTTTAGTAATGTGTCAGGATACAAGATCAACTCCAAAAAATCAGTTGCCCTCAGATACACAAAGGATATCTAAGCAGAGAGAGAAATCAGAGAAGCATCACCTTTCACGATAGCCACAAATAGCATAAAATATCTTGGGGTAACTCTAACCAAGGAAGTGAAAGATCTATTTGACAAGAACTTTAAGTTGTTGAAGAAAGAAATTGAAGAGGATTCCAGAAAATGGAAGGATCTCCCTTGCTCTTGGATTGGGAGGATCAACATAGTAAAAATGGCAATTCTACCAAAAGCAATCTATAGATTCAATGCAAGCCCCATCAAAATCCCCCCAGAAAATCTTCACAGACCTTGAGAGAAAAATAATCAACTTTATATGGAAAAGCAAAAAACCCAGGATAGCCAAAACAATCCTATATAATAAAGGTACTTCTGGAGGCATTACCATCCATGACTTCAAACTCTATTACAGAGCTACAGTAATGAAAACAGCTTGGTATTGGTACAAAAACAGATTTGTTGACCAATGGAATCAAATAGAAGACCTGTGTTTTAATCTAAAAACCTATGAACACCTGATTTTCAACAAAGGAGCTAAAGGTATACAATGAAGGAAAGAAAGCATCTTCAACAAATGGTGCTGGCATAACTGGATGTCATCCTGTAGAAGAATGAAAATAGATCCATATCTATCACCATGCACAAAACTCAAGCCCAAATGGATCACAGAACTCAATATCAATCTGAACACACTGAACCTCATAGAAGAGAAAGTGGGAAATACTCTACAACACATGGGCACAGAAAACCACTTCCTAAGTATAACACGAGTAGCAAAGACAATATGGGCAACATTGAATAAATGGGGCCTCCTAAAACTAAGAAGCTTTTGTAAAGCAAAGGACACTGTCATTAACACAAAAAGGCAACCTACTGATTGGGAGAATATCTTCACCAACCCCTCAACAGACAAAGGTCTGATTTCCAAAATATAGAAAGAACTCAAGAAACTAGACCTTAAAATGCTAATTAACCCAATTGAAAAATGGGGCACTAAACTGAACAGAGAATTTTCAACAGAAGAAGTTCAAATGGCCAAAAGACACTTAAGGTCATGCTCATCCTCCCTAGCGATCAGGGAAATGCAAATCAAAACAACTATGAGATATCATCTTACACCTGTCAGAATGGCTAAAATCAAAAACACCAATGATAGCCTTGCTGGAAAGGTTGTGGAGGAAGGAGTACCCCCATCCATTGCTGTTGCGAAAGCAAACTTGTGCAACCACTTTGGAAATCAGTGTGGCGGTTTCTCAGGAAATCAACCTATCCCAGGACCTAGTAATACCACTCTTGGGAATATACCCAAGAAATGCCCTATCATGTTATGAAAGAATTTGTTTAACTATGTTCATAGCAGCAATATTGTTATAGCCAGAACCTGGAAACAACCTATATGTCCTTCAATGGAAGAATGGATGAAGAAAGTGTGGAATATATACATATTAGAGTACTACTCAGTGGAAGAAAACAATGACTTCTCGAATTTTGCATGCAAATGGATGGAAATAGAAAACACTATCCTGAGTGAGGTAAAAAAAGATGAACTTGGGATGTACTCACTCATAATTGGTTTCTAGCCATAAATAAAGGACATTGAGCCATAATTTGTGATCCTAAAGAAGCTAAATAAGAAAGTGAACCCAAGGAAAAACATATAGTTATCCTCATGGATATTGGAAGTAGACAAGATTGCCGAGCAAAAAATTGGGATCTTGGGGGTGTGGTGGGATGGGGGTAAATGGAAATGAGGAGAGAAAAGTGATAAGGGGAAGATGGGGGATTCTTGGGGGAATGGGATGGTTGGGATAAAGGAAGGGTGGATATGGGAGCAGGGAAGTATATATCTTAATTAAGGGAGTCATCTTAGGGTTGGCAAGAGACTTGAATTTAGAGGGGCTCCCAGGTGCCCAGGGCGATGGTCCCAGTTAGTTCCTTGGGCAGCTGAGGATAGGGAACCTGAAATGACCCTATCCTATAGTAATACTGATGAATATCTTTCATATCACCATAGAACCTTCATCTGGCGATGGATGGAGATAGAGACAGAGGCCCACACTGGAGCACCGGAATGAGTTTCCAAGGTCCCAATGAGGAGCAGAAGGAGGGAGAACATGAGCAAGGAAGTCAGGACCAAGAGGAGTGCACCCACCCACTGAGACAGTGGGGCTGATCTATTGGGAGCTCACCAAGACCAGCTGGACTATGACTGAAAAAGCATGGGATAAAACCAGACTCTCTGAACATGGTGGACAATGAGGGCTGATGAGAAGCCAAAAACAATGGCACTGGGTTTTGATCCTACTTCATGTTCTGGCTTTGTGGGAGACTAGCCAGTTTGCATGCTCACCTTCCTAGACCTGGATGGAGAGGGGAGGACCTTGGACTTTCCACTTGGCAGGGAACCCTGACTTTCTCTTTGGACTGCAGAGGGAGGGGGAGAAGGGGGTGAGCAGGGTGTGAGGAGTGGGAGGAGGGGGAGGGAAATGGGAGGCTGGGAGGAGGCAGAATTTTTTTTTCAATAAAAAATTAAAAAAAAAAGTAAAAAGAAAATCTCCAAGTAGTCTTGTGACCAGTTTCTTCAAAATCATGGATTTATTTTTGGAATTGGCCTTTGAGCCTCTTCCAGATGAAGCAGAAAGGAGTGCATTCACTTTATTTTATTCATTATTATTTAGTATTGGTATTTGTTTTTGTGTCTGTGTGGAAGAAAGGGTTTGCTGCATGCAGCTTGTACTTGATTGTCTTTCTTATTGGAGATTTTACTCATATGACTCTTCTTAACCCTCTGAGTATAGATCAACTTGTGCCCTGTGTAAAGCTGGCTACTGCAGAGACTTTAGTCTACCTCATTTATCAGCTCTATTCTCTCAACACCCACTGCCAAGTATATTAGTAAACAGTCACTCTTGTTAGTTCCTGATGTGGAAAGCTCTTGACTTTTCCACATTCAGAATAATCTTAGCTACTGTATTCCATAAATGGCCTTTATTATACAGAATTATGCTACTTTCAAACTAATTTATTCAGACTTTTCCCATGAAAGGATTTAAATTTCATAAAATGTCTTTTCGGCATCTAATTTCATTTCTTCTGTGATGTGGTGCATCTATCATTAGTTTGCATGAATCAGATGCCATACATATGCTGAGCTATCCTTATGTTTCTTGAAGAAATCTGACTTGTTTATACTTAAGCATTTCTTATTGAAAATGACTTTTTGTAATGTACATGTTCCTGTGTGAAAGCTCACATATGCATGTGGTTTATGTGAATAGATTTGGAGGCCGGAAAACAAGTTTAGCTGTAGCTTGTTGGTTGTTATCTCCCTTGTTTGTTTGTTTATGTCAGGGCCTCTCATTAGACTGGAATTTACACTAGTCTATGCTGTCTGGTCAGCTCCAGGCATCTAGCTACTTGCCTCTGCCTTTTCAGTTCTCTGACTGTAGGCTTGTGTCATTGCCATCACATCTAGGCTTTAAACATTGGGGCTGGGCAGTGGTGGTACATGACTTTAATCCCAGCAATCTGGCGGCAGAGGCAGGTAGATCTCTGTGAGTTAGAGGTCATCCTGGTCTACAAGAGCTAGTTCCAGTACAGGCTCCAAAGCTTGGTCTATAAGAGCTAGTTCCAGTACAGGCTACAGACAAATCCTGTCTCAAAAAATCAAAATACAAATAAACATAAGTTTGGGGAATGGAATTCAGATAAAAAGCAAACATTTTTTCAGCTGAGCAAGCACTGAAGCCCAAATATAACTTCCTGATGAGTAAGTTAAAACTTGCAAGCAATAATTATATGATGGAGGAAGGTCATTGGTTAAGTAATAAAGAAACTGCTTTATTACTTATTGGTTAGAACATAGGTGGGTGGAGTAAACAGAACAGAATGCTGGGAGGAGAGGAAGTGAGCTCAGACTCGAAAGCTCTGCTCTCTGGAGCAGAGAGGCCATGCTCCCTTCTCCCGGGTAGACGCATGCGATGAAGCAAGCCGCCAGGTCAGACATACTGAATCTTTCCCGGTAAGACTGGTGCTACACAGTTTATTCGAAATGGGTTGATCAGGATATGAGAATTAGCCAGTAAGGGATAGACCTAATGGGCCAAGCAGTGTTTAAAAGAATAGAGTGTCCGTGTAATTATTTTGGGGCATAAGCTAGCCAGGCAACCAGGGTGTTGGGGACACAGCCCCGCCGCTCCAATTACTACAATTATAGTAGTGCATTTTCTTTTTTTTTCTTCTTATGTTTCTTTAAGCATTTAGTGCATGTTTTTTTTAATAACCTGGTGTAGGAAGCTTAGTACTAAAGGACTATATAACTTTTCCCTGAGTTTTGGTCCTGTATAGTGCATTGATACGGGATTCCCTGTATAAACAAAAAGGCAATTGCTGCGGACAAGCATTATATAGTCAGTTATCTGCCTGCAGATTGAATGTGGCTAACTGCTTCATTTTCATCCATGGCATCCTCACATCCTCACCATGACTTACTGAAACTTGAAACTACGAGCTAAACTAGTTTCTCTCTCTTTCCTCTTGCAAATGGAGCCCACCTGAAAAAATGCAACTACCAAGAAGTGGTACTTAACTCTGTTCTTTTGTGTCTAGAATTGCTTCCCAAGCTCTCTTAGGTTTTATGTGGATATAGTTTGCCTATGATGGTGACACTTGTTTGGAGTTTTGTAGAACTGGTCCCTCAGTGTGTTACAGCAGGTTGCTAAGTTGCTTTTGTCAATCTATTTTACTGTAGCAATGAGAACAGTCCCTAAAATATGGGGAAAGGGCATAGAAGTTCAATTTTAAGTATATTTTTGTGTTGGTATGACAACCGTGTAAGTTCACTGTTTCATCTGTTTTATCACTGTTTCATCACTGTAGATTAGATGCAGCTGCTGGGTCCTCCTTAGGGTAAAGTCTAGAATTACTGTCTAAACATCACAAGAGTTAAGGAACCTATGCTACAGGAGTTGTAATAGCCTAGTGGTTTAGCCTTAGAAAACTCAAATACATTGACCAGAGATAAAAGCAATACATATGTTGCCTCTGCTGTTCACATACATTATAAAGTATTACACAGATGCACGGTTTACAGAAATGCAAAACATACAGGCCTTACGTACTGCATGTTTTACTAGACAAAAATGATGGCTACTTATTGGAGCTGAAAAGGAGCTATATACAGATGTGATCCCTGGAGCTTACAATATAATGTCAGCCCAGACCACTTGGAGACTGCCTGTCTATTGAGTTGCTCATAAAAACATGCTCTATTACACTAGAGGGCTTAAAATTACCACTACAAATGTTCTATGATAGGGTATTGACCTTTTTATATTTTTCCATATTTATTATCTTTTACTTTTTAAAATTATTTGTTTAGAATTGCATGCATATGTATGTCTATGTGTGGGTATGGGAATGTGCACATGTGAATGCAGTTGCCCATGTAGGTCAGAAGAGTGTGTAGTGTCAGGTTCCCTGGAACTGAGTTGTGGGTGGATGTGAACCTCCTGATCTGAGTGCTAGGAATCAAACACAGGTCCTCTGCAAGAGAAGTATTCATTCTTTAACAGTGAGCCATCTCTTTAGTCTCTCTTCCTTTACTTTTACATTCTGTAAATCATATCATTTTCTTTAAGCTTTTCTTCACCTTAGAATATCCAAGCTTATTTCTTACCTGACTATTTTTACTCCAGTTATTATTTAGGATCTCCATGAATAACTATAAATAAATGAAACTAAAGGCCCACAATCAAGATTAATAATTCATTAATTCTAATACACTGTATATAACTAATTATTTTGAGGAGGTGGGAAGGACTACTTGTAAATGGGAAGAGAGTACCATGATTTAATGATAATAATTCTTTTCATTATAATTATTAATGATGTTTTTAATTTCTGATTTTACAGATAGATCATAGATGCCCCCTTATGGCTGTGCTGTGAGTGATTAGATTGCCTGAGGTTTCCATTGCACAAAATCTCTGTGGAACTGAATTGTATTCAGATTCCACCTGATTCATAAATGAGATTTTAAAATCTAAGAGTTTTTTGAGTTGAAATTTAAAATTATTCATATTGTATAGTTAGGAGGACTTAAGGAAATCATGTACTTCCAAATTAATATTACTCCCTTGCTGTATTTTGAGAAATTATTCAATCAAATGTTTTGTTGAATTTTACTTTTTTGTGGCAGTTATTTAGAACTAAAGTAATAGTAATTTCATAACTAGTGTGGTTTGTTTTATTCAGAAAAGATATATCCAAACTGGATGTATTTCCTGTGCATTATTAGGAAGGGAAGAAACAGAGTGCAATTTGAGGACTGTATTCTTTCCTTTTCATTTTGCTTTGATCAAATGCCAGACAAATGGCTCCTTAATGGAGGATAGGCATGTTTGAGATTACAGCTTTAGCGGCAATGCAAGGGAAGGTCTGGAATAAGGCATCTGTATGGTGACAGGCATGTTTGACTAGGAATCTTTATCTTCTTGTATTTTGGGGTCAAGTGGGGAATAAAAAGCAGAGAAGAAACTGGAAGTAGTATCAAATTATAAATTCCAGGGCCTGCTCCCATGAATCACTTCCTCCAGTGAGCCTCTTCCTCCTAGAGATACCATATCCTTCCAAATCAGTGTCACCAGCTAGGGCCTAAGTGTTCAATCACATGAATGTATAGGGAATATTTTATATTCAAACTGCAACAAATAGTGATGAGAAAAGTTTATTTTAATATCCTTTATATGTCTGTTCTACCACATTTTCAATAGAGTTGTTTTCTTAAGTAAGTGTGCAGTCCTTCTGTACTCAGAACTTGAATAGAGTGTCTGGAATGGGACAATGAGTTTAAGGACATAGCTAACTTTCAATTTTATCCCAAGTCTTTTTTAGGTTGGTGATATAGTTCAGTGATAAAGCACATGCTAAGCAAGTATGAAGTCTTATTTTCATCCCTCCTAAAATTTTAAAAGTGTGTATTAAAGGCAAATAAGGGCATTTTGGAGAATTTGGAGTGAAAAACAGCAAAAGATGAGTGTTGTGATTAAAGAACACAAAAAATTTAAAAAGGTAGAAAAATCTATTAAATATTTAATGCAAACCAGAAAATGCAGTGCTTCATTTATTTATTTTTATTAATATTTTAATGTAATCTTTTGTCACTTTACATAACTTATCCCTGTCACACTCCGTCACCTTCTCCTACTTTTTCACCCTTCCCCCACTCCACCTCCCCATCCACTCCTCAGAAAAGGTAAGGTTTCTCATGGAGAGTCAGTAAAATCTGACACATCACTTTGAGACAAGACCAAGGAACTTCCTCCTATATCTAGGCTGAGCAAGGTATCCCTCCAAAAAGAATGTGCTTCTAAATGCCAGTTCAAGCTATAAGGATAAATCCTGGACCCACTGCCAGTGGCCCCACACACTGTCCAAGCCTCACAACTGTCCTCCACATTTAGTGTGTCTAATTTGGTCCTATACAGGTTTACCCACTATCAATCCAGAGTTAGTGAACTGTCACTAGCTCATATCAGCTGTTTCTGTGGGTAACACCATCATGGTCTTGACCCCTTTTTTCATATTATCTCTCCTCCCCCTCATGTTCTTCTTCTCCCTCTCCTTCTCTCCTCCCCCTCCCCTTTTACCTTCCCTCTCTCTCCCTCCTAATTTTCTCAGGAGGTTTTATGTGATTCCCCTTCCCAGGGGGTTCCATGTATGCCCCTCTTAGGGTCTCCTTGCTATCTAGCTTCTCTGGGATTGTGGAATATAGTCTGGATATCCTATTTACATCTAATATTCACTTATGAGTAAGTACATAACATGTTTGTCTATCTGGGTCTGAATTATCTCACTCAGGATGCTTTTTTTCTAGTTCCATCCACTTGCATGAAAATTTCAAGATGTAATTTTTTTTACCTCTGAGTAGTATTCCATTGGTCAAATGTACCACATTTTCTTTATCCATTCTTCAGTTGAGAGACATCTAGGTTGTTTCCAGATTCTGGCTATTATAAATAATGCTGCTATGTATATAATTGAGTTAATGCTCTTGTGGTGTGAATGTGCATACTTTGTGTATATGCCCAAAAGCGGTATTGCTGGTCTTGCGGTAGATTGATTCTCAATTGATTCTGAGAAGCCACCATACTGACTTTCAAAGTGGCTGTACAAGTTTGCACTCCCACCAGCAATGGAAGGTTGTTCCCCCTTACTCCGCATTCTCTCCAGCATAAGTTATCATTGGTAATTTTCATCTTATCTATTCTGGCCAATGTAAGTTGGTATCTCAGAGTTGTTTTGATTTGAATTTCCCTGATGGCTAAGGATGTAGTTCAATTCTTTAAGTGTCTTTTGCAATTTACAATTGTTCTTTTGAGAATTCTCAGTTTAGATTTGTTCCCATTTTTTGATTGGAATATTTGACAATTTGATCTCTAGTTTCTTGAGCTATTTCTATATTTTGGAGACCAGTCCTCTGATTCTACCATTCCCCACCGTTTCTGTAAGAACCAGAACCTTGGCCCAGACTACCTATGGAGAGGTAAGCATCTGGGTCCCAGCTTAGAGGGCTCAGCTGTCTAGGCCCTTGTCTGAGGAAGAACACTCCATTCCCCCCACCCACCTACCAACCTCTGGAGACCAAAAGTGGCCTCTACATACCTGCCACCATCCCCATCAAATCTGTAACCATTAAAGCCATATCCCAGACTGTACCTGGAAAAATTAAGCATTTTGGTCCATGCTTAGAGCATGCAACTCTCTAGGCTCTTTCTTGGAGAGGAATATCCCATCCCCCCCTCCTCCACCCCACCCATCAAGCCTGAGAGACCCCAAGCATTCTTCACACACCTGCTACCACCCTCCTCCACATCTGTGGCCATGTAGTTTTTGACCAAACTGCCTTTAGAGAGGAGCCCCAGAGCCTTATTAGCATCCATGAGACTCATGGACCTGCCTACACCTGAAGAAAGAGGAACCACATAAGACACAGGCCCCCTTGAGGGTAACCCCCTTGAGCACAGGCCTGACCTATACCAACTGAAGGAAAAGATGGGCAAATGGCAGTGTAAGAACACATCCAACAACATAAAGACTGATATGGCACCCCCAGAATCTAGTGGTCCTACAACAAGAAGACTTGAACATCCTAACACAGAAGCAGCAGAAGAAAATGACCTTCAATATAACTTTATGAAGAAGATAGAGACACAGTGCTTTTAAAAAATTCTATAGATCAATTTCTTTCCTTTCCCTTGAATATTGGATATAATATGAAACACTCCTCTTACCATTTTTTTCTTTACATGCAGTCTGTTTTACAGCTTCATGAAACCTTTTCTAATAATCGAATTCTTTAGTAATATTAAGAAGTCACTTCTCCTTTAGTCTCTAGCACCTATAGAATTACAATCTTTATTTTCTTATCTTCCATCTCTGATGAAAATGGAAAACTTAAGAGGAGAAAAGGGTGCTAGACACCTACATCTTAGGATAACTTCATATGGGCCTTGACTACAAAAGGAGGTAGAGTTCAGCAAGTGGCTCTTTTTATGTTCAACTAGCTCAGTCTTAAGTAATTTGCTGTATAATTGTTATAATACCTGGTGGCTATTAGACCAGGGTCACTATTAAGAGATGTCTACTTTTAAAGGATTTTATTTCAATTTTAATCCCACTTGGTTCACTCTGTAATTTAAATATTTGAGAGTATTTATCACTCTTTATAATGCATAGGATTTATATATATACATATCATATATATTATATGTAATATATATGTATGTATATAAAATCTGGAAAGCATTCAGTGAAACAAATTATAAGAGTTTAAAACACGTGGAAGTTCAGAGAATCCAACAACCTACACGATTCCTCCATTTCAACTTTATAAAGTAAGTTAGTTATCTTCTGACCGGGATCTTCCCCCTTTGCACTACACAGAAGGTGGTATAATCTTCACTTTATGTACAACACGAAGCTGGCCATTATAACACATTTCAGTTATTTTTGCCAAATATACCTATAAACTTGCTTATAAATCATCAAGTGGTCAGCCAGTTTCATTAAAAATGGGATCCTGCCAATTTAGTTGAACTGACCAACCTCTTGATTATAGCCCTTCATGTTGGTATGGGAGGTCCTTCTGTCTACGTATTCTTTTATTGGTTAATGAATAAAAAAAAAATGGCTTGGCCTATAGCACGGGAGATAGAAGGCAGAGTCAGAAAGAAGCCATGCAGCCGCCCTGGAGATAGACATGCTAAAACTTTGCTGGTAGAAATACATGTCTTTGAAAAGATTAAATGAAAATTAAATATTTTCAAAGATGTTTTATCTCCAAAATTCTTTTTTCCAAAATTATAATGAAGGAAAGCAAGCAGTATATGTTTGCAATCATTAATGAAAAGAGGGTAAAATAGGACTTTATGCTGAAAGACCTGGATAAATCCAGACCCCTCTAGTAGGAAGGGCTAGGATTAGCCAGTTCAGTGACTCTGTTTCAGGAATTAGCTGAAGATAAAGTTAGATTGTAATCTTGAGAATAATCTTGAGAAACAGGGAGTGTTTGATTATCACTGGTATTTTCAGAATTTTCAATGATCACTTGTATTTTCGGAATTTTCCAATGATTCCCTCCCTACACCCTTTGGATTACTGGGTTGTGGTTTCATCCCTTAAATACCCCTACTCAGGGTCGAACTCCTCCCCTGCATGCATTATGAGTCTCGGCCCCAGTGTACTGGTTCCTGTCCTGTCACATAAACCTCATATGATTGCAGCAAGGATAGTCTCTCGTGAATTACTGAGGGGGTGTGTTATCTTGAGACTTGAGTGAGAGTCTCCCTACACCAGGGGTCTTTCAATGCAACACTCCTGTTAGATAAACATGTTATTAATTCAAGGAAACTAGTTATCCCTAACAGTGTAAATAATAGTAAACATGTAAACAATAGTTTCTGGAAAGAGCTATGAATTCAAAAGCCAATTGACTGCTTATACCTTGAATTAAGTCAGAAATTGGAATGTTGCCGGTCCCCAAACAAATCATTCTGGGCCATTCTTAACCCTTTTTTTTAAATTTATTTATTTATTAAGGATTTCTGCCTCCTCCCTGCCACCGCCTCCCATTTCCCTCCCCCTCCCCTGATCAAATCCCCCTCCCTCCTCAGCCCGAAGAGCAATCAGGGTTCCCTGACCTGTGGGAAGTCCAAGGACCGCCCACCTGCATCCAGGTCTACCCTTCTAATAGTTAGGTAAACACTTACGAATGTAACAACAGATAATAGCAACTCAAAACCTATGGATACTGTTAGGTAGTATCTGAGACCTACAGACCTATTTCACTTTCTATTCATATTCTGTATCTATCTCAAGCTTATTTTCAGCTAGCTGTCAGATGCCATTCAAAAACTAATCTCAGGAATCCAAAACTGTTTTACCTCCCTAGCCTCAGTGGCCCTTCAAAATTGAAGGGCCCTTGATTTGCTGACTGTCAAAAGGGATAGCAGTTGCCTCTTCCTCCATGAAGAAATGGGAGAGATAATCAAAATGTACACAAGATGATTTATAAACAATGGCCTCCAGGAGTTTACTCCAATGCAGGATTCTCACTCGAGTCCCTTTGAAGCTCTGTCTTCTCCTTCTCCTCAGTCCACTAGCTTCTATTCTTCTGATAATAATGGTTGTTCCCTGTCTCTTTAAGATCTTTAAGGTGAGAATTAGCAAAATAACCCAGTGGTCGGTAAATTAGATGGTTCTGACGGGATATCCTCATGTCTCTACCATCACCTGTGAGCTTGAGCCCCCGTTTTGGAAATATGTTCCAGAGCCCTTCCGTCCCTTAAGCCACCAATTAATATAAAGTTTCCCTACCATTGCTCTTTATCATCAAAAAAAGGTTGAAATGTTAAGTCCAAAGTGAGCCTCCCAAAATGTCAATGCGGGTCACAATGTCCTAAACAAAAAGGCTTTGATCAGTAAATAGAGAGATTGTTAATGGATAATCAGAAGCCTAAATTCAACTTTCCTCAGGAATTTATGAGGTGAGGTTCCTGTTTATGGAGCACTTCTTTTAATCCACATCCAAAATCAACTCCCTCTGGCAAGGAACTCTAGTTCAAAACCAATCCAAACATCCCAAATTAGGTCAGAGAACTCCACTCTGCTCACTATCACACACACTTACATTGATTTTCCATTATTTTCGCTGTTTCTACCCCCTGCCACCTAGAGATAATCTTGACAGTTCTATTCCCAATAAACCTTTCTTTCTACCCATGGAGTACTATTGATTGGTGGTTTCATGGCACCTACAGTTGTTACACTGTTCTTTACAGCCAGGATAAACAGGCTGACTATACAGCAGAACACCATTCGGTCTTAAGTGACCTCAAGGTGTGTGATTAATGCAGTTGCCAAAGTTCCTGACTGTTAGAATGTAAAAGATATTTTTATAATAATATATTGCCATAGAGCTATAGACAGTTCTGAGCTGCCACATGGGTTCTGGGAATGTAACTTCTGCCCTCTGGCGGACCGTCAGTCCTCTTCTCATTGGAGATAGCTCTCCAGCACCCATTTGCATTGCTTTTATAATTTTCATTCTCCAATCCATAGTAGTCAACTCAGGTTGTACAAATGAGAGTAGATAGTTTTCTACTCCCTGCCTTTTTATGTATTAACCTTTGATGAGGACAGGAGAATTCTGGAAAGAGGAAAGGCCAGTTAGCAGTCTTCACCCAGCCACAGAGGAAGCAAGATGAGAATTCCTCACTGGTACCAAGACACATGGCTAACACAGACAAGAATAATGGGTTAATGTAAGATGTGACAATTAATTAATAAGAAGCCCGAGTTACTAGGCCAACCAGTTTATGATTAATGTAGACCTCTGTTTGTTTATTTGGGACTAAACAGCTGTGGTACCTGGGTTTCAGAAACCTCTGTCAACAAATCTCAGTGAAAGCCTTCTGTCTTTATATTCCCCCTTTCTATTGATGACTTGGCTTACCTAGGTTTTTATCTGCTTGTATTAAGGTGTATTAAAGATGTTATGGTAATACCTATTTTATTTCTTTTTTTAAAAATTTCTGATTTTTTTCTTTTTTATTGCTTTATCAATAATACCATTCAAAATTTCCACTTCCTCCCCTCCTCCCATTTCCCTCCCTCTCCCGTACTCACCCTCTTCCCCCCCCCTCCAGTCCTAAGAGAGGGCAGGGTAACCTGCCCTGTAGGAAGTGCAAGGCCTCCCCACCTCGATCCAGGCCTAGGGAGGTTTGCATCCAAATAGACTAGTATCCCAAAATGCCAGTACGTGCAGTAGAAACAAATTCCAGTGTCATCAATTGCTTCTCAGTCAGCCCCCATTGTCAGCCACATTCAGAGAGTCCAGTTTGATCACATGCTCGTTCAGTCCCAGTCCAGCTGGCTATGGTGAGCTCCCATTAGATCAGGCACACTCTCTCAGTGGGGGTACCAACCCCTCTAAGGTCCTGACTTCCTTGTTCATCTTCTCCCTCTTTCTGCTCTTATACCTCTATTCTTTCCCTTACAATTCTGCTACTGGGCCGGGGGAAGGTAGAGTGAAACCAAAGTCTAAATTACTGAGCATGTTTTTTTCTGAACCTAAAAAGAGTAGAACTTGCAACATAATGGCAGGAGAGTTGAGTCTTATTCCTTTTGAAAGAATTTACTGTTTATGTCTTCTGAGATAGATAATTTGATTTCATTTCCTCCTCACACCTTTTCTCACAAACCATACACTAAAGATAGATCTCTCAATATCATCAATAATACAGAACAGAAATACTGCCAGCATAAATGAGATAGATTTATAGTGTATAATTAAAAAAAATAATGCAGAAATCATTACATAGTTTTGTGCTAGGTTCATGGGCCAATATACGGTGAACTACCCAGAAGTGAGTATATGGAAATTTTTTTCTTCTTCTAGTTCTTAGAACCAAAGTAAAGAAAAAGAGGCATTTCACTGAGTGATGGAGTTGGGGAGGTAGAAGATCCTGACAAATGTGTAGCTTTAGTCACTCTATAGAGGTTTCTTATTAGAAAAATATACAGAGAAAAATGCAGTCCTGGGAAGCCACACACAGTGGAATAATGATGGGGAACAAGTAGCCCTTCAATTCACTTCACATCTTTCTTTCTGAAACTCTATATATGCTTTGAAGAAGAGTTAGGTATCAGATATCAGAGAATGACAGATACATCTCCCAGAAATAATGGAAAAAAAACATGGAGAGATGAAGAGAGACTAAACACAGTGTTTCAGTTGAATTTCTCTTTGATTCATTCATTTAGTCATCAATTCAAAGAAAATGATCTACCACTTTCACGCAATGGTTTGAGACTGGCAATTGGAGAAATCCATATTTAACCCACATCAAAGAAATCATGAAATTCCCTTCTAGTGAGCCATATTGCTTGTTTCCTTTCTGCATGGTTTGGGTTTTAGGTTTCATAAAGGCTAATATCAGAAAATATTCTAAAAGTCATTGACTATGCCAGGGCCCTTCTTATTAAATAATACCACTGTTATTTTTCTATTCAGAATGTTATATGATAGAAGGAATAATATTTCTAGTATTTCCTTGCAATTATAACATACACACACACACACACACACTCATCTACACACAACACTACACTTACTCTGCATACTGTCTTTTCCATAACTGAGGAATGAATGATGGCAAGACAGAAACACAATTTCTAACAGATTACTTAGTAAATTCTACAAAAATAATACTTTCAAGTGAGTCTTTGTAAATGTTTAGTCAATAAGAAAGAAGAGTTCCTCTAAGATGCCACAGATTGAAAGACGACTGGAGGTAGTCTATAGCCCATCAGTCTCAAAGTTAGAGATGAGTTAGTTCAAAACCTCAGACGGGAGCTAATCTTGTTTCATTTCTGCTGGATTTCACATCTCCTGCTGTGGCTGAGCAGCCCTGAGCCCAGCTGTTAGTACAATTATATAATATTAGAGGTCGACTGGCTTGTCTTTAGAGATGTTCCACTCTAAATCATTTTTAAGAGAGAATTTTAGATAAAAGAGAATCAAAAGCTTATGATTACATCACTCCAGCTGGATGTCAGTCCTCACTTCTATAGTAAATAATTTATTCCTGTTTCTTATATATGTGCCTTACATACTCAAGCAAGTCCAAAGTCCTTGGAAGAAGGAATTTCAAGTTTTAATATATCCTTTTGTCTTAATCTTACCATACACAGAGTTAATATCCAGTAAAATTTGTAATTATATATATTAGACAGTAATAATAATAATTCTTGTTTTGAGGCTTAAGGATGTGTCTATATATTAAATGTATCATTATTTGCATCATCTAATTGGCCTGGTTATACATAATTTCCTACGAACTTCAAAGAAGAAAACCTTAATATATAATATGAAAAACAGATATAATTATTTATTTTTATAGAAGAGATGTTTTCTATGTTTAAGTAGTTTTAATACTTATTTTTTTCTCTCTTTCTGTGTGTGCTTATGTGTATAGGGTTTTTTTTTTTGTTTTGTTTTGTTTTGTTTTTGCAAAGGTGCCATGACACACATGAGTAAGTCAAAAGACAGTTTATGGGAGTAAGTTCTCTCCTCTATGTTTGGATTCCAGAGATTGGAATCAGGTCATCAGAAAGACCCAGCCTACTGTGGGCAGTTCCATCCCATAGCAGGTAAGCCTGGGTTAAATAAGAAAGGTAGGTGAGAAATCTAGTGGAAGCAATCCAGTAAACACCATTTCTACATTGGTTTCTACTTCAAACTCCTGTCTTTAGTACTTGCCTTGGCTTCTCTCAATGAGAAACTATTTTATGCAAGCTAAGACAAATCCTTTACTACACTGAAATTGTCTTGGTCAATGATAATTACAGTAATAGAAAAGTAAGTTAGACTACCAACACAAAACAACAAAAGTTTGGCCCTATCAATTCCATTCTGCAGCTACCCATGAGGCCATAAGCCTTCCAGTGAATTTATAAGCCAAAAAAGTAGAAAATGTGGAGAGGCTTTTGGGATCTCACCCACCTCAAGTATTGACAGACAGATTAAGGATGACTAGGGTCAGCAGACACATTTTTGATAGTGGTGTAATCACTTATAAAAAAAACCAATAACCCATCACTGAAGAGCTTGCAATAAATATCAATAAAACACTATAGGTCATAAAAAGGAATAAAAAATGGAAAGAATATGGGAATAATGAGGAGAATATCTCATAAGAGGAAGATCATCAGCAGATGTGAGTAGGACCAAGACAAAGATGGAAATTAATATAATAAAAATATATTTTATAAATATGTATGAAAGTGTCATACTAAAACCCATTACTATATAGGGCCAATCTGTGCAATAAAGAAAGATGGCTGAGGATCTAGAGAGAAGGTTCATGTTTTAAAGCATTTGCTACTCTTGCAGAGAGCCTATATTTGATCAATACTTCCTCCCAAAGAGGATTCGTTATTATGTACATTTCAAATAGTAAGAAATATGATGTAACAAAATAAAGATGTAATTTAGTTTAAAATTAAATCAATTTCATTTGTATTAAATAGGAAAATAGCCACTCCTCTATTATGTGCAAGTCTTAATTTCTGGAAATTATGAACATGTTGCTCTTTGTGGGAATATTGATTTTGAGATGAAATTAATGTTTGTAATGAGATAAATTTCAAATATAAAATCTTTCCAGAAGTATTCAAGCAAACTCAATGTAATTACAAGGCAAAAAAAAGAGTTTAAAAATGGAGAATCTCAGATGTGGCATGGAATCAACCAGGTAAGCAAGCATTTGTCTTATATCTTCATGATAAACTTAAGACAAGAGCTTCTAGAAAGAAGTCAACATGGCTAAATGCCATTCTCCTAGGTATGAGGGTTCTTGTAGGTGGAGTTTTACTGTTTCCCAGTAATCACTTCCACAGAACCACTCAGAGATCTAATATTAATTACAAATCCTTGGTCGATAGTCTAGGCTTGTTTTTAGCTAGCTTTTGCATTTTAAATTAACCCATGTTTCTTATCTAAACTCTGCCATGTGCCAGGACCTTTATTTTTTCATTGCAGAAAGTTCATATTGCTTCTCTTGGCATCTCCTTCCATTTCTTGAGACTCTTCTCTTCTCAGTGTTTTCCTAGCCTGACTCCCCTGCTCAATCTCTTCCCTCCCAGCTCTTTATTAATCAGAGATTAATACATATTTATGAAGTACAAATGCTGTTGCACAGCAAGTTGTATCAGAATGTTGTCTTGTTCCACGCTTCTCTATAAAGTGAAACTTCACACACTTAATTTCAAAAATTACTCTAGTTGACAAACATTCATATATATGTCACGTAGTTGGACAGTTGTCCTAGTGGGTCTGACCCTAGCTGCAACTGGATCATGTACCTATTTCTTTCTTTCATACTGTACTCTTATTAAAGTCTTTCTCAATATTTCTGATCAATATCATAGCCATGTGTTAATTCACTGGAGATTTTCTACATTATTTCTTAGTTATGTAATCCTTTCTGAATTCGGGGTCTTTCTTTTCATTTTATGAAACTTGAATTATTGGTGTGTAACATGTGTCGCAGATCTCATTTGACGTGATGTCTAAGGTGACCTTCAAGTTTTAACTGACAGTACTAAAGAATTTAGCATATTATGTACAAAGAATGTCTTTTGTTTCATTAGATAAAATATAAGCTTTACATGCCTGTTATTTTCCTGTTTGTTGTATTATTGTTATGACTGATAAACGTACTTACTTTGGATTTATCTGCTGTTGAGGTATACAATGCTTTTAACCTTATATCATTCTAGCTTTAACTTCAAAATTTATAAGCTGGAAATATCATCCCCAAAGCAACAATTTCAGGAGGAGTAGCACAGGAAGTGGGGCACGCTTCGATCATGAGAACTCTACCTTAATGTTGCTATTGAAATGATTCATATTTTCTGATTGGAGTGTACTGTGCACATGCACCACTCTGGAAGCATAAAAAAATGGTTTGTAACATGTTATCACCATGACCTTGAATTTCTGTTCTTTACAAATGATCAAGTCTCAGGTACCTGTGGAACAACTCAGAATGGCCTGATACAGATATTTGCTTAACCAAGGTAATAATTAGCCTTCTGTCATGAATATTTAAAGGATATGTCTGTTTTTGTAAAGAAACAGCTTGGTGGTAACACAGATAGTACCAGCTTCTCTGTCATACACATATTTTCATTGAAGTGATTCTTGTGAGAGTTTTGGTTCCATGCACCTGCTAAGGAGAATTAAACACTTGTATGCTCCAGAGAGGAGGCCAAATGTCTGTGTTATATCCATTTCCCCAAACATGCATGGCCATCTGGCATAAGGCTACATGTTATTCATTCTAGCACAGAAATGTCTACACTTGCTTTTCAAATATTAAATTATATATAAAATCTTTATTATATCATTAAATGAAGTGAAATGAAATCCTAAATACTTATTAGCTCTCATTTGAAGAAACTTGTGTATGTCTTTCCTCAGCATAGTATGTGAAATTTCTATCTAAAGGTACTGATAATTAAGAGATTGTCACCTATCAGAATGTAGCAAATGAGACTTTTCTGACTTTGGATTGTAAGATACATGAGCTCCTTCCATTTGCTTAGGCATCAAAGATTTTTAAAATTGCATTACACTATGTAATTTGTGTGTGTGTGTGTGTGTGTGTGTGTGTGTGTGTATGCTAGAGGAAATTTTGGGGAATCAGTTCTTTCAAACTAATTATTTCAATGTTGTGGAGAACAGCGGGGCTGTGTCCCGCCACCCGGCTAGCTTTACACCCGAAATAATTACATGGAAACTGTATTCTTTTAAATACTGCTTGGCCCATTAGTTTCAACCTCTTATTGGCTAGCTCTTACATATTGATCTAACCCATTTTTAATATTCTATGTAGCACAATGAGCTGGCTTACCAGAAAAGATCTTAACCTGTGTCTGTCTGGAGTGAGAGAATCATGGTGACTCCCTGACTCAGCTTCTTTTTTCCAGCATTCTGTTTTGTCTACTCCACCTACCTAATTTTCTGTCCTATCAGAGGCCAAGCAGTTTCTTTATTACTCAACCAATGAAACAACAGATAGAAAGATGACCCTCCTCCATCATTTCAGGCATAAGAACAGGTCCTTCTATCCCTTGATCTACCTCACTGGTTCAAAATATGCAAGACTTTGATGATACCATAAAAGGAGTACTTTAAAGATAGATGATAAGTATATAGGTAAGTAGGTAGTATATAGGTAAGTAGATAGATAGATAGATAGATAGATAGATAGATAGATAATGTCATTATGTAATAAATACAAAATAGTTGTGGGTAATTAGGCATTAATCTTTATCCCAGTTATATCCAGATATGGGTTGCCCCTGCCATAGGGTCATGTATCACTTATCAGGTATCCTGCATATCATATATTTATATTATAATTTATAACAGTAACAGAAATACAAGTATAAAGTATCAACAAAACAATCATATGTTTGAGGATCAACATAACATGAAGAATAGTATTATGGGGTCAGAGCATTAGAAAGGTTGAGACCACAAAAGCTATCCAGCAATTTTCTTCTTTTACTGTATGTGCAATGTGGTAGAAAATACAGATAGTCCAGTTAAAGGAGCAAACAGTTCAGCTGGAACAGAACCCATATAAAAATAAATGATGGCTTATGAAAAGTTTTCTTATTTCTCTGTAAGAAATCCAAACTTCTTTTGTGGTTGAAATGTTTGTACTATTTTTCTCTCTGTAGATCTGGGCTGATACTGAGACAGCTATGGATCCCCTTTGAATCTAGCACTATCCCTTTCCCAGTTCTAAAACCTTACTTTAGCTGTAAGTTTTGCAAAGAAATTTTAAAGGTGATTTAATGTTTAAAACCCTGTTAAGAAATATACTTCCCTGCTCCCATATCCATCCTTCCATTACCCCAACCATCCCATTCCCCCAAGCTCTCCCCATCTTCCCCTTCTCACTTTTCTCTCCCCATCTCCCCTTTTCCCCTCATCCCACCCCACCCCCCAGTTCCCAATTTTTGCCCAACAATCTTGTCTACTTCCAATAACCAGGAGGATAACTGTATATTTTTCTTTGGGTTCACTTTCTTATTTAGCTTCTCTAGGATCACAAATTATAGGCTCATTATCCTATATTTATGGATAAAAACCAATTATGAGTGAGTATATTCCATGTTCATCTTTTTGGGTCTGGCTTACCTCACCCAGAATATGGTGGACAATGAGGGCTGACTGAGAAGCCAAGGACAATGGCACTGAATTTTGACCCTACTGCATGTACTGGCTTTGTGGGAGCCTAGCTGGTTTGGATGCTCACCTTCCTAGACCTGGATGGAGGGGGAAGGACCTTGGACTTCCCACAGGGCAGGGAACCCTGACTGCTCTTTGGACTGTAGAGGGAGGAGGAGGGGAGTGGGGCGTGGTGAGTGGGGGAGGAGGAGGGAAAAGGGGGGGGAGGAGTCAGAAATTTTTAATAAAAAATTATTAAAAAAAATTAAAAAAATATGTTTTACAGCCAAAAAAAAAAAACCCTGTTAAGAAACAAGTAATGGGAGAGTTTTGAGAGAAAGGTTATAAAACTCCAGAACTCCCATGTGTGAACTGAATTCTTCAGAAATGATGTTGGAATCACTTTCTTTCACTACTCCTCCCACATTTTTTTTTTTGTTTATGAGGATATTCATAGCATACTCAGTAACATTTTCTCAAAGATTCGTTGATAACCCTGTCTTGAGTCATTTGTTCTATCTGTCTGGGCTTATGATTCTTCCTCAGTTATGACATAGAATCTCTATGGAATTGATTTTCAATAATACAGAACAAACCATAATTTTCTAAGAGTAGATGTGCATATCAATGCAGGACAATAATTTGCAATTGTTGAGATGTTAGCATACACTGCACTGATATTTTTACTGTGTGGATTGTATACTGACCTCTCCTGTCTTCAAGAACACTCTGCATCACTTGCCTAAATCCTACAATTTATTTTTCATTATTTCTGTTTAGAGTCTTTAAAACAGTGGTGACATCATGAGAGGCCATAATCTGCTAGCCGCTGCCAAGCTCTTAAATGTTTCCCTGACTCCATGTGGACAACAGATATGAATGAAAATGGAGACAAGTGTAGAAGCACTCTCATGTAGTATGATGCCTCCATGACTACTCTGACCCTCAGGTTATATGACCAAAGCCCAAGAATCTTTGCAAATACCCGTCAGCTTCCTACCATCCACAGACTGTTCCTTCTGTAGTCCAACTAAATTCGATAAATCATAGATTTAAGAAAAACTGATTTTAACATAAAACTTCTAGTTTCTTCAGGGCTCTTTCTTTTCTTCAGTGCTTTTTCCTTGTGAAATATTCTTCTAACAAAGCAAACTATATCACTCGCAAACAAGAAAAAATGCAACAAATGATAATGATGAGGATATTTATGAGTGTTGTGAATAACAAAGGAATGTTTGAGAACATGTAAAGTCCAATGCAAACTAATTAAATCTAATAAAAATATATCATGTTTTAGACAAGGATAAAGGAAAAGAGGTATGTATAATGACACAGAAAAGAGAGTATAAGAATTTATGTTATTATTTTCTAATATACTGTATTACTCCATTTAAATAACTAGATTGTTATCACATACTATGTACAACGATACATACACATAATAAATACATGATATTGAACATATATATGATATATCCAACTAAGGAATTGATCATATATTCAGTATAAGCCTTAATACATGATAATAAAAAAAACAACTGCTAATTGTTTTAGAGCAAGCAAGCTTTGGGATAGTTTTGTAACTTAAAAATCCACTTGGTTTAAACCATGAAAATATCTTCCTTTTAGCAATGAAGTTGGCATCCCAGAAAATTTAATTGTATGTACAAATCACACATAGAAACACTTAGCAATATGTTAGCAGCCTAGACACCTAACATGAGCGTCTTCAAGACATGTGTGCAACCTGTTATGAAGTGTAAAATAAGAGTCTCTTGCCTGTAACATACAATCAAACATATTTCCAATACTTCTGGGTAAGAGGGTAAAAGGATAACTTAGAATAGTACTGGACTTAGGCAAAATGAAGCAATGCAAACTGTGTTCTTCAAGGGAATTTTCATGGAGAACCTATATACTTATCGGCGTTTTGTTTTTGTTTTTTGAGAGTTCTTTTTGGTTTTGGCTTTTCAAGACAGGGTTTTTCTGCAGCTTTGGAGCCTGTTCTGAAACTAGCTTGTATAGACCAGGTTAGTCTTGAACTTTCAGAAATCCACTTGTTTCTGCCTCCCATGTGCTGGGATTAATGGTGTATGCCCCACTACTTGACCATACTTCTCATCTTATAGTCATGTAAAATTGGACATAAATATGATTAAAATCAGAAGACTTCCATGATGAGACATGCATAGTACAGAAGTGGCTTTATCCTGTAATCTGTCACTGAAATAAAGAACCACTTAAACTATACATTTAGCAATAAAATTCAACTTTTCTTGAGATCCAAATAATAACTAACAATACTAAGAGTCCTTCTTGTAGCCTTGATGTCACTCTTGATATTACAACAGAACCATCTTGGCTTTGAGTAAAGTTTCTTGCTAGTTTTGTAAATCTATGTGAGCCCTTATTTCAGTCTTTTGAATAAAAGTCCAAGAACCCTGAAATACCAACCTAGACTTCAAACCACTAATAACAATTTCTTCCTATTTATAATTATACACACATTATTACTCTTTTTGTGCACTTTAGATATATTATAGATGACTAAGTTCTCAAAAACGTATGATACAAAAGTAGAAGATATTTCTGAAGTGTATAAATGCTTATTGACATACACATCCTAGGGACTACTAAAGGTTAAAATCAAAACTGCAGTCACTGATACATAAAAATTTAGTAAAATTTGCATAATCACTCTTTGATCAAATACCTTCATTTATTCATCCATTTATAAGGATTGTTTAATTACCTCAAGCAGACAGTAGGTAGGAGTCAAGTATGTAGAGGCATGGGTACATAAGAAACAAAACTGACTAAAACATCTTAAGACATATAATAAATATAAAAATTCAAATCAAAATTAATAAACAGCATATTTAGAATTTTGAAGGCTATTGTGCCCAACGTGGGATTGAAAGAATGAAAGCCATAACATATGTGAAAAGGAGAGCAAGAAAGTAAGAGAAAGAGAGAATGAGAGTGAGCAAAAAATAAAAAGGAAGAGAGAGAACAAGGGAGTTACTAGAAGTGGGAAGAACTGCCACAAGCTTCATCAAGCTCCTCTGACCTGACTCTTTTCCTTGATGTAGTATGCCATTGAACTGTAAGCCAGAACAAACCCTCATTCCTCTAGTTCTTTATATCAGTGTTTTCTCATAGCAAGGAAAGAAACTAAGTGGAGGGATGGAGAGTAAGAAGGGAGGCAGGGAAAAGCAAACTTCTGTAACTTGTGTTTAAAGTCATTGTGCGGATTGTGTGAACAAATGATTAAATAAGCAGTCTTTGAATTTGACGTAATAAATGTGTACTTTTTATTAGGAAATCATTCAGATAATTAAACTTTCTTGAGCACGTTTTTGAGTACTTACTGTATAGCAAACACTATATTGCATCCCTCCATGTGAATTATTTCACAAGGCATCCATTTAAAACTTTGAGGGGTTAAAGCCACTTGACTGAATTCAAAAGTTAGGGAAATGGGAGGAAGATAAGGAAAATAACTCAACCCATTGCAGACAATGTCACAGATGAACTTCAAGATGTGTTTGAACACAAGTCCACTATTTTAGTCATTATTTATTCGCAAGAGTTTTATTGATTTTGTTTCATGGGGTCAGGACTTTTAAGTTTCTATCTACATGTTAATTTTCATAAATTTTATATGAAACAAATATCTTTATAGTAAGCTATAGATTCAAGTCACTTGCTGTAGGATGAGTTGTTATGGTTATGGAAGGAAGCATAAGTAGCTTGAGATGCTGAAATGATGTGCTGTTGTTACTGGTATCTCAGAGAAAGGAGTGAAGAATTTTGAGAAAGATATTGAAATGATTTTGTTGTTCTTATCCATCCTGTCAGCAAAATTGTGGATTTATTGACTCTGGTAATGTGAATATCCAAAAAAGTATGGAGCATAGTAGAGAAAAATATGCATTGTCCTCATGAATACTTAAACCAATGAGAACAAAGATTAGTAATGAATGCACTACTCAGGAGGGATCCCAAGAGAGAAAAACATTAAGGAGAAAATGGAGGAAGAAGCTACTTAGGATGGAGAAGCACTGATTTTGTTAAACTGTGAGCTACAAGTATGGACAACAGAACTTCACAGCAAACAACCTGGGCATTTGGCTAAGGAAGCCCCAGAAAAGATGTTGAAAACAAAGCCTCCTTTCTCCTTCCTGTTTATCGTAGAATGAAAAGAAAATTCTAAAGAAACATCATAGTAAATGAATAGTGTCTGATCAATTATGAAATTATTATTAATCTATCAAGATTGTAAAAGGTGATGTTATTTGGAAATTTACCCACTGAAGACATGATCTGAGAGATTTCTAACAGCTAAAAATAACAATTGGTAGCTGCATAAAAGAGTTAAACTTATTCAGTCACAAAGAGGACTTCAAAGTAGTGTTCTAATAAAACTCATAGATGCTTCAGCCACCTTATCTGTAAGGTGACAGTGGGATCATCTAGGACAAACCAGCAAAAAGCCTTGAGTTCATTGGATCTCAATTAATAATCAGTTAAATGAAAGTATCAATATTTTGGTTGTTTGACTTTTTTGTTTGAACTTTATGTACTTTGGAAAGTAGAGAGGAAAAATGCTCCTGAATGTTTCCAAGGAAACTGCAAATTATCATTTTTATATTTAATTTTGTAACATTGTCTCACATAACCTAGGCTGACCTCAACTTAGATAACCAAGGAAAACCCGATTTTCCTTTTTCCTACCTCCCCAGATCTGAGATTACATCCTTGCACCATTGTATAGCTTCATACAGTTCTAGAGTGCAGGCCAAGGACTCTGTACATGCCAGGCAAACACTATCATATGAGCATCAACCACAACTCCTAAAGAAAGATTTTAAAAAATCCATTAAATGTAGGAAGAATTTGAGACCATAAATGATTTATTGTAAAGTGTCATAGAACCAGATTTGAAGATGGATATATGTAGAATGTGTAGATTTATTTTTTTTTCAGTAAGAAAGTTGAGTTTTAAGCTCAAAGATGTGTGGAACTTCAAAGTACAGAGAGCAAGACACAAGCAAAAAGAGAACAATCTACCTTAAGTTTACAGATAGACACCATCTTAACCATGGGAAAATATATATTGGAGTTTTATGTGGCTTGTTAGATAGATAAACTATGACCCCAATACACTGAATATAAAGTTGATACATGACTTTTATTTTCAGGAGCAGTAAGAAATCACTGAACGAATTAATTTACTCAATGCATAAATCAATCAAAACTGCCTTTGTAAGTCAAAAAGCATATTTTTTCTATTTCACTGCTTCATGTTAAGTACATAAATATATGCTACTAAACATAAAGGTCTTAGGTTTAGAGTGTGCTCTTTTTGTAAACAAAAGCATATTTTTAATTTTGTGAAAGTAAAATGGGTTTAAAACCTAGTGCATGTGTACACATGGAACATTAACAGTGTCCCAGATTTCTTTACAATAATTATTCTGAAAAATTATTTGTATAACTGATGGATCACTCAGTTTGTACATACCTGAAAATTAGATACATCTCAATTATGGGGGAATTTGCCCATGTGAAGCCTCAGTTAATTTTATTGTATTTTCCCCAATATTTGACCAAATTATTTCATCTGATTGTTTTCTGAAAGATGCATTTTTGCCTAATAATTTTGTAATTTCTGTTAGTAACTTTATTTAGTAGCTTTATTTAAAAGAAAATTATGCTAGATTCACAGTTTTGAAGTCAATGAAGCCCAAGATACAAGGAAAAAAAAAGATGATAGATAACAAGGTCATTAAGCTTTGTTTCCCATTTGGGATGAAAAAGGATTATTATGAGTTTTAACTGTATTAATTAAGCTGCTTCAGATCCTAAAGGGGTTGGAATCTGAATAATTTGTTTTCATGGTCTTTGATTTTTCTGCCTTTTTTTTCTGTTGCACTGATTACATCCTGTGTAGAATCATCCTCAGTCTTTACTTAAAGAAGGCATCTACCACAGCTTCTGCTGTGTGATGGTCACTTATAGCTTGCCCTTGTTATTCCTGTCTCTCTACACTATGATTCCACTGTGACCATTCTCTATTTCCCCTTCATTCAATATTCTTCAATACAATGAGGTCTGAAAAATAACTTTCTGAAACTACTATTGTTATTTTCAGTGTGCTCATTATATCTTTTTTTGTGGAAAATTCTCAGACATGTTAACATTTTTTATTAGTGAATTTTTTTTCACTACTGTGTCCCAAAGATTCAATATTAGTAGAAATTTTACTCAATCTTCATATATTTAAGAATATTTCTATGTTCACAATCAATGTGAAGCAAAGAAATAAAATGAAAACAAAAAAATCAACTATTGAGCCAGTCTAAGCAGGAAAAATCCTTGCTGCCCAAGCTTGATGACCCCTGTTCCATTCTCAGAACTCAAGTATGGGAAGGAAAGAACTAACTTCACACAGTTTGAAATCTTACCTTTTCTGTGGAACATGTGCACACACACACACATACACACATACACACACAGACACACACACACGTATGAATGGGTACACATGCACACTCATGTACACATATGGTATTAATAGAAATGATAATAATAGCAATAAATACATTGACAATAATTGAACAACTCTGTGTTCCCATTTTCTGTCAGTATAATACTGGTTAAAAGAAAGATATCAAGTTTAATAGAGTATTCTTTGTAAATTGAGGCTGCTATTTGACTTCCTGACTTCCCAGACCCAAATAATCACACAGAAACTATACTAATCACAACACTGCTTGGCCAATACCTTAGGTGTATTCCTAGCTAGCTCTTACATCTTAAATTAACATATTTCTATTAATTTGTGTCTTACCATGAGGATGTGGGCTACCGGTATGGTTCCGGTGGCATCCTTCTCCTTTGGCAGTTACATGGCATCTCCCTGACTCCACCTACTCTCTCTATATGTCTCTATTCAGATTTTCTATCTCTTTTTTTCTACCCTGCCATAGACCGAAGGACCTTCTTTATTAGCCAACAATAATGAAACATATTCACAGCATATAGAGGAGAATCTCACATCAATATTTAAAGGAACTGAAGGAAAATCTAAAAGACAGAATAGTAAATGTGCTGAGCTGAATTTTGTCCTGACAGTATACTCATAGACTAAGGGGCTGAGAGATTTTTAATAAATCAGAGGCTCTAATCACATAAACTGAACATGTATATTATTCATGTGTGATATCTGTTTCAGTTCCCAAGGCAAAGTAGGACAGCTTGGAAGGCTATTATATCCTATGGCTCTGAAAGTATTCTCTCCACCTTAGAGGGAATTAAGAAAAAAGCACTGTCTTTCTCCTTGTTCAGGGACATTTAAAGGATACTATTCCACTTGACACAACTATGTAGAGCTATTCTTTATGAGAAATCAAATGTACAGCTTTAAGTTTCTGTCTCGTTCTGAGAAAGAATAATGAGGTCTAAATCTTCTTCCTTTTCCTAAAAAGTGAAACAGCAACAAAGGAAAAGCAAAAAAAGAAAGTAAGAAAAAAGCAGGTAAAGTGCATGAAGATGGATTTCATACGTTGAATATCAGGCAGTAAATGTCAAACAACACTGAAAGAAGAGAAACAAAGTAGGTGAACAATCTGAGTGCCTTGGCATATTGACAGAAAGGAGTTTCTGAGCTGCAATGAAGGAAGTAGAAAACTAGCTGGGGCATGAAAGTCTCTCCAAATTGAGGACACAGAACTGGGAGGCTCAATATATCACTATAATTGGTATTCCCAGTACATAGTACTGAAGAAGAAGAGGCAGCAGAGATACTGGAAATATTGGAAATCTTAAGAAGGTCCCTTGATGATGAATAGTAATATTGATAAGCAGATACACACCATGAAACTTTCCAACCCTTTGGAAAAAAATCTTCTGTCATAGAATACATAGAATATATTTCTAGATATTACACAGCCCTACGCTTGTTGGCTACTCTTTTTCCAAAACAGAAAACCTTGTAAGGCATTAGGCACTAAGTAGAGCAATAGTAACAAGAAAACTGTTTAAGTAATAGGGTAAAAATAGCCCTAATCCTAAGTAAAATAAAACCCTTTAAAAATAAATGTTGTCTTTTTATGTATCTTAACTACACACTAGAGTCAGGTTCAATGCTTTATATGAAAATAATTGATTTGTCAGGACACAGCAATATTACATACACATACTTGAAACTCACTAAAATATACCTTACTTAGAGAGAGAAAATTATGATTCATATTGAGAATAAAGAATACTTAAAGACACAGAGATTGCATCAAGTTTAGGCAAGACTCATACAATTATTGAAATAAGATCACTTGACTACTTTTAAAATGTTAGAAAACTATATTACATAAGACATAAAATAAATATAAGTATATTCAAACAGAATTTCTTGGGGGAAATAACCATGTCTAGCATAAAAACAAAAATAGATTAAATGTTGTGCATAGCAAATTTGACATTATCTGGGGTAACATTATTGAATGGAAATCAAAACATTGGGATGACCACAATCAAATGACTTTGAGAAAATGGAAAACAAAAGAATGAAGAAAGCGAGATTGTAATACACTGCAGGAATAAGGTTAAGGTCTGCATATATGCTACTAAGGGAAGAAAGGATATGAAGATGAATTTGAGCAATTTCAGTGGTGATGAATTAAAAATTTCCAAGTGTGTTTAAATCCCTACATCCAAGAAATTAAATGAATTCTATATTTTCCAAAATGAATGCATTTATAGGAAAATTTATTGTGATATATTTTAATCCAGAAGAAATTGCATGAAAGTCATTAAAGCAAATTCAGAGAAATTAGATATTTCACATATAAAATTATGAAACTGGCAAGTATCCTAATGGAACCAATATGAGGCAAAACATATTCAGCAACAATTTTTAAATGGTAATGAAAAAAGACAACTTGACAAAAATATCTTTCATACTAAACACACCTCTCCCTGTACGGTAATGCTGGCCTTGTCACCAAGTACCTGAGTTGTGAAAATTTTAAACCACTTCTGTTGACAGAATAAAAATAATAGCAGCTGGAAATGTGAATGTAATCTAAGAACTTAATCACACCAAAAAGAGAGTAAAAAGCACAACTTGAAGATTCCTTTAAAGCTAGTGCTTAAAGTAAAAGTTATGTTGAGTATAGAGGCACAACCTTATTATCTCAGTATTTGGAGACTGAGGCAGGAGGATTATGTGTTTGGGACCAGACTATACCACATACTGGTGTCCTCTCTATAACATCATAACCTAACTACCTAAAAAGCAAATCATAGTGATATAATTTAAATTTGTGTAAGCAGTTGACACTATACACTATACATCAAGTGTGAGAGATAATTTGCACTTGCACTAATACCAGACAGTCATAGTTTTCACCAAGTAATATATCTTTACTTGAAGGTTTACTGTGAAAAGACAGGTTTTATCAAAGGCACTTGTGAAAAAAAGTTCATAAATCAACTACACAGATAAAATAAAATTATAAAATTACAAAAATGGACAACATATTTAAAGATTACAGAAAAATTAAAGGAAGCTAAAGAATATTTGATAATTTTATAGTGAATATTACGATATATTTAAATGAAAGTGAATAAGCAGCTACATCTAAACTTACTATAAACGTTTAAGAATAAACTTAAGGGGATTGTAGTAGTAGCCAACCAATGACGGTCCAGTTAGAGACCCATGCCATGAGAGTGAGACTTCCCATGACACAGCCAAGAGTGCCATTACCCGGAGGCTTGATAGTCCAAAGACCTAAGATAGAACTAAACACAACTGGATTTTTAAAAAGTCATTGTAATAATGCCTAATGATATTCTGCTATACTCATAAATTGTTCTATTGTCCGATAGTCATTTGATAGCCTTTATCCAGGAACTAGGGGAAACAAATGCAGAGACCCATTGCCAAACATTAAACTGAGCTTGAGTATTCCTGCTGAAGAGAGGGAAGAAGGATTTTAGGAGCCAGTGGAGTAAAGGACATCACAAGAAAAACCACAGAATTAATTAACCTGGGCTTATAGAAGCTCACAGAGACTGAACCAATAACAAGGGGAACAAGCATGGGACTGACCCAGGCACTCTGCATGTGTGTGACAGCTTCATAGTTTTGTCCTCTTGTGCGACTCCTAACAGTGGAAACAGAACTGGCTCTGACTCTTTTGTTGACTTCTGCAATTCTACTTCTCATACTCACCTGGCTTGCCCTGCCTTGATGTATAGCGAAGTGCTTAGTCTTACTTTAGTTTGATATGCCGTGTTTTGTAGATATCCATGGGAGGGCTGCCCTTTTCTGAACAGAAAGAGAAAAAGAGTGCATGGAGGGGTGAAGAATAAGAGAGCAGGAGAGGTACTGGGAGGAGATGAGGGAGGGAAAACTCTGGTTTGGATGGAAAATAAGTAATTTTAAAAAAGAATAGACTGAAGACAACATTTGACACTAAAGTTGGCTTTTTTCAAAAAAACAAACAAAATGTTACACATAAAAATAATATCTAAAAAATTAGAGCATAGACCATCTTTATTCTAATGAAAAAGAATACATCTTTTATAAACTAGATGTGATTTCACAGTCCAGTTAATATCATGGATTAAAAGAAAATTTATTTTTCTCGATAAAGCCAATTCATCAAGACAACTGAGCATTCCTAAATATTTATGTGTCCAAGGGAAGTTCTTTAAAAATGTGAAACAAAACATTTTAACAAAGAAATTCAACAAAGTAATACATAAAACTGCAATTTTCTTGAGGCTTTGTAAGAGGTGGTCAGTAACAGGTAGAAAGAAATTGTACACCACTAAAGCAAAGACTTGAAAAATATTCTCAGCCACAGCATTATCCTTAATAATTTCAAAGTAAATAAGTGGTGTCAGTTATCAGTTTACTACCAGGTAATTAAGAAATGAGTCAGGTGTATGAAAAGATCTAGGCAATAAGAAATTTCACACATTCATATATAACAGCTACCAAAAGATGAAAAACATGAAAAAGAATAGTTACAATCAACTAAGAAGTAAAGAATAAAAGCAAAACATATCAAAATTTGTGTGTCAAGAAAGCAATACTTCCTGGAAATTTTATAGACACCAAATTGTATATATATTCAAAAAAAGTCTCAATCATTTAAATTTCAACTGGAAAAAAAAACATTGAGGAAAGAACAGTTTAAAAGATTTGAGAAGGAATAAAGTAATATTATATAGTATTTAAAATTGAAAAATATCAAATTATTAAAGGTCCATTCTTTGATATAATTAAGGATTGTGTTTTGTTTTTGTAGATGTATCAGAAAGAGAATGCAAGTGAGAGGAAGAAATATTCAACTCAAATTCAGGTATGAGACATAATAGTAAAATGTATTTGAAATAACTTTGGGATAATTTATGTGCAAATCCAGACAACTGACATTGAGAATTATTTGCATGAAGAGAAACAAACTTGAGAAATGAAAAAATGACAATCCAAACACTTTTCATGTAAAAAGTGGCATATTATTTTTCTTAAATAACTTTCTATGAAAAAAAATTAAGACCCAAATTATGTCAGGCTACCAATAACATAAAGAAGAAAACAAAAACATGTGAAATATAGAAATATTACTGCAACAAGTCAAAATATCAATATATTCAATAAAAATATTCACTGAAGATATTCAGAATCACATATCATTATTCACATGAGCAAAGCACCTATCTGTAAACTGCAACATTCTACTTTTATTATAATTGATTTTTTTTTCCAAAAAATTACACAAATTCCTTAGTGAAACTGTGTAAATTTCTGAAATGATACATATATTGAATAGTGGGTTTTGACAATGTACTCTAGGGAAAGAATCCAGATGGTAAGGACTGAACTGTACTTTCATTTGCAAAAGACTGAGCTTCACTTTCTTGTAGTATGTAGGAAGAAAATGCCACGCAAATCTCAGTAGATATTTTTTTCTGTTGATGTAGACTGGGGAAAGGGAGACATTGAACTTATTTAACAGATTTCAACTTCTTTTTTGAGTTAATTTATTACCCTGCTCATTCTTAGTCAGCTCATCAATAAAAAGAAAGAAAGAAAGAAAGAAAGAAAGAAAGAAAGAAAGAAAGAAAGAAAACAGAGTTTTTCTCAAATCTAAGTTCAAATGACTAGGAGAAAAATGAATATGTAGACAGAATATAGGCCAGCATGTAACTGCTTGCCTGAAATCCACAGAGTCCAGGGTTTGATAGCACAGCATGAATCAGGTATGGTGGCACATGGTTGTCACTGTCCACTGAGGAATTACAGGGAGAAGGATTCACGAAACTTGGTGACCAAGATAAAGAGAAAACCCAGAGCTTTTCTGTCATTGTGCACCTTGGGGATCTTTGGCTGGAGAGGCAGCAATGTGTGAAGGACGGTGCTTCATTTCCGGCATGCTCAAGGCACCAATGGCGACTGTAGATCACAAGCTGCCGGCTGGAACCATGGACAGGGAAAGTTAGTGCCCAAGGCATCATGCAACTGTCAAGAGGGTTCCAAAAGAGGGGTGAAATGGTCCTCACGCCCCACGTTGGGGACCAGATGTTACTGAAAAGGGGGGGGGGGTGAGGATGCTAGTTCAAAGAAACCCAAGCTAACTCCAAAAGATTCCAGTTATACTTCTTTATTAGAAAGGGCCAACTCATGGAACAGGAAAGAGAAGTCCAACCTCGGGTGTGTAACGCGGGAACTAGATAGAGAGCAAGCCCTGGCAGATGGCAGTTTTTCTCTGAGTACCCAAAAGGTCAAGCCCTAACTTATTCCAGCTTCTGAAAGGTTGAAGGAGGTTCTTCATCAGACCTCTGTCAGATTTTTGCTTCCTACAGTAAGTGCTTTTTTTCTCTCATGTGGTCTTTCTGGCTCTTTGGAGTTCACTAAAATTCCACACAGATATTTTTATTCAAGTGCATGCTGCAGTTGACTCTGAGCAGAGTTCTAGATCACTGATAATCTACCTTGTCAGTTCCGTGAACTTCTCCCTTCTTCACTGCTATTACTCCCTGCTACTCAGCAATGCCTCCATACTTGATTTTCCAGGTTTCTAAGAGTTCTGCCAATCTAGAAACCCATTAGGAAGACAATATTCACAGCATCTGCCTGTTCTCAGAGATCACAGCCTGTGGTGTCTGTTAAATAATGTCTAAGATTAATTGCGTCAAGATTTTAAGATGTTTAGCTGGTTTAGTTGAGAGGACAATCCCAACATCATTTACTTCATCATGGTTATTTTTGTTTGTTCAGTTAAATGAATTGCTTAATATAAGTTAACCACCTGCTTAATAAAAGGAATGCATCTTAAATGACACAGCATTGAGAATTGACTCAGTGGGTTTTGTGAATTATCTATCTGTCCTTTAGAGAAACTGTTCTGTAATTAAAAATTATTTGAGATGGTATGCAAGATATTCGTCAGTGTTGCTATAGGGTAGGGTCATTTCAGGTTCTTTATCCTCACTGTCCAGGGAACTAAATGGGGACCTCGGCTTGGGCTCCTGGGAGCCACTCTAGGTTCAAGGCTCTTGCCAACCCTAAGGTGGCTCCCTTAGACCCACACTGGAGCACTGGACTGAGCTCTCAAGGTCCCAATGAGGAGCAGAAGGAGGGAGAATATGAACAACGAAGTCGGGACCACGAGGGGTGCACCCACCCATTGAGACAGTGGAGCTGATCTTTTGGGAGCTCACCAAGGCCAGCTGGACTGTGACGGAAAAAGCATGGGATATATCTGGTCTCTCTGAACATGGCAAACAATGAGGACTGATGAGAAGCTAAGGACAATGGCACGGGGTTTTGATCCTACTTAATGTGCTGGCTTTGTGGGAGCCTAGCCAGTTTGGATGTTCACCTTCCTAAATATAGACGGAGGGGGGAGGACCTAGGACTTACCACAGGGCAGGGAACCCTGACTGCCCATTGGACTGGAGGAGAGGGAGGGGGGAGAGGAGTGGGTGGAGGGGGAGAAGGGTTGGAGGAGGGGGGGAAGGGGGGGAGGAGGGGGAGGGAAATGGGAGGCTGGGAGGAGGTGGAAACTTGTTTTTTTCCTTTTCTCAATAAAAAAAATAAAATAAAATAAAATAAAAAAAAATTATTTGATAAATAATAAAGTATATTCGGCATTTGATATGATCTCCAAAAAGCTACACTAAATCATGTGTGTGAGCATGTTTAGAAAATTAGATTTTCTTAATTAAAAAAGGCTTTAAAATTGCTTCTGAAATCCAATTTATAAACCCCTGGAAATAGTATTTCAATTGATTTTGACCTATTAGATTATTCTTTCTAAAATTATAATAAACTGCTTAATCAGACAGGGAACAGTCGAGTCTTTAAACTTTTAAAATCCTATGTATTTAAAATTAATTTACAATATAAATCTCATTTAAAATTTTAAGCAGTGTTCCCTTTCCTTTTCATTTTCTGTATTTTAATATTGTATATCAGTTACACATAGGATGTTAGAGAGGCCAAGGTGTAACTGTCCTTTTTTTTTTTCTAAAACTTCTACAACCTCTCAATCAATACCACACATTGGAGACCAAATTTTCAGTACATGGTCTTGGTGGGACATTTAAGATCCAAACCACAATATTCCATCTCATTTCATTTAAGACTCATGTACATTTCATAACATTAAATGCATTCAATAAAGCTCCAAAACTCTCTATGGTTTTAATAGTAGCTCAAACATAGCTCATATGCATAAGTCCAACATCTTATCTAAGACTCCAAGATAATTCAATCTCTAATACCTCATAAAAATCAAAAAAGTAAATTATGGGTTTGTAAGATATAATGGAACAGACAAAATCAGCTCTTTCCAAGAAAGAGGAATGGCCTAGCATAGGCTATAGGAGTGAAGTGTCATACCAAAGCAAGACAAAGCCAGTAAGGCAAAAAATTAAATGCTTTCTTCTATGTCTGTAATTTAGGTCACTCAGTATGATGTGAACACTAAAGGATATGGTCAGCTTCATCCATAGAAGCTTTCTGGCTTCATTCCATAAAGCCAATGTCTTTAGTTATTTCTTCAGTCTTGTGTATTGATACAAGTTCAAGCTATAATTATTATTTCTGTTTACATTTGTACACCTATATAAAGTTTTTTTTGTCAGACTGTATACATGTATGTTTCTAGCTCTGTTTAAGACATTTTGTATATTGATAAAATTTGTAGTATATATTTATTATATTATATTATATATTCTACCCTCTGATCAAGATAATTATACATTGTTTACATTTTGAGGTCTTTGCCCTAATTTACTGCACAGTTGTTTACAGATTATTTAATATTTTGATATAAAGTCTTAGCCTTTAAGTTATACAGGTTTTAAGTATTATAGGTCAATAGACATTCATGTTTCTTTTTTTTTTAATTTTATTCATTTATTTGCCTGCTTGTTTATTTAGAGGAGGGGCCACTTATCACAGCATGAATACGGGAGTCATCGGACAGCTTGAATACGGGAGTTCTCGGACAGCTCGCAGGAATTTAGTTTGTTCTCTCCTTCCATCGTGTGTGATCCTGACACTGTTTCTTCTGGTTTGTTTGTTCTCTCATTTCCTTTCTGGGTGTGAGTTGACTTTCTGTGGAAGAATTGTATTGTTGGAGTCATAATGAGTGATTCTATTCTGGAGAAGCCACCTGTCTGGAATCTCTCAAAAGGCAATTCATGTCACCAATGACATTCATGTTTCTCATACACATAGTCAGATTGATTAGCTTCTTTAAATACATAGAGATTGTATTCTACAAAGATAGTTAATCTTCAACCACTTCAAAGGTCTGCAGAACATGGCATTTAAATAACTTAGGGTTCTGTTGACATGAGACACGATTGCACCTGATAGCACTGATATATTCCCAAAATAATGTTAAACACTAAAAACATTCCACTTGGAGTTTGTTTTCTTCTTGTCACAACTGGCCTTTGGGCAAGGAATTGTCCATGCCTCAACCACTGACAAAGTTCATGATGTCCAGACTGGACAAGAAGGATATAAGAAAAAAGACTGTCAAACCTTGCCAAGACAAGATAAGATGTTTCTGAAAATTTTACTGCCTCTGAAAATGGTCTATTGGTTACTTTAGAACTTAGCTAAAGTTCATTGTTTCAATATTACAAATGAGATTTTGGGTGATTGCTCAGGTAGCCTGTTGTATTGGGCAGCTTTTTCATCCTGGCCACCCAAAACAAAATAATCACAAAGATACTGTATTAATTAAATCACTGCTTGACCCATTAGCTCTAGCTTCTTATTGGATAACTCTTACATCTGAATTTAACCCATTTCTAGTAATCTGTGTATTATCATATGGCTGTGACTTACTGGGTAAAGTTCCAGCCTCTGTCTCCAGTGGGGCTACATGGCTTCTCTCTCACCCAGCCTTTTTTTCTCATAGCATTCACTTTAGTTTTTCCCACCTGGCTCTGTTCTTTTGCACTATCATAGGCCAAGATGGTTTCTTTATTCATTAACCAATAAAAGCAACACATAGACATAAGACCTCCCACACTAGTAGTCAATTGTCTCCTTTATTTACTGCCTGCTCAAGCAATATTATCTCTTCTCGGGCCTTCGATGGAGTTAAATATTAAATACTCATAGTTACCTTCTGTAGTAGGAGCTGTGGGCTGCGTTCCTGCCACCCAACTCCTGGCTGCCTGCCTAGCTTATGCCCTGAAATAACAACACACAAATTGTATTCATTTAAACACTGCCTGGCCCATTAGCTTTATCTTCTTACTGGCTAATTCTTACATCTTGATTACCCATTTCTATTAATGTGTGTAGCACCCCAAGATGCGCTTACTGGGAAAATTCTTGCCTACATCCATCCTGGGTAGGAGCTTCATCGTGTATGTCCCAGAGAGGAAAGCTATCAAGTCTGAACTCATTTCCCTTCTTCCCAGCATTCTGTTCTCTTTACTCCACCTACCTAATTTACTGTCCTCTCAGGGCCAAGGCAGTTCTTTATTTAACCAATGACCTTCCTCCATCATTTCCCATTTTTCTGTTTAAACAAAAAGGAAGGCTTTAACTTTAACATAGCAAAATTACATATACAAAACAGTTATCAAGCATGAATTACAGTTACAATATTTGCATCTATTTTATCTTTTATCATAACTAAGGAAAACAATAACTATCTATCTATTCTTCAACTCCATCAAAAGACTCCAGAAGGATATAATATTATCTAAGCAAATAAGAAATAAGCAACTCTAGAAATGACAGACTCGCTGCCTGGACAGTCATTCAAAGTTCTTTTGTATCATTGGGGCATCTATCTTTGGCCTTCAGGCCCATAGTATCTAGCAGACATTTCTTTAGGCAAGTTCAGTAGTTCTCTCTCTCTGCGGGTTCTCTGTGTCTAGTTTATGCAATAGTCCAGGCAAGAGCAGTTTCTTGCCCAAATGGCTATCAAACTCCATAAGGTGCCTTTTCAATGCCCACCTTCCTCTTGAAGTAGATTAGTGCTGCCAGGAGCAGACATGGCTCATTTTCATGAAAAGCCCTAAGTTATTAAAACATTTAAAATGCTATATTCTATAATCTTTGAAAGACATGAAGAATGCCTATCTAAAATATATCTATGTACATCTAGAAACTCTAACTAACATGACTACAAACTTGACTGTTATTAATGATTATTCATTAACAACCTATATACATTACATTTTACATGAACTACACAATCACAATTTCAAGGTCAGAAATACATATACATATAATAAAATTGACCTTAAATTAATATCAGTAAACCAAGATTCATATCAATACAAATTATTCACATCTATATCATCTCCCCCTTTAAATGTAAAAGAACATTTTAAACAATATATGGGAATATGAACACAGTTATTTCTCTCCAGTCTGCTTCCTGCTGAATGGGGGCATTGTAATTTAGGTCTTTTATGGTATAACCTGTGTGCTAGGTTCATCTCAGTTGGCAGTTGAGCAAAGTAATTTTTTGAGGATGTTCACAGCAACCTTTCAGGAGGGTGTGGTCTAACATACCATATTGGGATAAAAGCAATCCAGAGGGTTTCATCCTCTATGAAAAGAAAAGAAGAATCTTTTTTCCAAGTATCATATCCTTAGATCCAAATTCTGAAGTCAAGGTATTTTCAAAATATCTATGTTGGATTAGTTCAGCAGCATTTATAAACAAATATCTTTTAGCACTTGTTGCTCCTTCCTCAGCATTCAAACAATTCAAACAGAGCATAATAACATACAGTATCAAAATTCTCTGTGTATTTTGCATCTTTGTGCACTTTATTTTAACCTCTATTTCATTTATTTTTACTTTTTGAGACAGGTTGTCTGTATATCTTTTTCCTGGAATAACTCTATATACAAGGCTGTACTTGAACTCTCAGAGATCCATCTGTCTCTGCTTCCCTGGCATTGGGTTAAAGGTGTATGCTACCACACCTTGAAGTCACAGAGGTCAATCTCCTTCTGCCTCCCAAGTGTTGGGATTAAAGGGTACTACCATACCCAACAACTCTCTTTCTTCCTTTTTTTTGTTTTTTACTTTAAGAACTTTAACTTTTAGCCTGCATATATTTTTAACACACTGTAAATCATTTAAAGGTTTTCTTTGTTTTTGATTCTCTCTTTACTGTATCTCTCTCTTTTTTTCTGACCACATGAGCCTTTGAATTACTGAGCAATATGATTAGGATTAAAGCCGTGGATTTGCCCGCTAGATCCAGCCCATTCCTTAGCTTTCAGCCTCATGGCAGAGGTACCAGCTCTAGCCATGTTTATTGCCACAAGTCTGTGGCATTTCAAGGTCCCTGCCAGCAAACAAGCTGCAGCATTATGTCCACAGACAACACTCAAGTCCTCTCTCTGTAGCTGGCCCTCCTGCCTCAAACAGTCAGAGTTTGCCCTGGCAGGAAGGCCCAGAAAGCCAGCATTTTTAAATGGCTCAGCTTTTTTCCTGCTATGGCTGAAAACCAAAAAGCATGCGTTCAGCTTTTTATCAAGACCATTTAAGTGTTTCTTGGTAGGACCTTTTAAAGAGCTACAGGGATTTTCAGCTAAAGCTGAGTCAGGAAGCCTCTCTTAGATGAGAGTGCTTGCTTTGTTCTAGCAAGCAGAGCAGACCAGAGAAATTGCTGCTACCACGTTGGGTGCCATTCTGTAGTAGGAGCTGTGGGCTGAATTCCTGTTGCCTGACTCCCTGCCGCCTTGCTAGCTTATGCCCCGAAATAACAACACTCAAATTGTATTCATTTAAAAACCACCTGCCCCATTCACTCTAGCTTTTTACAGGCTAATTCTTACATCTTGATTACCCATTTCTATTAATGTGTGTAGCACCCCAAGGTGTGCTTACTGGGAAGATTCTAGCCTACATCCATCCTGGGTCAGAGCTTCATAGCGTCTGCCCCAGAGAGGAGAGCTATTGAGTCTGAGCTCACTTCCCTTCTTCCCAGCATTCTGTTCTGTTTACTCCACCTACCTATTTTCTGTTCTCTCAGGGCCAAGGCAGTTTCTTTATTTAACCAATGACCTTCCTCCATCAACCTTCCTCTTATAATTTAGCCAAGCCATTTTCAATGCAATTCTTAGACTCTTTAGAATAAAATGTTTATTAAAAGTTTAAACGTATGTTCCTTGCTTAATATTGTTTATGCTGGTTGTAATCCTATTTTATTTTTAATATCTGTTTTTATTGTATATATTTGTGCATTTAAAACTCTTTTATTTAGACAAAAAGGGGAGGTGATGGTGAACCTCCTTCAGCCAATGACCTTTAAGAGGCTGGTAAAGGTTAGGGCTGGAGCTTCTGGGCATCCAGAAAAAAACCTCCAGCATGCCCAGGGCTTGGCTTGTTGTTTGTTCTCTCTATATATCTATTTATCTATCATCTTATCTATCTATCTATCTATCTATCTATCTATCTATCTATCTATCTATCTATCTATCTATCATCTCTCCAGTTTCCACATTACACAACTTAGGTTGGACTTCTCATTCCTGTTCCATGAGTTTACCCCTTATAATAAAGAATTAAAAGTGGAATTTTTTGGATTTGGCTTGAAATCTATGACTAGAATCCTCACTCCCTTTTTCTATAATAGAGGTTAGTATGTTACACATGATGATAGGATCCAACTGTTGAGCTTCAATCTATTCAAACATTTGATATTTTAAAAATTTTAAAGAAAAAGAAAATGTTTATCTGTTGAATATCATGCATATCAATGTGTTGTTATTTAATCCATTTAGCCTCTGTGAAATTTGCTAAAGTCCTATATCTAAGCAAAATCCATTAGAAGTAAATGTTTTCTCTTAAATAATCTACTATAATTATATTAAAATATTTTCTTTTACTTATTTGTTTGTATCTTTTATTTCTGAATTTTTATCTTTAATTTAAGTGTAGCTACATCATTTTTCTTTTCTATTTCTTTCAAGTCCTTCCCTCTCTTACATAATCCCTTTCAAATTCATGGCCTCATGTTCTTTAATAATTATTGTAAAACACACAAATATAAGCATACACACACACACACACACACACATATATATAAAATAACATTCTGAGTCTGCTGAGTATTGCTTGTATTAATGTGTTTGGGGCTAACAATTTGGTTATAGAGGGCTCATCTCTGGGGAAGACTAATTCTCCTCTAAAAAGCACTTAGTTGTCTGTAGTTCTTCATCTAGTGTGAGGGCCAAGAAGATTTCCCCCATTCCTATTTGTGTGTCAATTAGTGATATTGTTATTTAAGTCTTGTTTAGGCAGCCATATAATGAAGATTTCATTGGTACAGATTCCTGTCTTATTAAGAAGACACAGTCTCTCAGCAGACTTTCATGGTTCTCTGGTTCTTATAATCTTTCCACCCTCTCCAGATGTTCCTTGAGACTTTGGTCTAGGGATTTGGTTATAGATGTATCAATTTTCAGGTAAATAGATGGATTTGGAAAATGTAATGAGTGAAGTAACCCAGACTAGAAAAGACAAATGACAAAAATTCTCTCTCACCTCCTGTTCCTAACTCCAAATCTTCAGATGTGAGTAAACAACCTCAGAGATTGGGATAGGAAAAGGGAATCAAGGCGGTGGCAGAGGGTGTTTAGGGAAGGGGACAGCAGGATACAAATGGTATAAAGTTGGAAATGAGAAAGGTTGGTAAGGGGAGAGGGAGGACAATACAGAAGCACAGAGGGAGATGGAATAAATAATACTTGAAAAACCAGGGAATCAATATTTTGCATTTATTTAGATGTATATATTAAAAATATATGTAGGTATAAACATATGCATATTATTTAAATAAAGCCATGCCACATGAGGTGATAATGTACCTCAAGAGCCAAAGACTTTTCTAACTAATAACTAGTAACAAATAAGAAATTCTATTTTGAATTGTAGGTCAGGGGAATCTAAAGGACATCTTATAAATTATAGGGTGCCTCCCAGAGGTTGAAGGTTAGCCCTGTTAATAAAGATAACATACACTTCAGATATAGGTCTCAAAGAAATTGAAAAAAATCTGACCCAAAAGTCTTCTAACTTTACACTAGCTTTCATAGCACAGGAAGGTAGTATGCAATATGCTAAGGGAGGAAAGCACTAGATAGTCCTACCCAGCTCTGATACCCATAAATCAAAAATCATAACCAACAAGGCAAGATATCAGATAGAAGACCTACAGTTATATGCTTGGACTTAACACACATGTAACAGGAAGGAAAGTCATGTCTGACATTTCAAATATAGCCAAATGAGGGCTAGTTGACAACATCAATCTTAGAGAAGCTGTCACTGTTATATTACTAAACCAGTATAGGTGCTAATAATATTCTAAACACTTCATATTATGCTCACCCATCAGTGGCATAATTCTTCTTCAAAGAAAATTTTATTGCCAAAAGATAGAGAGAATCACAGAAATTCACAGGTATTCAAAATGCCCAAAATAACTGGCCCTGGCTTTCATTTATTCAAATAATTTAAAAAAAGATTTCAGTCTATGACTTTCTGGTTTGGGTAGGGTCTTTTCACAGTTTGGGGAATTACAAAAATATCAGTATTGTTAAAAGAATTAGGAGTGTATGAGGAGCAAAGTTATTAGTTTTTCTTTGAATGTTTGGTGGAATTTTCCCCAGAAATCATGTGGCCCCGAGCTTTTCTAGGTTGTGAATTTTAAAATTGCTGCTTCTATTTCTCTAAGTGATATGGATTTCCTTAAATTTCTTATTTCATCTTGATTTAATTTTGGTAGATGATATATATATTTCTTTTAGATTTTACAGTACTATATAATACAGATTTTTAAAGCATGTCCTCATAATTCATTGTGTTTTCTTGGAATCTGTTGTTGCATTCTCACTTTCATTGTTATTTTTATAAAACTGAACCTGCTCTCCATTAGTCTTTTAGTTAATTTGGCTAAAGGCTTGTCAATCTTTTTGTATAGTCATTCAAGGAAATAATTCCACCACCAAGATAATATTTCAATTCAGAACATCTATGCTCCAAAGACAAACACATACACAGTAAAGGAAAGTCTACCTACAATTTATAGAATCAGAGAGGTTAGGTAAAGAAGAGAGCCTTAGCAAGGATGCATGGATCTTATAGGAGGATGATATAGTATAGATTTTATGGGTGGACTAGGGCCAGGTGAGGGACAGGAATTTGGAGGATGAGATGGAGTGTGAGAATAGGTGGATAAAGAGAGCATAGGGTGAGATAGCTGGAATTGGGGGCCTATGGGGTGATGTGAAAACCTTTTGCAGGGGAAAATTCCTATAATTTATGAAAATGATCCTAATGAGGACTTATAGTAATGGGGGCTATGGAATCTCAATTCGCCATCTCTTTAGCCAAGTGTAGCTTTCAGTGTAATGAAAGGATTGCATTCAACTGAGTTGTTGGTCTAGGAGGTCAGTACCTGTTATAACTTAATGTCCCTTTCAGAATAAGGTACCCGTACTTGACATTGCTTGGGTTACAATGAACCAGAAAGTAGAGAGCCCAGAGAGTTAAACTAAACACTACTGATAAAAAAAAAAAAAGAATAAAAAACAATGAAATGATTCCTAATGATAAAAATTCTTATTAATTTTGCCTATTCTTTCAAAATTATCTATGTTTGCACATATTTCTTATATTTATAAAACTGTTTTCTAATTTTTCTTTACATATTTTGTTTGCTATAATTCATATTAACATAAATTATTCCTGTTCAGTTATATATTTTGAGACATGGTCATATTATATTTTCTTAACCTTGTCATTAAGTAGCTCATGTATTAAGTATGGTCTGTTTATCAATATTTCCAATGCTAATACATGGACTTTTTTCCCCAAATAATTTTCCTGGAATATATAAATACATTACATAGTTGTATATTTCATTTAAAAGTTACTGTTTTCATATAATAGATACCGAATTCACAAGTAATCAAATTTTCAAAATGATGAGTTCAGAATTGAATTTTGTTATGTTACTTTTCATCTCCCCCATTCTGATTCTGTAGTCACATTCATAAGCATTTCATATTCCATTAGTTTTTCCAATCTTCTTAGATAAATATCAAATATTTATTTGGGGGTGACTTTCAGTTAATGTTATCTGTGAGTCTCTATGACTACACATAGAAGGAAAGTACCAAACACAAATCTATTAGACGTTGGTTATTTTATACTTTACTCCTAATAACCACCTTTGAATGACTGCATACCTCACTCAGAGTGATTTTTTTTCCAGCTCCATCCATTTGCCTGCAAATTTCATAATGCCATCCTTTTTTTTTTTTAACAGCTCAGTAGTAGTCCTTGTGTAAAATGTACCACATTTTCCTTTTCCATTCTTCAGTTGAGGGGCATCTAGGTTGTTTCCAGCTTCTGGTTATTATTAAAAATGATGCTATGAACACAGTTGAGCAGTCTAAATAACAAGGAGGGCCCCAAAGAGGATGTGTGAATATCCCTGAAAGGGGAAATAGAAAAGATCTGGGTAAACCAGAAGTGGGGATTGGAGGATGAAGGGATGGGAAATAGAGGGAGGAGGTACAGTGGGGTGGGTTGGATGCAAGATGGAGACGGAGAATAACAAAGGAGACATCTTGATAATGGTGCCATTTTGGGGATAGGAACAAACGTGGTACCAGGAAAATCTCTAGGAACCCAGAAAGATGACCGCAACTAAGACTCCTAGTGGAGAGGTTGGCTGAACTGGTCATCTACTGTAATCAGATTGGTCATCTAACTGCTATCATAGATACTCTATGCAGTAACTAATGAAAACAGTGGTAGAGATCCACAGATAAACACTGTGCTGAGCTCCAAAAATCTTGTGGAAGAAAAGGGGGACGGATTGTACCAGCCAGGGAAGTCTTGATGGGGTAACCCACAGAATAACTGACCTGAGCTCACAGGAGCTCTTGGATGAGTTAGGGAGACTGCATGGGACAGATGTAGGCCTTCTGCAGATACGTGACAGTCATGTCGATTGTTCTCTTAGAAAGGCTTATAAAAGTGAGAGCAGGACCACTTCACAGCACTTAGTTGACTTGGGTAACCTGTTCTCCATGCTGGATGATCTCAACATAAGAGGAGAAGCTCAATCTTGCCACAAATTGAAGTGCCAGGCTTTGTGCAAGCCCAGGGGAGGTCTCCACTTTTCTAAATTGAGATGGAGAAGAAATGGATGAGGAGGAGTTAGGGAAAGAGAAGGGAGCAAGAGGAGAGGAAAAAGCAGAAACTGGCTGCTAAATAAAATAAATGAAAAAGATATTATTTAAATAAAATTAAAAAGAAAAACATCAAGGGCTGTGGGATAATGCTCCTATATAATATAAAGATTTGTCACTCATATTGGTTTAATACAACACTGACTTGCCTGTAGCTAGGCAGGAAGTTTAAGTGGGGTGATGACCAGAGTAGGAGAATTCTGAGAAAAGGAAAGGCAGACATGTAGTCACCAGCCAGATTTAGAGAAAGCAAGATGAAAATGCCATATTAAGAAAAAGTATCAAGCCACATGTCTAAGCATAAATAAGAACTATGGGTTAATTTGAACTGTAAGAGCTAGTTAGTAAAATGTCTAAGTAATAGGTCAAACAGTTTATATTTAATATAAGCCTCTGTGTGTTTATTTGGGACTGAATGGTTGTGGGACCAGGAGGGACAGACTCCCATCAGAGGACAAGCACAGGTTTCTTATATTCAGGAGACAACTTTTAGAGACCATAGCTTATTAAAGTAGGACCATCACTAAATATCATCTTATCTGACAAGATAGTTTAAATTAAGTAGTATGGTAGTAAGGGTTCTCTAGAGTAATAGAACTGATAGTATGAATGTATATGGTAAGAATGAATTTATTAGATTGGCTGACATTGTTGTAACTGGGAAGACTGACTACAATCATTGGCATGTTAGAGAGGCTATGGACACAGGCATTTGCTATAATGCATTTCATGATCATTCATATTATATTAAGAATATTTTCCTCCTAGCATCTTGTGTACAAGACTCTACTTGTATCTATGATAGTAACTGGCTAGAGTTTTGATTTAATCAATGGTGAAAGAGAACTCTTTCTTCTGGCAGTTTCTCTCACACACAATTTGATATTTTTTAAAATGGAATATAAATCTTTTCAGATAAGATGTGCCTGTCAGTCCTCCATATGTTCATAATCTCCCCAATTTTATGCCTTATCTTTCTTCTTATTTTTGGTTATACGTACAGTGCCTGATGGCATGAAGCTTGCAAAACATAATTTAAACATCTAAGTCTGTATTTTATGTATTATCAAACTCTTAAGCATGGATAGCTTTCTACCACCTAATACAAACAGAAGAAAAAATAGGACAGGGTGTATTCCTTTCCCTTTGACTTCTATTAAAATAACAGTAGCTGCCCCAGGCAGGAAACCTTTTCTTCCATTCATCTTCCCACTAGAAACACTGGCAGAAGAACCATTTCCCTAACACTTAATACCCTCGCAAACAATATCTCATTCACAGCTCAGAGGGTCATGGTGATGTGTCTATAGTGTGGCAACTAACTTATATTTTTCTCTAACCTCATTTCAGTTATAGCTTCTTATGGTTTTAGCTTTATATGATCAAGCATAGGCCCAAAATGTTGTGAATGAAAAGTTAAGTAATAACTGATTTATTAATTTTAAGATTCAGATTGTTCTGTATAGTACAGTGAAGTCATGTACAGTTCTCTTCCATCATTTTCTTTTCCAGTGTTTTCAGATGGATATGCCACCTACCTGTTAAACACTTATCATCCTTGGGTTCTCAGAAGCTTAGTTTTTCTGATGGGTTGGAATAGCTCTCATTTTACTTAAAAAATAGCTACAAAACTTAAGACTAGTGAGGCTGAAAATTGACAAAATAGGAAAAAGAATCCTTAAAGTAATTCCTTTGAATGAAAATATAAAAATTTTCAATTGAATTGTGGAAGAAATGAAGTCTTTTACTAAGGTCATGGTGCATGCATTATTCTTTTCCTCTTAGTTCATCACTCAGGGACTGCATCATCTCACCTCCTTCCCAAATTGTTCATTTTTTTGAGAAAGAGATTATGTTATATAAGTTTTTTTTATAGAAAATAGCTTTATAATTGTGTTTTATGATTAGTTATTGCTGATATCTTGGTATGATTACATTATACATAAACTTTTCAACAATTATAAGTGAAAGAGAAATACATATATATATATATATATATATATATATATATATATATATATACAGAGAAATATATAAATACACACGTGTGTGTATGCATGTGCAGTGTATGTTTGTGTCTGCACACAAATATGCTTACGTATGGTTCCAGTGTTCTCTCTTCACTGGGGGTCTTGCATTATATGCTTTGTTGAAATAGAGGGCTATTGTATGTATCTCATTGTGGAATTGTGAATAGATGCTCCTGAAACATCATCACCTTACAATGAATCTTCCTCAGGGCTGATAAACCAATTAAATTTTCAATCATTGAAAAAGGATGGGATATAATATTGGAGATCCAAACCCTAATTTTAATTTATTCTGGGATATCTTTATCCTCCTTAATAGTCACTCCTTGCGCTATGTCTAACCTAACAGCCTTTGGACTATCACAGAGGCTAGTTCCTCCAACCCGGAAGCCAAGAATATTCAGATTACATCTAAGGCAATAGTAGAGGTCCCCCCCTTTTTGTTTGTTTGTTTACTGCCTATCCAGTCTTACCACCAATGCATTTGAAAAGATTTTGACCTCTGTCTTTCTTTTTTCTGTTCCTATAAAAACTATGCAACAAAGATATCACACAGGAACATATAATTGGGGTAATGTAAATCTTTGTCACAAACAATTTTTATTTTTATTTATCTCCAAAGTAAACTATATTTTAATTCTTTTGGGTTACAAGCAGTGTTTTGTGTTAATATAATCTAACCTTGTTTTTCTCCTTTCTGCAATAACATGAATCCAGTCCAGGTATTATTCATGATTACATAATAGCTAAGTGGTCTACTATTGAGTTTACCTCTTCTAATTAGAAAGAAGGAAATGAAGAGATCAAGATAAAAAGATGTAAAAGAAAAGACCTGAAGGATGAAAATTAGGGGAAATAAGGAGAAGGTAGAAAGAGGAATGGGAACTGGGGAGATGGAAAAATAGTGGAAGAGGGAAGGAAGGAATTCAGAATCTGAGAAAATTTTTTGACATGTCTGATACATTTTTAGATAACTCTTACTTCATTTGGTTTTTTTAATGGTATTCAAAAGTTGTAACTAGAATTTCATTTCTGAGGTATATTTTAATTTTTAACTATATTCTTAAATAGAGTTACTGGTCTTTGGGTCACAGATATTATGTTTACATACTTGAAATTTATAAAAACTACTAAATTTTGAAGCATTTCCTTTCTTACCATTATAACTTCCTAAATAATGTAGTCACACCTTGTTATGAATGCTTTGCTCTTGGTGTTTGTTCCCCTCATTATTTTAAGTGGTTACATAAACATCAGACAATTTTACAAAAGCAGTCAAGTATCATTTAAAATACTTGGACTGATGAATTTCTACTAAAAGTACTTAACATATGTTAGGGAAGTACCACTAAAGGTTTTAGGAACTATTTTTATGCTTAATAAATATCTGCAATTATAAACCTGGAAATAATCGGAGTTCAAAATTTGGTCATATATGCTTGGTCTAGTAGAAACCATGTCTTAGGATACTTCTTGCCATCTCTGACTTTGTGAAAAATATGTACTTAAAAGTGATGATGAGAATTTGAGACTTTTGAGTTTTATAACATATCATTAAATAAGCCATTAACTTATGCTTATCACTTTATAAATATTAAAATTATTATAACAAATAACCTTATCACCTTATAAAAATTAAAATATTATGACAAATATCCAAAGACTTCTCAGAGAATTTATTTTCTTGTTGACTTAAATTTCCCATATATTTATACTAAGCCTCATCTTAGCTATCATTATGTAAGATAATGATATCCGATAAGCATTTTATCTGTTTCAAGGCAAGAAAGTTCAAGAAACTGAATAAAGTAGAAACCAGTCTTTCAAATTCAATTACGAAAGATGGTATTTTTCTATTAATCCCTTAGCAAGTGACACTTACAACATCTTGGCAAGCAAATCTTTCATGAACAAAACTTGACTTTGGCTCTTCTTTTCAAATTTAAGTTGAAAGTCTAGTTTTTATCCATCTCTAGCAATTTTCCCCTCTCCATTGAGGCCTTTTTTTATTAATTTGAAGCTCAAAATAAAGGTCATTTGGTACATTAGACATACTTAATAATAATTTTAAAATGCAAAGTGTCTTCCCACAGTTGGTTAGTCTGCAGTAGTTACTAACTTCTTACATGATTGCTTAACCTTTGCCAGCAAAATGACAAATGATGTAGATTCAAAATCCCATTGTTCTTTTTTGAGATGGCTTGAGTCTCTGTTTTCTCAGATAGCCAGTCCTAATAGCCCCCAAGAAAATTTACGTTTCTTCTTACTAGATTTAATTTACTCATACTAAATAGTATATCAACTGTGTTTTTCTCTTTCTCTCTATCTTTGTCTCTGTTTGTTAGCGAGAGTGAGAAGATAGTTATGAGGAGAGAGAGAAATAATTATATTTCATTTAAAATGCTTAACAATATATTAATGTAATCTGAGACAGAATTAAGTCAATACCTACCTGTTGGGGGAGATTGCTCATTTGTTTCCAGCTGCTCAAACCTGAAATAATCACTCAGCAACCATATTATTTGCAATACTGTTTTGTTAAAAACATGAACATATTTCTAGCTAGCTCTTATAGCCTAAACTAACCCATCTCTATTAAACCTTGTACTACTATAAGGGTGTGACCGATTGGCAAAGATTTGGATGGCTCCAGCAGAGGAGTCTGTCTCTGGTGACAGCTAAATGGCTTCTCCCTGACTCTGCCTCTCTCTCTATTTCTCTGTCTCTGTCTGTCTATCATCTATCTATCTATCTATCTATCTATCTATCTATCTATCTATCATCTATCTATCATCTATCTATCATCTATCTATCTCTATCT
>NW_004949098.1:7845531-7848325 GCF_000317375.1 Microtus ochrogaster
CGAGAAGTCATTGTTTTTTACCGCAGCGTAGTACTCTAATGTGTAGATGTTCCACACTTTCTTCATCCATTCTTCCATTGAAGGGCAACATGGCTTCAATTGCTACACCTGCTGTTCAATAATGATTATTACACACCTACTCCAATTCATTGTAATTGCTTTAAAACAGGTAAGATCTGAAAAACTACAAAAAATGCTGATAATATAACTATCCCAATAATTATTTTTATTTATACTGTAGAAGGTATTTTGAAAGGTTTATGCAATTTTTCTTCTACATCGCTTTATTTTATTCTAGGAATTAGTTTTGTTTTCAATATTATCTCACTAAAATGGTTTGATACTATGGAAAGTGATAACATCAATTTGACAAAATTATCTGAAAAAATTGTGATGTTGAATTTAGCAATCAGAATCAGCTAAAAGGTTATGACAGATTAATGGATAAGATATCTCTTCAGAAAGGTATTATGCACACAGTAAACCTTATGGTCAAGGATGAAACATTATCTTTACTGGACAAAAAGCAATAGTAAGAAGATTTGAAAAAATGAGGAATCCATGAAATTGATGAGCAGGGACAGAAGATAAAAGGACATGATTTTGCCCCATCAGTACATGCGAGACCCTGAGATGACTTAAAAGGGTTTTTTACTGCATATCTGGTAATTTCCTCAAAAGACCATCTGGTACAAAGGAACCTAAGGCAGTCAAAGAATATGGCTGGGAACCAATATGTATGAGCAATCTAAAGGAGATCCAAATAAGCAATAGTTTCTTATGGTCTACATTCACCATTTGTCAGGCAAATAGTGAAAATCTGGGCTTCAAGCACCAAAGATACATAACACATTTGTATTCAGTTCATCTCAGTGGTCCTAGGAGATTGACCTCAGCTGCTTTGAAAGTGTTATTGGAGAGAAGAGGCAAAAATCTTAGAACAACAGGGGAAAGCAAAAGAATTTGAGACTTCCCAAGATCAAATTTTTAGTGAGGGTCATTACTCTGATACTCTGGATCAGGCTTGCTACGATGAACACACCTCATCCCTATGTAGCAAAGTAACTCTAAATGCTTGTGACAAGATTCAGAAACCAAGAAATATGATTGAATCATATACCAGGGTAAAACAGAGGCAGAGAGAACCTTTAGTGACTCCTTATAAAATTTGACCAAGTCTGTACAAGTAGCAGTGACAGACTCGAAAGCTAGATGTGTACTAATAGAATCTTTGGCTTTTGAAAATGCCAACTTAGAATGTGAGAAGATCCTTGGGGCTTTAAAGGTGAGATCAGCAACCACAGATAAAATGGATCTTCCATTCAATGAATGTTGAAACATTTGACTATAGTAGTGAGGCAATTGTAGGAGAAGCAATTTCCAGTTATATGAGGAGACAGCAAAATGGCAAATGTAATTGTGGTAGAACAAGACATCCAAGAATAGGAGGACTGAGTCTTCTGGTATATGTAGGAGGTGTGGCAAAAGCCAACATTGGACTAATGAATGTCGGTCGACAAGAGACAGACATGGCAATCTGATACCACTGAGAAATGCCTTGGGGGGCCTCTCACAGGCCACAATATCAAACAACCCCATCGAAGATCTGAGAAGGGAAATAATCTTACCTGGGTAAGTAGGAAGTTCAGTAAAACAACTTCCAAAACATGCAACAAATCACAGAGACAACTAGCTACCTGGGCAGTCACCCAAAGTCACGTTAGCAGCGTTGAAGCAACCAACTTTGGCTAAGGCCTAACATACCGACATAACATTTTCAAAGACAAGCAACTTTTCAAAATTATCTTACCCTGTCTTGGCAGGATATGACAGTCCTGTTTAATCCACTAATGCACACTCTGTATCTCTGTCAGCGGTTGAGGTATGGGCATTTCTTTGCCCAAGGGCCAGTTCTGCCAAAAAGAAAGGCTCCAGGTGGAGTGTCTTTGGTTCTCAACATTCTCCTTGGAATAGATCGGTGTTGCCAGGAGCAATTGTGTCTCACTATCACGAAACTCTGAGTTAGATTAAAGTCCATTTTCTACAGCTCTTTGAAGAGGTTGAAGATTATATATCTATACTGAGTATAATCTCTACGTATCTAAAGAACCTGATTAGTCTAATTATAAATGACAAACTTAGAGTACTAGTGATCTATATAATTCTCAATACCTATCTAAATTAAAGACTAAGACAATAAACAACTGTGTAACAAATGAGGATAATGACCTCCAAATATAAACAATGGACAAATATACATTGCAGTATGATAAATATATATCAATACACAAACAATATATAAGTATCTTAATCAGAGGTAGAAATGTACACTGCAATATGGTAAATATATACATTATATATCAATACAATATATGTCAATACATAAAAAATGTTTTAAACAGAGGTAGAAACATGCATGCATACAATAGTCAATATAATTTAACTTTGTATCAATATTATAAGAATCAATACCAATATATTTGTCTAAAAACAGTAACTCACAATTGCAAATCTATTATCCAATCATCCCTCTTTTTTTTCCCAAAATGATCCCTGAGCTTATAAAATTCCTCCCCAACCCTCAAACGTATACTAATTATAATCATCCCCAAAATGATGTCCCTAAACCCAAGGGCAAAATTTACTGGGAGAGAGGACGTAGTCCTTAGAGTTACTTCTAGCTGTCATGGGGGTGACGTTCTTTCTCAGGGGTCCTGTGAAAGTAAAATGATAGTTAAATTTCAAGATCAATGTCTTTTAAAATTGCCAATAGTCTCTGAGTATTTTGTGCAGG
>NW_004949098.1:7848622-7849808 GCF_000317375.1 Microtus ochrogaster
ATATATGTATTCAATGAAAGGCATGATAGATATATTCAATGAAAAGTATGATAGATATGAAGAAAAGCAAAGATATTTTCTAAACTCATATTTCTTTCTGTCCCATATCATGGCTCTTGACATGAGGCAGAAATCCCAGAAACTCTGGGTTTTTCTCTTACTAACAGGCTTGGAATTAGAGAGGAACTGAGTCAGAGTCCAACTTCATAATCAACTCTATAAATTTAGAAATATGGATTAATATATTTTACTTACACAACCTACTCAGTTTTCTTGATATTTCCTATTGGGCAGGTATTTTTCCATCTGTCAGTATCCAAACATACAGGGTCCCTTGAATTCTTCAAAGATGAGTGTTTTCCTGTGGAGATAAGAACAGAACCCTGCATCCATTCTATATGTTTTTCTTACCACCTGTATGAATATCATCATCGTGGATGAGTTGTGATTTCTCCTTTCCAAGAGGTTTTTCGTCTTTAAATTGAATCTTTATTAATTTTGATGGTATCCGCAATTTTTCTTCTCCTGTTGAAACAAGAGCAAAACCTTTTCCCCAACTTAGCACATCTCCTGGCTTCCATTGAGAGGTCAGCACATCTTTGAAATAAATCAGTTCATTTAGTTCAACATACTTTTCCATTATCCAATGTCTTTCTGCTGCTGTTGTTCCTTTCCCATTAGCGTTAAGAAAATTCAAGGTTAATAAAGCATTAGGTAATCTATTTCTGGGGGTATTTTCAGTCTCTTTCTGTATGTTCAGAATATCCTTAATAGTATGATTTGATCTTTCTATAACTGCCTGACCTGTAGGATTATTTGGTATACCTGTAATGTGTTTTATATTATAATAATCAAAAAAGCATTTCATTTTCTTAAATACATATGCTGGACCATTGTCTGTCTTTATTTGTGCAGGTATACCCATGATGTCCATAACTTCCAATAAGTGTGTGATTACTGAATCGACCATTTCTGAGCTCAGGGCAGTAGCCTATTAAAAACCTGAATAGGTTTCTATAGTGTGGTGTACATATTTTAAGTTACCAAATTCAATAAAGTGGAAAACATCCATCTGCCAGATTTCATTTCTCTTAGTACCCTTTGGGTTACTCCCTGCAGGCAACGGTGTTTGATTATAGAAAGAACAAGTAGGACATCTCTTTATAATGTCCTTAGCTTGTTGCCA
>NW_004949098.1:7853194-7875497 GCF_000317375.1 Microtus ochrogaster
GAGTTCCCAGTAGAACATCCCCATTGTCTCAGTATGTGGGTTCACCCCTTGCAGTCCTTAGTTCCTTGCTCGTGCTCTCTCTCCATCTGCTCCTGATTTGGACCTTGAGATTTCTGTCCGGTGCTCCAATGTGGGTCTCTACCTCTGTCTACTTCCATCGCCTTTTGAAGGTTAATATTTAGGAGGATGCCTATATATTTTTCTTTGGGTTCTCCTTATTTAGCTTCTCTAGGATCACTAATTATAGATTCAATGTTCTCTGTTTATGGCTAGAAACCAAATATGAGTGAGTACATCCCATGCTCCTCTTTTTGAGTCTGGCTTACCTCACTCAGGATAGTGTTTTCTATTTCCATCCATTTGCATGCAAAATTCAAGAAGTCCTCCACCATTTCCTCCTTATTTATTTATTTATTTATTATTTAGCGTATGCTCATCAGAGAACAGAGAGTGCTGTTTCTTTCCTTCCACCATGTCAGTCTAGAGTAACTTCTCTCTCACCAGAAGAGGACTGGTTCAGGCCCAATACTATTTAATCTCCAGTACTTCCAGTATAACATGTCTCCATATTGGTTATGCATTGAACTGATGGGGGCTGAAAGGGCAGAGGGTAGATACTTAGAGACAGGTAATGAATGGATTGAGATCCAGGATGTCAATACTGGCTCCCATCTATATAGCTTAAAATTGGTCAGTAATGAAGCTTTTAACAGGTTACTTACAATGTTTGACACTGTTTCTTCATCTTTGACTTGAGAATCAGAAATGGGAATACTTAGTTAGATTATTCAAATACTAAATATGTTGACATATATCACACTTGTTGAAGAGGAATAGATCCCTAAATGTTTTGTTGGTGTTTTTAGATATGTTTTAAGTATGAAATTAACAATTACTAAGTTATAACCTTTATATTTTAGAGTTATGTGAACATCCTTTTTGGAAGATATATAAGAATTCTGGGATTCTTTCTGAGGGAAGCTCAGACTTCAAAGTAATGTGTCACTCTCAAAGTTCCAGTTTATAATTATGGAAATCAGGTTCAAAACAAGGAATAATAATATAAGAAAAATGTTTATATGCCTTCAATGACATGAGATAAGTAGTCAAAAGGTTTTTAATTATTATCATATAACTATTTTATACTATGCCTATTCTCTTCCTATTAACATTATTGTTATTAATTATTTATTAGCATATATGTGTCATATACATATTTGGTAGTTAGAAGAAAATTTCCAATGTCAGTTCTCTTCTTCCACTACAGGGTTCAGCAAAGGATGATTAAGAATTAGGTCATCAGGATTGTGTGACAACTGCTTTTAATTGTATAGACATCTTGTTAGCCCACATTATAATTATTATTATTTTAAAAATGCACACATTATCCTCTCATGGCATAGTGAAGAATATGGAAGACTAATCAACTCAGGGTGTTTAGGAGCAAATATAGTAACTGAGAAAACATAGCATGCTCCCCTTGATGACAGATCTACAAGGTTTCCTCTCCCTTCGGAGACTCATCATTATAACTCTACTTTGACATATGTGTATATATATATATATGTATGTATGTGTCTGTGTGTGTGTGAATGTGTGTAATGATTTAGCCTCAAAACATGGCTGACACTTCCAGGTTCCAGGGCCAGCATGTGAGGACAAGCCCCCAGGAAGAAGTGCCTAATGGCCCTGGTGTTATGGTTTTTGTCCCTGGTCCCTTTAAGAGACAAGCCACACCCACTCCCTCGCCCATCTGCTGAGACAGGCTGATCTTCAGCTTCCTGCCTGAGCTCACTCTCTTTTCCATCTTCCTCTCAGAGAGGCAGTTTTGCTTCTGCCTATCTCCCCATTTCTCTGCTTCCCCCTTTCTCTGTCTCTTTTTCCTCTTCTCTCTGTCTCTTTCTCTCTCTCTGTTTCTCTCTCTCTGTTTCTCTCTCTCTGATTCTTTCTTTCTCTCTCTCTCTCTCTCCCCCCATCCCTCTTCCCCCAATAACCACCTAAATAAATATTCAACCTCACTCTGCAAGTCGTGTCTATCCATGTCTCTGTCTTCTGCCCGGCTGCCATGTGTCTCCTTGCCTGGGATCAGCCACTGCTTGAAGATAACAACACATCTTTGCCTGGGACTGGCTGCTCCCAGGGTCTGCTGTCTGCTACCATATGGCCCACTACTACCATTTGGGACCAACACCCTTTCTGCTTCCTACTGCCACTGGGGATCTTGAAGCATTTTTATTTTATTTTATTTTTATTAAAAATTTCTGCCTCCTCCCCACCTCCCTTTTCCCCTCCCCTCCCCCCACTCCCCACATCCCAATCCTCTCTCCCTCCCTCTCCAGTCCAAAGAGCTGTCAGGGGTCCCTGCCCTGTGGGCAGTCCAAGATCCTCCCCCCTCTATCCAGGTCTAGGAAGGTGAGCATCAAAACAGGCTGGGCTCCCACAAAGCCAGTACATGTAGTAGGATCAAAACCCAGTGCCATTGTCCTTGGCTTCTCAGCAGCCCACATTGTCCACCATATTCAGAGAGTCTGGTTTTATTTCATGCTTTTTCAATCATAGTCCAGCTGGCCTTGGTGAGCTCCCAATAGATCAGCCCCACTGTCTCCGTGGGTGGGTGTACCCCTCATGGTCCTGACTTCCTTGCTCATGTTCTCACTGTTTCTGTTCTTCATTTGGACCTTGGGAGCTCAGTCCATTGCTCCAATGTGGGTCTCTATCTTTATCTCCATCCATCGCCAGATGAAAGTTCTGTGGTGATATGCAAGATATTCATTAGTATGGCTATAGGATTGGACCATTTCAGGCTCTCTCTTCTTAGCTGTCCAAGGACCTAGTTGGGGAATCTCTCTAGACCCTTGGGAACTCCTATAGAGTCAAGGCTCTTGTAAACCGTAAAATGGCTCCCTTAAGATATATACTTCCTTGCTCCTATATCCATCCTTCCATTATCCCAACCATCCCATGCTTCCAAGCTCTCTCCATCCTCCCCTTCTCACTTGTCTCCCCCCATCTCTCCTTTTCCCTATCCCACCCCCTAGTTCCCAATTCTTGCCCAGCAATCTTGTCTACTTCCAATATCCAGGAGGATAACTATATGTTTTTCTTTAGGTTCACCTTCTTATTTAGCTTCTCTACTATTGTAAATTATAGGCTCAATGTTCTATATTTATGGCTAAAAACCAATTATGAGTGAGTACATACCATGTTCATCATTTTGGGTCTGGGATACCACACTCAGGATAGTGTTTTCTATTTCCATCCATTTGCAAGCAAAATTCACGAAGTTATTGTTTTCTACAGCTGAGTAGTACTCTAATATGTATATATTCCACACTTCCTTCATCCATTCTTCCATTGAAGGGCATCTAGGTTATTTCCAGGTTCTGGCTATTACAAATAATGCTGCTATGAACATAGTTGAACAAATACTTTTGTAGAATGATAGGACATCTCTTAGGTATATTCCCAAGATTGGTATTGCTGTGTCCTGGGGTAGGTTGATCACAAATTTCCTGAGAAATCGCCACACTGATTTCCATAGTGGTTGCACAATTTTGCATTCCCACCAGCAATGGATGAGTGTACTCCTTACTCCACAACCTCTCCAGCAAAGGCTTTCATTGGTGTTTTTTTTTTATTTTAGCCCTTCTGACAGATGTAAGATGATATCTCAAAGTTGTTTTGATTTGCATTTCCCTGATCACTAAGGAGGTTGAGCATGACCTTAAGTGTCTTTTGGCCATTTGAACTTCTTCTGTTGAGAATTCTCTGTTCAGTTCAGTGCCCCATTTTTAATTGGGTTAATGAGAATTTTAAAGTCCAGTTTCTTGAGTTCTTTATATACTTTAGAGATCAGACCTTTGTCTGTTGTAGGGTTGGTGAAGATCTTCTCCCAGTCAGTAGGTTGCCTTTTTGTCTTCGTGACAGTGTCCTTTGCTTTACAGAAGCTTCTCAGTTTCAGGAGGTCCCATTTATTCAATGTTGCCCTTAATGTCTGTGCTGCTGGGGCTATACGTAGGAAGTGGTCTCCTGTGCCCATATGTTGTAGAGTACTTCCCACTTTTTCTTCTATCAGGTTCAGTGTGTTCAGACTGATATTGAGGTCTTTGATTCATTTGGACTTGAGTTTTGTGCATGGTGATAGATATGGATCTATTTTCATTCTTCTACAGGTTGACAACCAGTTCTGCCAGGACCATTTTTGGAAGATGCTCTCTTTGTTTCATTTTATACTTTTAGCTCCTTTATTAAAAATCAGGTGTTCATGGGTTTGTTGGTTAACTGGGTCTTCTACTCAATTTCCTTGGTTGACTTCTCTGTTTTTATGCCAGTACCAAGCTGTTTTCAATATTATAGCTCTGTAACAGAGTTGGAAGTCAGGGATCGTAATGCCTCCAGAAATTCTGTTATTGTATAAGATTGTTTTGCCTATCCTGGGTTTTTGTTTTTTCGTATAAAGTTGATTATTGTCCTCTCAAGGTCTGTGAAGAATTTTGATGGGATTTTAATGGGGATTGCATTGAATCTATAGATTGCTTTTTGGAGAATTGCCATTTTTACTATGTTGATCCTCCCAATCCAAGAGCAAGGGAGATCCTTCCATTTACTGACATCCTCTTCAATTTCTTTCTTCAATGCCTTAAAGTTCTTGTCAAATAGATCTTTCACTTCCTTGGTCAGAGTTACCCTAAGATATTTTATGCTATTTGTGGCTATCGTGAAAGGTGATGCTTCTCAGATTTCCCTCTCTGCATCCTTATCCTTGGTGAATAGGAGGGCAACTGATTTTTTGGAGTTGGTCTTGTATCCTGCCACATTACTAAAGGTGTTTATCAGCTGTAGGAGTTCTTTGGTAGAGTTTTTGTGGTCGCTTATGTATACTATCATATCATCTGAAAATAACAAAAGTTTAACTTCTTCCTTTTCAACTTGAATTCCCCTGATCCTCTTATGTTGTCTTATTGCTATTTCTAGAACTTCAAGCACTATATTGAAGAGGTATGGAGAGAGTGGACAGCCTTGTCCTGTTACTGATTTTAGTGGGATGGCTTTGATTTTCTCTCCATTAATTTGATGATAGCTGTTTGTTTGCTGTAAATAGCTTTCATTATATTTAGGTATGACCCTTGTGTCCCTAATCTCTCTAAGATCATTATCATAAAGAGATGCTGAATTTTGTCAAATGCTTTTTCAGCATATAATGAAATGATCATAAGATTTTTTTCTTTCAATTTATTTATATTGTGGATTACATTGATAGATTTGCATATGTTGAACCAGCCCTGCATCTCTCGGTTGAAGCCTACTTGATCATAATGAATAATTTTCCTAATGTGTTCTTGGATGCAGTTTGCCAGTATTTTATTGAGAATTTTTGCTTCGATGTTCATAATTGAGATAGGCCTGTAATTCTCTTTCTTGGTTGGGAACTTTGCGTGGTTTTGGTATCAGGGTAAATGTAGCTTCATAAAAATAATTTGGCAATGTCTCTTCTGTTTCTATATTGTGAAATACATTAAGGAGTATAGGTATTAGCTCTTCTTGGAAGTTCTGGTAGAATTCGGCATTGAAACCATCTGTTCCTGGACTTTTTTTGGAAGGGAGGTTTTTGATAACAGCTTCTAATTCTTCGCGACTAACAGGTCTATTTAGATTGTTTACCTGGTCTTGGTTTAACTTTGGTATATGGTACTTATCTAAAAAAAAGTCCATTTCTTTTGCAGTTTCCAGTTTTGTGGCTTACAGGCTTTTGTAGTAAGATCTAATGATTCTCTGAATTTTCTCTGTGTTGGTGGTTATGTCCCCCTTTTCATTTCTGATCTTATTAATTTGTGTCACTTCATGTCTGATCTTATTAATCTTTCTGTTGTTTGATTAGTTGGATAGGGCTTTGTTGATCTTGTTGATTTTCTTCAAGAACCAACTTTTTGTTGCATTGATTCTTTGGATTGTTTTCTGTGTTACTATTTTGTTGATTTCAGCCCTCAGTTTGATTATTTCTAGTCTTCTACTCCTTCTGGGTGAGTCTGCTTCTTTTTTTTTCTAGAGCTTTCAGGTGTGCTGTTAAGTCTCCAATGTTTGCTTTCTCCATTTTCTTTAAGTGGGCACTTAGTGCTATGAACATTCCTCTTAGCACTGCTTTCATAGTGTCCCATAGGTTTGAGTATGTTGTCTCTTTATTTTCATTAAATTCAAGGAAGACTAAATTCTTTCTTGATTTCTTCCTTGACCCAGGTTTTGTTCAGTAGTTGACTGTTCAGTTTCCATGAGTTTGTCAGCTTTCTGGGGCTAGCCACATTGTTGAATTCTAACTTTAATCCGTGGTGATCTGATAAGACACAGGTTGTCACTAAAATTTTTTTGTATCTGTGGAGGTTTGCTTTGTTACAGAGTATGTGGTCCATTTTCGAGAAATTTCCATGAGCTGCAGAGAAAAAGGTATATTCTTTCCTATTTGGGTGGAATGTTCTATAGATGTCTGTTAAGTCCATTTGCTTCATTACCTCCATTAATTCTCTTATTTCTCTATTAGGTTTCTGTCTGATTGGCCTGTCCATTGGTGAGAGTGGTGTGTTGAAGTCTCCTAATATTAGTGTGTGTGGTTTGATGTCTGCCTTCAGTTCTAGTAATGTTTCTTTTACATAAGTGGGTTCTTTTATATTAGGGCCATAGATATTCAGGACTGAGACTTCATTTTGATGAATTGTTCCTGTTACAAGTATAAAATGACCATCTCTATCTCTTCTGATTGATTTTAGTTTGAAGTGAGATTTGTTAGAAATTAGTTGACCACACCTGCTTGATCCTTAGGTCCATTTGCTTGAAAAAACCTTTTCCCAACCCTTTACTCTGAGTAGATGTCTGTCTTTGTGGTTGAGGTGTGTTTTTGTAAACAGCAGAATGTTGGATCCTGTTTTTGTATCCAATCTCTTAGCCTGTGCCTTTTTATAGGGGAGCTGAGTCCATTGATATTAAGTGATATTAATGACCAGTGGTTGTTGACTCCAGTTGTTATTATTTTTTGTAGTAGAGTTTGTGTGTTTCCCTTCTTTGAATTGTGCTGGTGAAGTGTCGCTAGATGCCTCAGTTATTGTAGGCAGTGTTGGCAATGTTGGATTCCTTGGGTTGTGATTTTCCTTCTATTACTTTCTGTAAGACTGGATTTGTGGCTAAGTATTTTTTAAATTTGTTTTTATCCTGGAATACTTTGTTTTCTCCATTGATAGTGAATGATAGCTTGGCTGGGTATAGTAGTCTGAGCTTGCATCCATGGTCTCTTAGTTTCTGAAGTACCTCTGTCCAGGACCTTCTGGCTTTCATGGTTTCCACAGAGAAGTCAGGCATAAGTCTGATAGGTTTACCTTTATAAGTAACTGGACATTTTTCCTTTGTAGCTCTTAATATTCTTTCTTTAATTTGTATGTTTTGTGTTTTGATTGTTATTTGGTGAGGGGATTTTTTTTGATCCAGTCTATTTGGTGTTCTGTATGCTTCTTGAATATTCATAGAAATATCTTTCTTTATGTTGGGAAAATCTTCTTCCATAATTTTGTTAAATATATTTTCTGGGCCTTTGAAATGTAATTCTTCCCCTTTTCTATCCCTATTATTCTTAAGTTTGGTCTTTTTATTGTGTCCCATAATTCCTGAATGTTTTATGTTGAGAATTTGTTGGATTTGCTGTTTTCTTTGATCAGTGCGTTTATTTTCTCTATGGTGTCTTCAGAGTTTGAGATTCTTTCTTCTATCTCTTGTATTCTATTGGTTATGCTTGTTTCTGTAGTCTCTGTTCATTGGCCTATATTTTTCTTACCCAATCGGCCCTTGGTTTGTGTTTTCTTCTTTGCCTCCATTTCAGTTTTCGATTCTTTAACTGTTTCCATTACCTGTTTGATTGTTTTTTCTTGGTTTCCCAGGGTATCATTTATGTATTTATTCATTTCTTCAAACTTTTTGTTATACTTCTCATCCATTTATATAAGGGCATTTTTTACATGCTGTTTAAGGGACTCTTTCACTTTCATAATCTCATTTTTCCCCCTTCTTCTGGACTAGGGTGGTCAAGACCTTCTGTTGTAAGATCACTGGGTTCTGGTGTTTTCATGTTCTTTTTCAGATTAGTGGAGGAATTCTTGCCTTGGTGCCTGCCCATCTCTTCCTTTAAGTGTTATCCAATGGATCTTATGGCACAGGATCAGGTTCCCTTGCTGGCCAGGGACCTCGCTGACAAAAGGCCTATCTTGCTGCAGGCAGGCTATTAAAGCAAAGGAACTACCGTTTGCTTCTTGGCCTCAGCAGCCAGTCCCAGTTCCCAAACAGGCTGAGCTGGCAGATCCCATGGCCCTGTGGAAGGGAGGAAGAAGGGAGGAGGTTTCTGGGTGCAAACTGGGATGGGTTAGAGAGAGAGAGGTCCCAGCAGAGGGGAGCAGCCCCTGCCAAATGACCAGGGAGTGAAGGGGGTCGGGTAATGTCCATGTTCTGTTTCCGGGCTCCTGCCACGGGTGAAGAACACACTCACCAACCACTCTGATGGCTCCCCCGGAACAAGATCAGGTTCCCTTGCTGGCCAGGAACCTTGCTGACAAAGGGCCTACATTGCAGGCTATTGAAACAAAGCAATTCCCGCCTGCCCTGTTGCCCTCAGCACCCCGACCCAGTGCCCAAACAGGCTGAGCTGGCAGATCCCATGGCCCTGTGGAAGTGAAGCATTTTTTTTTTAAATTATAAAACCCGATAATCTTAAAGGACCCTGTGTGACCCACATGCAGCATGGTTGGATCATCTATATTTGGTGCAGCTGGGTGAACCCTTGTGTGCATGTCTAAGCTTTGTCATCTGCATATGACATAACCACGCCATTCCCCTATGTGCAAGCGCTAGGCAGCCCTTAAAAGCTAGAGTTGCCATCTTCAGCCCCCTCTCCCTGCACACTGACCCCACCAGACCTGTACAATCTCCCAGTAAATTCCTAAGTGGGTTTGTTTTGTATTCCATGTTTCCTTCTCACTTGTGTCAGGTAATTTTAGTGTGTGTATGTGTGTGTGTGTGTATACATGTACAATATTCTTTTTTAAAAAATGCTGCAAGATCCCCATGACAGTAGGCAGCAGAAATGCTGTAGGTTCCAAATGGTGGTAGCAGGCCATGTGGTGGCAGGCAGTGGGGTCTGTGAGCAGCCAGTCCTTGGCAGAAATGGCTGCTTGTCCCAGAGCAGTGGCTAGTCCCAGGCAGGGAGACACATGGCAGGCGGGCAGGAGACAGAGACATGGATAGAAACAATGTGCAGGGTGAGTTTGAATATTTATTCAGGGGGTTATGAAGGAGGAAGGGTGAAGTGGGGACAGAGAGAGAGGGAGAGAGAAGAGGAGAAAGAGACAGAGAAGGGGGGAAGCAGAGAAGTGGGGAGAGAGGCAGAAGCAAAGCTGCCTCTCCAAGAGAAAGAAGGAAAAAAGATCAAGCTCAGGCTGGAAGCTGAAGATCAGCCTGCCTTAGTGAATGGGGGAGGGAGTGGGCGTGGCTTGTCTCTTAAAGAGACAGAAAACCATAATATTCCCAGGTCTTCCTTATAATAAAAAGCAGACTAGATACCACAGTTGAAGGAATTGGTGTGGCAATTTCTCAAGACAGCTTCTGGGTGATTGTGGGCACTGTCTTTGGGGGGCGGGGACCCAAGAGAAGGCTGGGTGCTGGTCACATCCTGGCATAGCTGGTCTCTTTGCTTCTGAATGGTGTCTGTGGCATGGTAATGTCTGGTGTCCCTAAGGTATTGGTAGAACAAAGAACAAAGTTAAATTAAGGAAAAAAAAAAATCAGGACCAGGGAATTGAGGGGGATGTGTCTGACCTGTTTAAGGTAGATCCTTTAATTTGGGTTCCTGGAACTCACAAGAACACCTTGAATTTGTGAAAACAGAAGTTTTAGACACATAATGAATATGGCATATTTTTGTATAATGAAAAGTATTTTTTAAGACTATGGAAGGCAGAATAAGAGAAAAATTTGATTTGAAATTTGTTTGATGCAGTAATCTGGGAACACCTCTCAGCTGTCAAACTGTCAGAGATCTTTAGAAGGATAAGATTTTACTTGAGTTACTGATTAATAAATGACAGAGAACTTACTTGGTTGGCACCCAAAGCTACTCTTTTTTGGGGTCCTCCATATGATGACTGTGGCATAAGAGATAAATTTGGTTTAAAATTTGTTTGGTGAGGTAACCTGGCAAAACCTCAATCTGGCAAAACCTGTCAGGTATCAAACTATCAGAGATCTTTGAGAAGGTTAATTCGAGTATTGGCACCAATAATATTCTTTTTTAAAAAATGCTGCAAGATCCCCACGGCAGTAGGCAGCAGAAATGCTGTAGGTCCCAAATGGCGGTAGCGGGCCATGTGGTGCCAGGCAGTGGGCTCTGGGAGCAGCCAGTCCCTGACAGAAATGGCTGCCGGTCCAAGAACAGTGGCTGGTCCCAGGCAGGGAGACACATGGCAGGCTGGCAGGAGACAGAGACATGGATAGACACAACATGCAGGGTGAGGTTGAATATTTATTCAGGGGATTATGGAGGAGGAAGGGTGAAGGGGGGAGAGAGAAAGGGAGAGAGAGAGAAAAGAAGAGAAAGAGACAGAGAAGGGGAAAGCAGAGAAGTGGGGAGAGAGGCAGAAGCAAAGCTGCCTCTCCAAGAGAAAGATGGAAAAAAGAGTGAGCTCAGGCTGAAAGCTGAAGATCAGCCTGCCTCAGTGGATGGGGGAGGGAGTGGTCATGGCTTGTCTCTTAAAGAGACAGAAAACCATGACAATGTATATTATTCTGGTAGCTCTCAACTGATTGAACTGTGAACATGATGTTTTGAACAGTGTATTTAATACCTCAACATAGTGTTATAATACTACTACCCAACTTTTGTTACAATTCAACAATGGAAAATTCTACTTCACATAAAATTTATCACATTAATTTTTTAATCATATTCCCTAATGTAATTGATATAATGATAATAATATCAAATTAATGGACTGCTATTCTCCTTGGACAATGAATTGCTATTAAGAAGGAAATGGTTTAGTAAACTATATGAAATGACTATAGAAGCCAGGGCAAGTGTAATATGTAGATACTGCAGAAAAAAATGATGACTTCACCCTGAACATCCTGTGAATTCCCCATGTATGCCTGGAATCAGAACACAAGAGTTTTTAACAGTCGTCGGAGACCAACCTCGACAAAAATACCTTTTGCCAGTGTAAGAGCATGGGGATTAGAAATAAAGTAAAGAATATGAAGACACAAATGAAAATAATGAAATAGAGAAACATACAGGATAGTATCGGGAGGGAATTTCTGTGAGTACTTAAAATTTGTCAGTGTTTAATTTCCAACTAGTTAAAATATCCTTTACCCCAAAAAGTAGAAGTAAGACAAAAGTCTGCATTAACATGATACAAGAAAAATGAACAAACCAATTGAAAGTCACGGGCTACATTCAAATTAAACATTCTGTTGTTTACACTCTAGTCCACAACTGTAGGCAATCCACTCCCTGGGTGGATGCCCAAGATATTTCCATAAAGGGAACTGGAATTTAATTGGATCCTTAGACTTTTGTTTGAGGTGATGGCAAACTACTTCCCTTTTTCAGGAACATTCAGTCTGGCAGTTAGCCACACCTGTTAACAAAATCTCAAGAGAGCAGAACTCTCTGAGTTACAACCAGGTGGTACCTTTGTCTGAGGTAGAAGCACAATAACCTTGAAGGAACTAGAAACAAGTCCCAATTCTACACCTTTGATCAACATGGAAACAGGTCTTTTTTTTTGCCTCCACAAACATTGTAATATGTGAGGATTCAAATGCATAGAAGAAGAATTGGGGAGAAATTGTCCAAATTATTAGAAAGTTTGTGGGGCTGTGAAAGAATTTTGAATTATGCTTTATATAAACAGATTTTAAGATAGCTTGCTATATTTAATGCTTATTATCATTATTGACAGCTGGAATGAAAACAAAAAAAGTAAGCCAAGAGTGAGGTTCAAAAGAGAATGTCAGAGGTGGGAGAAGATGCCCCTAGTTGTTCTCATGTTTATAGCCTATAGAATTCTTTTTCAAGTATCTCTACTTTGGTAAAGGAAATTACTTCATAAAAAGCATTTCAAGATGGGTCCCTATGAAGCAATCTTTAGGTTTATTAGAGTGAAGTTTCATTTAAATTTCTTGAAAGTATAGGGAGAGGGTAAGAGAGTCAGAGAGATGCAAAGAAAAAAGGATAGCATAGTGTATAGTCAAAGGTGGTTCAGGTACTGGTTTCTCAAAGGAGAGTCCTTTTATGTAATTTAAGTATTATATATATACATATATATATTACATAATTACTTAAAATCATTTATATGTGATTATATATACATATATTTATGTCTTTATTGCTTTAGAAATTATTATAATGAACAAAGTAAATAATCTACATCTAAGTTTAAAGAATGAAATTAAGGTGAAAAGGTCTTCTTATTTTTACCTAAACAACTGTTTCTTAGCAAGTAAGCAAATAAGGAGGATTCTGACCTGTATAAAAAGTATGCAGATAAGAAAGACACATCAGGGACAAAAGGTCAAAGAACTGCATCAAACATAGGTAATTGACTTCAGAGTTTATGACCTTGTTTGTGAGAGTTTCTTTAAAAAGCCAAGGCTGATGTATGAAAAAAAATTCTTCTCATGTTTCACTCAAGGTCATATATGCAATTGCCTTAAGCATGGTTCACAAGGTAGAAGTTTTGTTTGAGAGATTTTTCTCAGGAAGAAGAATAAGTCCTTTGCAGACTATTTACTTAGTTGTGAGCAAAATTTTAAGTGTTCACCAGAGAAATATTATAAGATTCTGGGATTTGCTAGAGGAATCTAGCAAAATACTTAAATCAGGTTTTGGGGTAAAGGTCTTCTTTGCCTTCCAAGTTCCTTAAAGATCCCCGTTTGAAGAGTAATGAGAAAATTGCCTAATGTGGACACTGTAACCCTACCTTTTAATATCCGTTGTTAATGTATATGTCCCATTATTGATATTGTCATTTCGATCCTTCTCACTTTACACCTGTTCCTGATGTGCCTGTTTTCACTATTTACTAAACTCAGTGTTAGAATGAGCATTTCAAAGCACAAGAAAATCTTTTCATGTTGAGAAAAACTTCTGGTGTGTAGCAGATAATTAATGTTCATGAATGAAAAAAATGTATAAAAACATACTGTTATTTCTGAAACAAGATAGCCCACTTCCACAGAACAGGTAATTTAGTAGAATATAAAGCATAGATTCAAAGTGCTTATGATCAAAGTGAATAAATAGATATTTTGACTCTCAAAGAAATGATACCCAATTTTTGTCTAGCTCCAGTATGTGACCTGGTATCTATATATGACTTTCATTTAATGCTATAATTCTCAGTAATGCTTATGAGAATGGTATTCTTTAAGGAACAAAAAAGTGAAGTGTTGAATTCTATGTCATTATGGGTGCTGAGAGAGAAGTTGATATCTGATAGAAAAGTTTAAGCATGAAAAGATAGATTATACCCTTATTATTTGTTTTTTTCAGTTTTTTAAATTTATATTTTCTTGAAAAAACTTCTGCCTCCTCCCCACCTCCCATTTCCCTTCCCCTCCTCCCACTCCTCTTCCCTCCCCCCACTCCTCTCCCCCTCCTTCTCCAGTCTGAAGAGCAGTCCAGATTCCCTGCCCTGTGGGAAGTCCAAGGTCCTCCCCCCTCCATCCAGGTCTAGGAAGGTGAGCATCCAAACAGGCTAGGCTTCCACAAAGCCAGTTCATGCAGTAGGATCAAAACCCAGTGCCATTGTCCTTGGATTCTCATTAGCCCTCATTGTCCACCATGTTCAGAGCATCTGGTTTTATCCCATGCTTATTCAGTCCCAGTCCAGCTGGCCTTGGTGAGCTCCCAATAGATCAGCCCTACTGTCACAGTGGGTGGGTGCACCCCTCGCGGTCCTGACTTCCTTGCTCATGTTCTCCCCCCTTATTATTTGTTAAATTTAATATTGGAGTTATCATCAGAGATGCCCAAATCTGTTCACACAGTCACAACTGAAGTGTTAAGTCTTACATTCTCTTCAACTTTATGATTGCATTGTTCTCTTGTGACTAACTGGATCTTAGTTCTATGTTGATTACAAATGGCTCTGGAGGATGGGACTCATATCCAAGAGGATAAACTCAATATTTGAAGAGGATTTGCTGTTCTATACATGGTGAAAAATTGAAATGGCATGCTGTTGCATGCAGAACAAGCAGTTGGTGGTGAAAGAAAAAATAAACCAAAGAAATCAGACTCATAATGTTAACAGTGTTTGGGGGCAATATCTCGACCAGGTGTTTCCAATTGGTGGGCATTTTTTTCAATATTAAAGAAAAGCCCATATAGATCGCTAAGTATGGAGGAGATTTAATTTATGCCAAAGCAATAGAAAAGAACAGAATGTACCACACAGAAGCAGGTGACCACTGAGTGGACATACTGAAAGGACTAACTTATTCTTCATATGACTTTCAAAAGAAAGAAAAATCTGGGTGATAAGACACAGTAAGGATGAGTCTTTTTGTTTTTATTATTGAATTTCTTAACTTTTTATTTTACTGTGTGCAGCTCCTTTCCGACTATGTTTGATTTTAAGTTGCCCAGTTGTGATAGCATAATGTGAAAAATAAAGGTTGCCCTCTAAATATACATGTGAGGACACAGTTTTTCTTTATTTCACATATATCAAAGCCAAAAGTGAACCTAGTTTTTTTTATAGTTGTCAAGGTTACATGGGGGTATTGCATTGTTTGGAGATAGGGTGTATATGTAACCTCAAACAGATGGAGAATTCCAGGTTGCCAACACACTGGTAAGCTCATTATTCTAAGACAGGGATATACAAAGCTCAGACTGAGAGAAGTACTAGACTGCTAGTCTGTCTTCTATACTTGCCTGCCTCCATAACTACACACTGCTCTTAACTAATCCACTTGGCTGGAATCTACATTATTTTTTTTTAATGAGGCTAGACTGCTAACAATACAAAATTTATTTTCTACATTGCAAAATAAATTTCTACTAAATTATTCTACTGGACAACAGTTTGGTTCTGAAATATACTCTAATTGTCCATATGACAAAAATATGCTCTCCACATTGTGGAGAAGTGGAAAAGTGAAGAAATGTGTTCTGGTGTGGAGCATGTATGTTATTAGAGCTATGACCTCAAAGACAGTTGTGGAAGTCTGGTCTCCTTTTGCTGGATTTTCCATACTAGCCATAAAATAAGCATTTTAGTCTGTTATACAAGCTCTGCATGATGTGAATCTATCCCAGCCTCAACTCAATCCCCACCCCAGAGGTCTACGGGCAGACAAGAATAGGATGTAGCTTAACAACACATGACTCCACCTGGCTTGGGCTTTGTACACACATGTTTCTGAATAATCTTCCCAGAAGCCTGTTGGTGTTCTAGAAGGCCCTACTTGCATCAAGCTTCACACTCCACCAGCAGCAAAGAAATTTCTCCTCTTTTTGATAGCTATCAAATTCATACAGATTCCGGCTTTGGCTTGATGCACAATAAGGTAAAACTGGCCTGAAGTGAATGGCCAGGGAGAATTGCCTCTGTGCTATTTTATTGTTAAAAATAGTATCTTCCTATGGACTGGAAAGTATAAACCTGTGTTCTGTATAATAAACAGTTTTATGCTTTATAAATTGATTATCTAAGGAAATTTTTGTAACAAGATAAATTTGACAAATACAATATTAAAACAAATTTCAAAGAAATTTTACAGTGAATTCTGGCAGGGACAAATTATATCCCAAACACAGCAGATATAGGTAGATTCTTAGTATCATAAATAGTATAATACTGATCCATTAGGAATACCAAAATATACCAGAAAGCATCAATTTTTGCCTTCTAAGCAGAAAGATTTTCAGCAAAAGAGTTTAAATTTTCATCTTTTTTTCAAGTGTATGTAACGCTATTGCGATAAACATAACATTACTAGCAGTAATCACTCAGGCACAAACCAATAAAGTTTTATTTACAGGAAAAAATAGCTATAGGTGAACCATTTAAGAATACAAATCACCATATTTCTTTATGTTATAAGTAGAATTAAAATAAGTTTAGAAAATAATCAACATGGCTGTAAAGAATATTTAGGCATAGGAGAAATATAAATTGTTAGTCATCTATTCAGTGAATGATATGAGTAGTCACATATTTCCAACAATATTTATAAAATAATGAATTTACTACTATTAACCCCATTTCAGGAATAAAAAAATGATAAAAAGAAGGCTAAATCACTTGCCATGTTCCTATAATAGTAAAGCCTGAATATAAACCTAGCCCCTATCCTAAAATTTTATGCTGTGCAGGCTCTCAGAAAGTCAAGTCCCTCCACTTTGCACAATTTTGCTTTCTCGAGTCTTGCATTTGAATGATGGCACTTCACTCATTAACATTCAAGTCTTTAACAACATTTTGCGATCTTGCAGGCCTTTTGTAGCATTGTCTGAGTTGTCCTGTAAATAGCACATGCCATCTCATCATTTTCCTTTGCTAAAAACTTTCTATAAGTGGTAGCTAAAAGCCTAAACTTCTACTTTTGCATTCAAGATCATTGGTGATGTGGCTCTACCCTTTCTTTCTGTTATTTTCTGAGTTTATTCTGATGCCATTCTTTCCAGCTTCTTCTGCTTTCTGTGTCTTTCAGTAACCTTGTGACTTTAAATAAAGTCAAGACTTTTCCCCACAAAGTGAAGCATGTAACTACTTTCTTGCTTTTCCATAAGCCTTAGGCCACTGTGAACCCAACAAGAACTTACTCTAGGTTTATCCCTAACCTCTTAGGTAAAATTCCTTCATTAATGCTACTATAGCTATAATCATTGTATGTGGTGTTTGTTTCTACCCTCTATGGGCATTGGACTCCTTTCATTTATTCACAAATTAATGAAACCAGTATGGGGCTGGGAACTTGGGAAACATTGGTTAAGTCAATAAGTATACTTAAAAAAAAACCTGAGAGAAAAAAAATGAAACAAAATTCAGTAGAAGATTATCATGATAAGCCTTTTGATCTATACTAGTACAACGTGATTAGAGGTCCATTAAGGAAAAAAAAAAACAGAATAACCATCTCTTTAATGAGATCATGTGCTTTTCCTTTCCAGAAAGCCTACCCTTACCATAACCAAGCCACTTCCTTGAATCTTTTGCTTTTCTTTTTTCCATCTCTCTTTTAAACATGCTTTCAACTAAAAGTTCAGGCTTGACTCTTTGTCTAAATCCCCCTCCCACACCTCCACTATCACCATATGGCGCTGAGAATCGAAGAAGGGCTTGCCCTAGTTATGTGCCAAGTCTCCTGGGTAAAAATCCTTAATTGACATTAGTATACCTATAATCATTCTATGTGATGTTTGTTTTCTACCCTCAATGGAAATTGAACTCCATTTATTCATTCTCAGATTACTTATCAACCATGTAGCTGATCTCTGGGCATGCTAGTGTACCTCATATGGCACAGGTTCTCTCCTCTTCTTCACTTTTATTTCTTTCTAGGCTGAGGCTGAGATTATAGTTTGCTTGCTCTAGATTTTTTTTTGTTAAAAAAATAAATAATAAAATTGTCCTTAAGCTTCTTTTTGAGTCTATTTTAAAATTCATTTATTGATAGTAGAAAAAAACATGAGAGTGGACACCGATTTTCCTGATAAAAACATTAAGGAAAATACTCTTCACAGGAAATAAATGTTGCCATTGGAACGTTTTAGTATTTAATATGTAGGACTTAGTATCAATGTATATTAAATTGTTATGTATTGTTAGTGCTCATTGAGAAGCTGATTCTGAGTGAATCCCCCATCACATTTCAGACAGAATAATATCATGGTAAATGTCTTTCAAAGCTTCTTGTCTGAAGATGAGCTGATCCCTCTAACTCTATGATGAAGAAGAAGGAATAGGGAAACAGCCCAAGAGTAAAAACACTGTTATCCTGAAAACAGTTAGAAGCCAACTCTTTTCAACAAAACTTATGATAATTTATCCCATAACACAAAAGTACCTGCAATGGAAAAGAGAAACCTGCAGATGAGTCATGGGAGCTTGATTACAGAAAGGAAGCTCGATGAGAAACTCTAGCTGATTCTTTACTCTCCCTAGTAGAATTCTGCTGGATATTCTGAGCTCCTGATTTGTTGTTATTTATTTTTCTAATTGGATGCTTTACCTGAGGGGTAACTTTTCTACTAGGGCATCTTGACTGGGAATTCGAGATGGCTGCTTTAATAGGGCTACCCAAATATTATTTTGTTGGATGTTTTAAACATACTTTTCAATGATATTTGACTATTTTTCTACGAGTCTGTCTCTCTGTTTGTTCAATTGTCCACCTTTAAATCTATCTGTTTTGGTAAAGGCCACACCACAACTCCTGGCTTCCTTTATACCTAGAGTCTGGAATGTTTGGGTGGAAACGACACCCCAGCATCTAGCATCCATATATCCAAAGAGTCTGGAATGTTTGACCAGAAGTTCCAACCCAAGCCCCCTCCTCTAGGAGTAGCCTCGGTCCGGATTTCACCTCCAATAGAGCCCATCAAATGATGGCCCCTCCCCAGAGATGCTCAAGACCACCCCCACAGGGTATTTAAACAGCATTGCAGAGAACAAACATGTGGTTTTCCAGTCTTCTTTCCCCATCTCCTTTCTAGGGGGCTAGAAGGCCACCTTAGAGTGTGGGTATTCGTTAAAGCTGAGCTTTTTCTAATTTTGTTTGATTTGGTCTGATTTGGATTATTGCATCAGTGGAGAGTCTTATGGGGCACAGAAATTTTTCACTATCAATCATCTATTTTCCAATCTATTTTGTGCGTGCTGGTTATTTTTTCTCAACTTGACACAACATTAGGTCACTAGGGAAGAGGAAACCACAATTGAGAAAATACCTCTATCAGATTGGGCCTTAGGCAAGTATGTAGGGTTGTAGTCTTGATTAATGATTGATGTGGGTGAGAACAGGCCACTGTGAGTGGTGCTGTTGCTAGACAAGTGATCCCAGGATGTACAAGAGGACAAACTGAGCAAACCTGGATGAGCAAGCCAGTGAGCTGCATTCCTTCTTGGTCTTTGCTTCAGTTCCTGCTTCCAAGTTCTTGACATGACTGAGTTTCTGCTTTGGCTTCACTTAATGAAGTGATACAACCCATCAATTTAAGCCAAATGAAACATTTCCTCTCCAAGTTGCTTTTGTCAGTATTTTATTACAGACATAGAAATAAAAGGATGATATTTTGTATTTGTTCTTTGGCTTCTTGCATACTCAGTAAACTCCCTTGTTCCAGACAAGAAGGCTCACTACCATAGATCATTCTCCAGACTGCACAAGGACCATTAGGATATTTTCAAAGACTAGACTCTGAGATACAAATTAGAGAATACAATGAAATTCCTGGGAGGCATAGTGGCACCTTGAACAATGAAGATGGTAGAGGTAATTGGAAACATTTAGAAGAGAAAATCTGTAAGTCCTGGTAATAGACTGTGGAAGTAGGTGCTGAGTGGTTACACAGTAGAATGCAGCTTCATGCATTCTATAAATAATTAAGATTTTATCTGAATCAGCATTTCACTATGAACAATTGTGGTCATTTTTTGAAAATATGCATGAATACTTCTTTGAGATTCTTAGCATCTTCTTTTTTAGACATTTATTTTTCCTGGTGAGGTTTCGGGCAGAAATCTCTAAGGTAGTTTATTTTTTTTCAGATGAGTTTTGAAAAGATATAATTCTTTGTTTCTTCCTTTTCTGCAATTTTCTTGCTCTGAATTGATGACCAAGGTGTGTAATGCTTTATAAGAAGTTTAATACACCCTTGCTGCCTCAGCATCCAGTAGCCATGGAAATATGGAGTTTACTTTACTTTAATGATACCCTCATGTTCATTCTTAGGTCATAAGAAATCCATTGAAAGTCACTATTGTCACATTAAAAATAACCCAGTCTTTTAGTCTTAGCTTTTATTTGTAATATTCTTTCACTCTGCCTTTAGCATTCTAACCATTGGCTTCATACTCAAATCCTGTCTATAGATTAATCACCCACTGTGATAACTTCTGGTTCATGGCTTAGAATCTTACGAAGCTCTATTTGAATATCATTTACAGATTTTCATCGAACAAGAGAAAGGTAGCACCTATTGTGATATTGTATTTCTAAGATGTGTCATTCCAGTATGCACCTCACTAAAAAGAGCTTACATAGAATCTATGTATCATTGCAATACTAATAAACACAGTTTTCTTTGGAAATTTAAGATCGTAATTAGATGGGAAATGATCAAACTTCTGCATGTAACTACATGCCACAGATAAAGCACACATAGGAAAGACCCTGATATGCAGATTACCCTCAAACCTCTCACTCTGTAACAGAAAACCCCTTCTAATGTGCAGCATGACAGTCAAATTTCCTAGTCTTTTTACCTCAACCTGTTTTCTCTCCTGAAAGTGTGGGTTTTTTTTTTGTAACAGATTTTCTACTTTACTTTAAACTATATGTATTTTTTGTCAAATGTCCTATTCTGAGACACAAGAACCTGGGACATCTTTGAATTTACCCACCAAAACCCACCACCCACCAAGTCTAAAATGAGAGCCTTTGGGGGTCTCAATTTGTCTATTTCTGCCTTGGAACATTGTTTTTTTACTCTTGTGCATGGGAATGGTTTTGTGTGTGGAAGCATCTGTGAGTGTGTGTGTTTTTATATTTACCAGCAATGTATGTGGAAGTCCAAAGATAGCCTTGAGTGTTGATCATAATCCTCAAATAGGCTCTTTGGTTGTGCAGTATGAGCATAAAAAGTTAGCTTTCTAGGAGCTTCTGAGTTTTTGTATCTACTTCTCATTTTCTTTTATGGGTACACTTGTAGTGTACCTGCCTTACTCCCTCTGGTTTTTACATGCTTTCTGAGTGTCCAAATTTAGGTTGGTAAATTTCACCAGAAAAGATTTACCTAGGGAATGAGCTCCATAGCCATGTCTTAGAGATTTTCAAGAACCCCCTTTTTTTAAATTGTGCAACAAGAATATATAAATAGAGATATAAATTTGTCTCAGGAGCAAAAAACTGAGATTTTGAAGCAAAGTGGACACTAGAAAGTAAGTCCATATGTGAGACTTGTAATTGATTTAAGAAAATCAATGCAGAAGAAATAATGAGCAAAGAAAAGAGGATGAACGGAGGAGGAGGTAGAAGCTCATTAAAGATGCTACTAATGCATTGTGGGTCCTGAGTGTGCTGCGTACTGAAGTTTGCTCAGCAGAGTAGAGATACTACTTTTGAGTCAGTTCATACCAACAGCATCTTGTGTCTCTCCTTTCTCCTATAGACAAAAAGAAAGAAGCCCAGCAGTGATGATCCATTTGAAAATGCCTAGACTTCAAACTTTAAATCAAAAGATATGTTCAATTTGCTTTTGTTTCCAAAGGAAGTGAGAGGCTGTGGATTCATTCTGGGTTAAGAAAAATAAAGTTTGACCAAAGAAGACTCCCTGAAATATCTCCAATGGGGAAGGATGACCCAGATGATTTTAGAGTATATGTGTTGCAGTTTCCTCTCAGTTCTACATCCAGAACAGCTTCAAGACTTCTGGCTAAAATGATTCAGTTTCATAGAATACTTCAGGAAGGACTTGACCATAATCCTAAATTTTTTTGGGTCCCCATAAGAATATCAGTGCCCTCAATCAGCAGTAAGTAGCTTAGAAAATTATTCCCACATTCCTAAAAAAAATGGATTATGGATGTTTGTCTTTGTTTAATGTGTTGGATACAAGTTGCTATGGATAATGGTCAGGGAAAAAGGTAAACAAAGAAAATGAGATTCAGGGCTCTTGTTTTGAAAAAAGATAAGGCTCCCCTCCCTGGTGGTGGCACACATTTAATCCCAGCACTTGTGAGGCAGAAACAGGCAGATCTCTGTGAGTTCAAGGTCAGCCTGGTCTACAGAGTGAGTTCCATGACAGGCTCTGTAGCTCAAAAAACTAAAAAAAAAAGCATGGGATATAACTGGTCTCTCTGAACATGGTGAACAATGAGGACTGATGAGAATCTAAGGACAATGGCACGGGGTTTTGATCCTACTTAATGTGCTGGCTTTGCGGGAGCCTAGCCAGTTTGGATGTTCACCTTCCTAAATATAGACGGAGGGGGGAGGACCTAGGACTTACCACAGGGCAGGGAACCCTGACTGCCCATTG
>NW_004949098.1:7875597-7892140 GCF_000317375.1 Microtus ochrogaster
GGAAACTTGTTTTTTTTTCCTTTTCTCGAAAAACCAAAAAAAAAAATAATTAAAAAAAAAAGAAAAGAAAGAGTAAAAGAAAGGAATAGAGAGAAGGAAAAAAGAAAAAAAAGAAAAGGGGATATAAATATGATAAGATAGAAAGGTAGATGATTGAAAAGAAAAAAGTGGAATATAGATAAGATAAAAAGGTAGATCATTGAATCTACTTTTTAAAAGCAGCTATTAGTTCTAAGTGTTTTACTTTTGTATATCATTTGGAAATTTTGTTTATTGATACAAATTTGATATTAATTTTGTTAAAATATACTGGACATACATTTCTAAGCTTATTCAAGGTATTGTACCTATACAGCTCATTTAACAATGAAATACAAATATCTTGTCTTTGGAAATTATTATTGTCAATTGGTTAGGATAATAAAGAAATATAAGTTAGCAGTTAATCATGTAGTATAATTGAACTTGTAGTCACATTAGGTATGCTTTATAGGTCAAACATGGATATAATTTGCATAGACAGGTCATCTTCATAAATTTCAGAGGTCTACAGAATATGGCCTTTAAGATATTTTAATAAACTAGGCTCTTCTTTTTATGATATTTCAGGACAGGGTTTCTCTGTAGCTTTGGAGCTTGACCTGGAACTAGCACTTATGGGCCAGACTGGCCTCAAACTCACAGAGGTCTGCTTACCTCTGCCTTCCAAGTACTGGGTAAAAGCGTGTACCACCACTGCTAGTTTTTCCATTGTATTTGTTGACTTTCCAGGTTTTGAGTATTTAACTTGCCTGACTCAAATTCTCAGAGTTCTGACTGTCCTGCAATGAATTGATACCATCTGATCTCAGGTAGGTTCTTTTTTTTTTAAATTAATTGTTTATTTTTTGATTTCTTTTATTTATTTATTTATTGAGGATTTCTGCGTCCTCCCCGCCACCACCTCCCATTTCCCTCCCCCTCCCCTGATTAAGTCCCTCTCCCTCATCAGCTTGAAGAGCCATCAGGGTTCCCTGACCTGTGGGAAGTCCAAGGACCGCCCACCTCCATCCAGGTTTAGTGAGTTGAACATCCAAACCGCCCAGGGCCCCCCCAAAGCCAGCACGTGCAGTAGGATCAAAAACCCATTGCCATTGTTCTTGAGTTCTCAGTAGTCCTCATTGTCCGCAATGTTCAGCAAGTCCAGTTTTATCCCCTGCTTTTTCAGACTCAGGCCAGCTGGCCTTGGTGAATTCCCGAAAGAAGGTAGGTTCTTTTTTATGACAATGATTCATGCCTGCTCCTGGCAGTACCAATCTACTTCAGAGAATATAATGGACATTGAAGAAATTCCACATTGAGTTTTACTTTCTTTGTGGAAAAAGTAAGCCACTGGGCAAGAAAATTCCCCTTCCTCTACTGCTGACATTATGCTGTCCTGATTAGACATGCAGGACAGAAAATATCCCTCTTCACAGAAAAGTCTGTTGAAAATGCTAGGCCTGTAGGCCAAAGATGGATGTCTCAATGTTGCAGAGGAACTTTGGGTGACTGTCCAGGCAGCTACCTTTCTGTCATTACTCATATTTTTTGGAAATTGCTTGCTTGAACTTCCTGCTTACTCAGTGAAAATAATTCCTTCTTGGGTCCCTGAGAGAGTTAAAGTTTAGATAGTTATAGTTTACCAGAAACAGAAATCCAGTTATGATATAAAGTAAATTAGGTATAAGACTTTGGACTCACTTGACAGGATATATAAAATATTTTCTCTGAATTTGTCAAATGCAAATAGACTAGAAATTGTTGATGTTCTATTGCCTGTATATATTGTATATAGTAATTGTACTTATTATACAAAGTTTTCTTATATTAGTTATAGCTTTCCTTTTTATTTTAGACAAAAAGGGGAAATGTAGTGGCATTTCAATTGTATTTTAATAAATAAACACTGAAGATCTGAGATTAAAACAGTCCTACTAATCAGGCTTACAGACCAGGTTATGTAATATACACTTTCAATCCCAGTTGCCATAATGACACACAACTATAATCCCAGTAGCCACACCAGTTGCCATAGAAACGGAGTGTTGCATACCTTTAATCACAGTGGTTTATGCCTTTAATTCCAGCCCTAGCGAGGATTATAAAATGGGAGGGCATAGCTCTGAACACACAGTTTCATTCTGATATTCCTGGAAGCAGCATTGTCATTTCAGATAGAGGTCAAGGCAAGAGCCATTGGCTGGCTGTTTTGATTTTTGTAATTTGTGGTTGAGCTCCAATTTACCTCTCTGAGTTTTTATTAATCTTGCTTCATATGTTGATCAACACAAACACATTTATAGTAATACAGAGGAGAGTCAAGTTGTCAGATTTGAAAATGGAAAGCTGAATCTGAGAGAAGGACAATCAAAGGCTATTATATCTAAAAAACATATCAAGATATGCCTGTATTTAGCAATCCAAAGAGCAGAGAAAAATAAATTATAGTGGTCACATGGAAAATTAAGTTATTAGATAGAGATTAAATGAACTGCTATTCTAAAATTGTTTTTATTTTAAAAAAATAGAATTCTGCTGATTAAAAAGGCTTTTATTCCATTTTATGAAAACATTGGTTTAGGAGGTGAAATTACTCAAAAATATCCCATTATACTAAAATGTTTACCAGTCTTTTCTTTACTGCAACCATATGTTAATAGTACTTTCTTTATTCGCTTAACTGAGCTTTTAATGGATTAAATTGTTCAAAACATCACTATTATGCTGTTGGGCTTTTTAGGCATCACATAATTGCTATGTATTCTCTTCCAGCTGTGTATTAACATAAAAATACAGGCATTATTTTCACTAAGACTGTATGCCAAGGCTGAAATTTTGTGTGGTACTAGGAAAAATTATGACAAATATTGCTTTAGAGCATTGTGTGTTTCATAGGATAATGGTCACATGAAGTTTTTTTTTAATTAGACATACCTGTTTTGATTCAATATTTAGGTATGATAATATGTTTGCTAACTCAGCCATGCTCAATTTAAGATGTGTACTACTGAATATTCATAGTTAACATCACTGTTCAAGAAAATGGTTGATACAGTATGTGTATTGTAAGATAGCATGTAGCATAGCATGCTTACCTCAATGTCATGAAGCAGATGTTCAAAAGTAAGAAACAGCAAGCAGGAAAATTTCCAGTCAAATATGACAAAAAGAAGAGCTAGAGAAAGAAGAAGAAGATGATGATTTTAGTGCAAACTAAAAGAAAAGGGAACTTTGAATATGTTAATGTGGAATTTACCCATACATATAATTACCCCACACACATGGTTGCTGATAATAAATGCCTATAATTTTCATGTAATGGATGTACTTGGTAAGGAACCTAGTATCTGGATAATTGCTTGAAAAATATCTTAGGGAATGAAAGGCAATTACTATAAACCAAGAGCTATCTCTTCTCCAGATGATATGTGGCAATGTCTGAAAGCATGGGTTCAACTAGAGAAAACAGGTTGATAATTGACATCTATTAGGTAGAGACCAGGGATATCTAATAAACTCATGAATGTTTGGGAATTACAAAATATTATCAGTGTCAGTCTTAAAAAATACACCCATATAATGTAGATAAACACCATTGCTCTTTGTTGTATACTAAAACTAACTGGTCAACTACTATTTCTGAAGACATGACAGGTTTTAGTTGCAGCACATAGAGAACTTAAGTTGGAAGCAAACTTGAAGATTCCTCCCTGTTCAGTACTATATAGTATTCAAAGGTGTGATGTAAGCTGTTGGGTTAGAAAAAAAAGTCATTAACTTTTACTGAGCCACAATATCACTGAGACACGATGCTCCCACCGCGGAATATGGCCATGAATGTTATAGGAGTAATCTACCACCTTCTGATTCAATTTGAATCAACTCCTGATGAAGGAAAACATAGTTGGTACTGTAAACTTGGCCAAGAGCCTGTGGATGGGGAGACCGCAAGTGCTAGGAAAGAATCTAACGTTCTTTTATTGCATCAACATGTGGTAAAATTGCTCTCTAAATACTTCTATTAATGTTCATAGATCACTGCTGCTCTCAGTCTTCATTAGACAAGTAGCTTCTTACTGCAGTGGTCAGTGGCTACTGCAGACCCCTAGCTGACCAATGTGTTAAATAAATGATTTTCACCTGCTAAGCCCTAAATAGATTGCCTGTATCATTTTTTTCTTTTTTCAAAAATTTATTTATTTAATTAAGGATTTCTGCCTCCTCCCTGCCACCGCCTCCCATTTCCCTCCCCCTCCCCCGATCAAGTCCCTCTCCCTCATCAGCTTGAAGAGCAATCAGGGTTCTCTGACCTGTGGGAAGTCAAATGGCTCAGGGAATACTGGAGAATACGGATCAAAGAATGCAAGAGCCAGAATATGTGGTGGTATGCTTCAAAAAGATGTCTCCTGGATATAACACAACCATTGTAGACTTTTGCTTACTGAAGTTCTGTTGACCTGCACAGATCTGCATAAGAGTGAGCCTGTCAACAACTTATGGATAAATGAATAATTTATGAAACCCTACAGCTCTCTGACAGATTATTGAAAGTTAGTGCTTGCTAGGAATAGAGGATATAGTTTTCTTCATTGGAGTAGTCACTAGTAAGTGTTCATGCTCCAGCAAATGGGCATACTACCCCTAATACTCATTAAATCAACCTAATTAAACTTAGTGCACAACAACAGATTAATAGTTAATTAAAAATAAATGTGAATATAGAAGGGTGTTTTAGTATGAATGGGAAGAGCCTTTATAAACTCATATGTTTGAAGGTTTGGTTCCTAGGATGTGAAACTTGTAAGAAAAATGGGAAGTGAGGTCATGTTGGAAAAAGCTTTGTTACTGGAGATATACTTTGAGGTTTCAAAAGTCTACATCAGGTCTTCTCTCTCTCTCTCTCTCTCTCTCTCTCTCTCTCTCTCTCTCTCTCTGTGTGTGTGTGTGTGTGTCTGTGTGTCTGTGTGTGTGAGTGTGTGTCTCCTCTCTGTGTGTCAGGATGTAAGCTTTCAGGTATTGCTCCAGCTCTCTGATACTAACCATGTTCCCTGCTGTGATGATCATGGACTGTAAGCAAGTCTCCAAATAAGTGCTTTCTTCCATAAGTTGCTTTAGTAATGGTGTCTCTTGCCAACAATAAAACAATAACTTATAGAAAAGTTCATATCAGGAAAAGGAATAATACTGTGTTAGGCCTATTTGTTCTTTTGGGGGGAGAAATACGAAAGTGGTTGAGACATTGGATTAGAAAAGTGGCTGAATATTTTAAGAAGAGGCTGATGAGCAGTAATTCATAGAACTATAGAACAAAGTGGTGTGGAAAACAAGGTTTTGAGGTTGTCAATCTCAAGATGTATCAGAGGAAAATATTAGAGACCATTCATGTGATATTTTGGGGGAAATGTGGATGCTATCTGACCTTGTACAAAATATCCATTAGAGGCTAAATACAAGAGTTTGGGACTATTGCCATTAGCAGAGGAGATTTCAAAATAACTTAACTTTGACTCTACCATGTAACAATTAGTGATCACAGATATCAATGAAAAGGAGAAAGCCAAGCAAACAGAATTTCTTTTTTTAAAGGTCAGTTTTAGGAGAAAAAGAGAAAAAAGAAATAATACTATGTTAAACCCAACTCTTTTGCTTGAAATATAAAGCCTTAAAAAAAAAAAGAAATTGGAAAAAATTATCAGAAGATAGTAAGATATCCCATGTTCATAGATTGATAGGATTAACATAGCTAGAATAATTTCCTACCAAGAGCAATCAATAGATTCAATGTAATTCTCACAAAAATTCCAACACAATTGTTCACAGATTTTCAATAGACAAGTTTTGGCTTCATTTGGAAAAACAAAACAAAACAACAACAACAAAAATACTGAATTATAAAAATTGCTGGAGGTCTCACCACTTATTATCTCAAATTATACTATAAAGCTAAAGTAATAAAACAGCATAGTGTTGTTATAAAAATAGACACATTGATAAATGGAATTAAACTGAAGATCCAGGCATAAATCCACAGACCGGTGGATGCTTGATTTTTGATATAGAAACTAGTAATATACATTGGAAGAAAAGAAATCTTCAATAAATGGTGTTGGTAAAACTAGATGACAGCATGTAGAAGAATAAAAATATATTCCATAGCTATCACCCTTCAAAACTGAATTCTAGATCGTCCTCATTCCAAAATAAAGTACACTGAACTTGATAGAAGAGAAAATAGTGAATAGTGTCAAACCGATTGGCCCAATGGACGACATTCTTTACAGAACCCCATTAGCACAGGTGCTAAGATCAATAATTAATAAATGGTAAGGACATTATGAAATTGAAAAGCTTCTCTAAGGCAAATGACACATCAATTGGGGAAATTGACAGTCTATGGAATAAGAAAAGATTTTTACCAATACCACATCTGATAGAGGATTAATATCCAAAATATACTAAGAATTCAAGAAACTAGATATCAAAAATTCAATTAATCCAATTTAAAAATGGGATACACATCTAAACAGAGAATTCACAAATGTCTACAATTTGGATCCAGAGCCTGAGGACATTATGGGCAAAGGTTCAATTAATAAATATAGAGAAATCAGAATGGTATAATATAATAGGAAACGAAGAAGACAGTAAGACCTTCCCTTTTGGAGAGTATTATTAGGGGAACAGGCTCATATATATAGTAAGATGAAATGTCTGCTCCCCAGAACACCTTTTCCAAGGTCAAGTATTTGGATAAAGGTCTTTATTCCCTTGGGGTCTTGAGGAAAGTTCCTGCTTGATAAAGCAGTCATTCTTAGCTCTAGCAAGAGGAATTTATGATTATGTTTATTGTCAAGGCTAATGCTAGCTAGATCCCTTTATCCCAGATGGAATCCACACCCCAGCTCACATGTCCCTTGTCTCCCAATTAATCCTATGTGCTGTTATAGAGTATAAAAGGTGCAGTGTTTTTCACTTAAAGAGTGCTGCCAGGCATCCCAATTCATCCTCAGTTTGTATTATAATGCTGGCCCCTGTACCACATTAGATAGAATTTTCATCCACAGGTATTTCCATAAGTCAACCCAATTAGGACAGACTCTCACTGAGATGCTACTCTTGGGTGACTCAAGATATGTCAAGTTGCAATGAAAACTAATCATCAAGTCATCTATGACTTTTTGTTCTATGTTCCTTATCTTTTCAACAGTTTCTCAGCCTCAGAAGTTAAGATACTGTGTTCTGAGTGTATCTCTTTGGGCACATTTAATTACTTCTTTTTATTCTAATAATAAAATTTCAGTTGGGAAAAGTGGACCCAACATTCTTTAGGTTGAAATTATGAAAGAGAATCCCAGAGTATTACTGTTGCTTAATGCAATGAATAAATAAATATAAAGAAGAAAGAAAGAAACAAACAAAAAAAGAAAGTTTTAAAATTATCCCAGACTCTTTCACACTCAACATCCCAGGATCAAGTCTAGAAATAGAAGAATCCTTGATCAACTACAACCCAGAGATAAGATGTAAGGAGCAATGAAGATGCCTAGGAATATGCTCTGTGAACAGTATAAAACACTTTAAGATGAAGGAAAAGAAACTGATGATTTATTTAATCATGTAATTCAACAATTTGGCAACACTCACTTACTACAATATGATGTAGTTAAACATGCTTCGTCTGGTTTAGTTAAGATTAAAGGATGCAAAAATGAAAGCAGTTTTCCATAGAAGCTCATATCTTTAGATATCTAATATTTTAAGCTTAGTGTGGGTTTCACACCAGAAGTTGTGTGATAGGCAATTATATGACCATAACTTCTTTTCTCCATCAAGCAGAAAAACAAAAATTACAAACCTACTGTAAAAAATTCATTGATTTAAGATTTTGCCATAAATCACATTTAGCAGCCAATATGTTATTGCTACGGGTGTCACTCATTCTGCCGTTACAAATTTAGTTGTTTGACTTTTGGGGTTGATATAATTACATCATTTTTATGTTGCCTTTTATCCCTCCAAACCTATGGCCTCTTTTTAAAGTTAATTCTCTATCTATCTATCTATCTATCTATCTATCTATCTATCTATCTATCTATCTATCTATCATCTATCTATCTATCTATCATCTATCTATCATCTATCTATCTATCTATCATCTATCTATCATCTATCTATCTATCTATCTATCTATCTATCATCTATATCTATACTTTCTATGTCTGTATAACGTTACTCATGATGCTCCTTTGTTATTGGATAATCAGTTAACTGATGGACTCTTCCCTATTTGTTTGAAGTTCTGTCTAGAATATTGAGGCCTCCTGAGCTTCCCTCCATCTATGTTAGTCAATTGCTGTTGTCCTTGTTCAGATCATACTTGGATAGTCGTGCCAATGAGACCTCATGGGTCCAGCTTCTGACATTCCTAGAGCAAATAATTCCATAGCAAACTTCTTGTTCCTTATAATATTTTGACTTCTCTACTGTAATGTTTCCTGGGACTTTGGCTTAGGGGTCATATTATAGGTGTGTCCTTTGACACTGGACTCTACATCTCTGCATTTATGTTGGTTGTGGTTTGCCACAATGGTCTCCACATACCACAAAGACCCATTTTGCTTTTTGAAGATAAATTTCATGTGTACTCCATTGAATAATATAATGGATGAAATCAGTGTTTTTAGATTTCAAAAAAAATGAAATTAAGAATAAAATATAAGGAATATAAGTTCACTTAAATGACACATGATTTGTATCATATCAATCCAGGTAATGAAGATAAATATCCATTTTAAGTATCTTACAAATACCAACATAGCAAACCAGAAATGTAAGCCATATTTTATCAGAGGATAGTGTTCTAGAGTATTTTTGTCTTGTATGGAATAAAGCTAACTCTGATCGTATCTATCCTAAAGGTTGATAATTTTACTACTTTAATTTTTCTGTTCCACTAAACTCATAATATTTTTTTTTTTGGTTTTTCGAGACAGGGTTTCTCTGTGGCTTTGGAGCCTGTCCTGGAACTAGCTCTTGTAGACCAGGCTGGTCTCGAACTCACAGAGATCCTCCTGCCTCTGCCTCCCGAGTGCTGGGATTAAAGGCGGGTGCCACCACCGCCCAGCTAAACTCATAATATTTTATCATTTTTTCAATGTTCACTTTCTCTATACACATATTTATCCATTTATTATAATAGATTAACAGGGAAGACACTATATATGTATATATATGTATATGTACATACATCGCCTTGTTTTAAATAATTTTCATATTGAAAATATTTTTTAAATAAAAATACACTTCACCTAACTATTCTGTTATGGACACTGCATAATGAATTCAACTCTATACATTATAAAAAGTCAAAAACTCAATACACAGTCATGATTTTTTATCATCCTTTTTCAGAATTACTGAGGGGGATTGAAAGATATGTTCTGACTGTGAAATATTTTATAATATTTTCTTGCTGAGAGAATCTTGCATATTGTTTAATTCCTTTTCACTGAGGTAATACTGAAAATATATCCTCCAGTTTCTCTGATAGAATGCCATTGAAACAAAGTGCTCTAGTTTCAGACCTTTAGATTTAATCCTCCAGCTCTTTTTAGTGGAAAATTATATTATCTGTAATTTTATGTATGTAGCTTGCCTATGAGATCCATTCCTTCCTCATTCTCTATTCAAATTTCCTTCATGTTCTTGAGAGAGAAATGCAGTCTATGAGAACAATCTCTGATGTCATGTCTTTCCTTATAGAAACTTTAAGGATGTTTCATCCAGATTTCTATTGTTTTTTTTTGCATGTGTGTGTGTCTGTGCATTCCCTCTATTGCAGTGAGTGTTTGCTTTGCTTTGTTTTGTTTTCTTTCAGTAAATGTGTTCCTGTGTGTGTCTCTGGTGAACACAGGCATAGGATATTTCAAAAATACATTTGAGACAGCTCCTGGGGACATATTTGAAAAGTGACATTTTGGTGAAAACCAAGAATGACAGAGTAGATGACAGTAAAAACCCACTCAAAAATGATTCTCTCTCTTATTTAGGAAGATGTCATAGGAGATTGGAGTATAAACCTTGAGATGCTCTGTGTGGGCATCAGAAGATCAGGATAAATTAGTTACTGTGGCTTTTTTTCAATATTCTGACATTGTAACACTTTGGATTTGCTACTTCAGTTTTCAAATGCTCATTTTAGTTATCTATTGAATGTAAGCAGAAATATCCTCTTCTAGCTCAGATTTTTCAGGAATTCCCATCTCCTCTTCATGATTCATAGATTTCTGACTCGAGTCGTAGTTGTAAAATAAGAGTAACTGTGATATATACGAAAATGAACTTCAGGTTTCAATACTGTTTCCAGGGTTACATCTAAACTTACGTCTAAGCTTAGTCATTCTCTTTCAACAATGATATTGGCCATTCTCCTCACCATATACATGCAGCTCTAGATATGAGGCACAGGTAGAGATGAAATCTGTTTATTTCTCACCAATGTTAAGATAATAATAGTTCACAATTTTTTACCAATGTTTCTAACCAGAGAGAGAGAGACAGAGAGACAGAGACAGAGAGACAGAGACAGAGAGACAGAGACAGAGAGACAGAGACAGAGAGAGAGAGAGAAGCAAAAATATATTCCTATAAACCAAAGATTATTTCTTTATTGATCATATTCCTATAAGATGGAAACTGGAGCTTATAAAATGACTCAATTGGTAGACTGTTATTTGTGAAAGCATGAGGACCTGAGTTCAATCACCAGGATATATTAAAGGTAAAGGTTAAGCATGGTGATAAGTTCTTACTATCCCAATGATGGGGAAATGGGAACAGGCAGATTCTGAGGCTCACAGTTGAGACAGCCTTGTCTACATGACATCAGTTCCAGGCCAGTGAATATCATCAACAAATATAGGTATTATCATTTGGAGAATATGCTGAGGCTAGTATCAAGGATGTATATTCATACACACACACACAAACACACACACACTCATGCACACACACACTACAAATAACTGAATAGTTACAGATAAGTGTAATCCATGTATCAAATTGGGGTCATGTGTTTAGTGTATGGTTCCACATCCATGTGAATGTAGGCAATAATATTGGGGTTCAGCAGGCTATAAAAAACTGTTAACCATTCTGACAGGTGTAAGATGGTATCTCAAAGTTGTTTTGGTATGCATTTCCCTGATTGCTAAAGAGGTTGAGCATGACTTTAAAGTGTCTTTTGGCCATTTGAACTTCTTATGTTGAGAATTCTCTGTTCAGTTCAGTGCCCCATTTTTTAATTGGGTTAATAAGCATTTTAACGTCTAGTTTATTGAGTTTTTTTTTAATATATTTTGGAGATCATACCTTTGTCTGTTGTGGGGTTAGTGAAGATCTTCTCCCAGTCAGTGGGTTACCTTTTTGTCTTAGTGACAGTGTCCTTTGCTTTACAGAAGGTTCTCAGTTTCAGAAGGTCCCATTTTTTCAATATTGCCCTTACCATCTTACACCTGTCAGAATGGCTAAAATCAAAAACACCAATGATAGCCTTTGCTGGAGAGGATATGGAGTAAGGGGTACACTCATCCATTGCTAGTGGGAATGCAAACTTGTGCAACCACTGTGGAAATCAGTGTTTCGGTTTCTCAGAAATTTTGGGATCAACCTACACCAGGACAAAGCAATAACACTCTTGGGAATATACCCAAGAGATGCCCTATCATACTACAAAAGTATTTTTTTTCAACTATGTTCATAGCAGCATTATTTGTAATAGCCAGAACCTGGGAACAACCTAGATGCCCTTCCACAGATGAATGGATGAAGAAAGTGTGGAATATATACATATTAGCGTACTACTCAGCGGTAAAAAAAAAATGACTTCTTGAATTTTGCATGCAAATGGATGGAAATAGAAAACATTATCCTGCGTGAGGTAACCCAGACCCAAAAAGATGAACATGGGATGTACTCACTCATAATTGGTTTTTAGCCATAAATATAGGACATTGAGCCTATAATTCGTGATCCTAGAGAAGCTAAATAAGAAGGTGAACCCAAAGAAAAACAGTTATCCTCCTGGATATTGGAAGTAGTCAAGATTGCTGGGCAAAAATTTAGGAACTGGGGAGTGAGGTGGGATGAGGGAAAGGGGAGATGGGGAGAGAAAAGTGAGAAGGGGAGGATAGGGAGAACTTGGGGAAATGGGATGGTTGGGATAATGGAAGGATGGATATGGGAGCAGGGAAGTATATATATTAATTAAGGGAGCCATTTTAGGATTTGGAAGAGCCTTGACTCTAGAGGGGTTCCCAGGGGTTCAGCAAAGGAAATCTGAACTATGGTTAAAATCATGGGGCCTATGGTGATGATGAGCAAGAAAATGCTAGAAAATAATTGTGTGCTGGCCAGGTTCCTTTCCCAGTGGATCTGCAGTTGGCTGAGCAGTCCTGAGTAAAGCAGCATAAGAGCTGAAACACTGCTTTTCAGATCTTGGAATTCTGAAGTGTTTTAAAGACGGTCTAGACACAAAGCAGAGAGGTGGTACCAAGTATACCTCCAAGATCTTTCTTTGTCCTTTTAATTAAATATCAAATTATGTTGGCAAAGTATTTTGCCATTTATTTTGGAAACTGGAGAAAGTTCCCTCAAATTATATAAACATACTAATGATTGTATTATCATGCTGTTCTGTTTGCTTATTTTTGTTTCTAAAAATGAGTTCAGTTCAAAGCTGAATGGCTTTGCATTCTCCTTTGAACTTTTAGTTTTTCATTTGTTTTCAAGACACTTCAACTCAAAAGCAGTTTGTACAATTTATGAGATTGGAATACATAGGCAGGGGAAAATATTGCAGGCCTGGGCAGCTTACACTCTGACATTCCTAAGAAAAGCCAGCTTTTAGGGCAAGACCTTGTAGAGTGCCTGAGCACTGAACGCTAGAATTTTTCACTTGATGAGAGTGTTTTGTGTGCCTGAGGCCTTCTGCATACTGCATCAAAATTTCTGAATAGTTTATATTAGCAATAAATAGTTTATACTCATTTGCTTTTTCCTGGGACTTGTGGACTAGGAGTTACCAAAGTTAAAGTCACAGGTGAGTCATTTATGCCTGCATGTCCCAACCCCATTAAAATTATTACTATTGGGACTAAAAGAGAGAAATTTCCCAAGTGATGTCACATAGCTGCATTCTGTGTGATTCTACTGGGAACACACTTGGAAGCTGATAATGGATATTTTATAGAAATTGCTCCATGCATTCCCCCCTTTGTCAATTTTAATATGAATTACTTGCTCTTGTATAATTCCAAGCATGATTGTAACATCAAAAATATAATAATTTATTCTGAGCTGAATAATAGCTATCATGTTCTGGGAACATTGATTAAGGGCACTTTGAATAACATGTTCCAGTGTGGAAGTAGTTACAGGAACTTTTTATAGCCACAGAACAAAAAGAAGTGATGAATCAAGGAATATTCTAAATACATTGCTGGAGACATCAGGTGGGTTCCTTTCAACAAAGCAGGTACATTTCTGATGTACATCTCTGATGCTAAATGATGAATTCCATAGATTTTTTTTGGGGGGGAGGCAATGATGGAAGTGATGTCTGAAGAGAATACGTTGCAAAGATGTCTTAGACAAAAGAATGTTATGTCAGACACACAAGTGGGAAACAACTATGTATTTAGGGACAAAGATAGCCCAACATGACTTTGCTTTTGTTTTTGAAATAGGTCAATTCTGTGCAGCCACAAAATTTCATTAACCAATGAGAAACTTGGACATAGGTGTGGCACTTTGGTTTTCTAAGAACTTCCTTCAGTGTTCATTTCCCACTGTTGGTCAGACACCACATTTGTCCAAGAAAAAAATCAAAATTTATAATATTACTTGGTACTAACAAGGCTCATTCCTAGAAGCTATAAAGTGAGGCTGGGAGGTCAAAAAAACAATACATATGAGGGAGAAATTGTTAGTAAAGCATTAAGGAGATGTCTGTGCATCCTATTACTGTTTGGCATCATCGTTACCGAGGTCTAAATTTTCTTTTTTGCACCATTCTGCATGTGACACAGAGAATATATATATTCATAAATTTATAAAATATAAATTTTAAAATGTCAAGAATATTCAATGATCTAAATATTGTAACAGGCAAAGGAAACCGACATGTTTACCAACCAAATAATACTGAGCATATATCATCATCGTTTCTATCTAAACTATGTTTTCTTCTTTGTCTGCAGTCATTAAGGTAGCATGCAACATTTTATTTCATATTTGGGAGAATTAAAATAATTTATTGTTTATTTAACTTAATATTTCTTTTTCTTGGTTAGTTTCATTTTATAGCCATAACATTATTTGAAGTAAATAGCTACAATTTTAGGAAAAATTAGTATTTAATACCTGTCTTAGTCAGTATTGTATTTTATGAAAAGATAAGGCCACAGCAATTTTTATAAAAGAAATGATTTGATTGATGCTTGCTTGCAGTCCCAGAGGTTTAATCCATTATTTTTATGGCAGGGCATTCAGGTAGACATGGTAGATTAGAGTTTTACATACGGATCTGCAGACAGTCAGAAAAGAATGCCACTGAAATTAATTTGGGACTTTAAAGTCTAAAAGCCTACCCTCAGTGAGTTCCAAGGAGTTCATGCCTACTTCACAATGCCACACCTCCTAATCCTTCTGGGTTGTGGCACTCCCTGATGACTAAACATTCAAATATATGAGCCTATGGGAGCCATTCTTATTCAAACCTCTGCAATATCCAAGATATTCAAGTGTTATTTGTGACTGGAAATATTAGTTTTCCTAGTTCTCTGGTATTATGTCACAGTCGCAGCTGTATTCACAGGGCAGCTTGTCATGACACAGGTTATGCTATGACAGGCAACACAGGCAGCTGTGTTTGTGTTTGTGTGCTTGAATCAGAATTAGAGTTCATTAAAATATTTTAATACAGATTTGAGTACTTTTAGGAAAGACATTCAGAAAGAAAGTGAGACACACCTGAGCATTTGGGTGTGGGCTGTTCACAAACTTTGCAGTGACATCCTTAATATTTAGTTACACCTTTCCTTAGATTCTAGGGAAAAAATCCTGTAGGTAGAAAAATCCTTATATATATATATGTGTGTGTATATATGTGTGTGTGTGTGTGTATATATATATTCATTCTAGCAGAGTTTCTGCCCAAGAGTAGAGTTTTGGTGTCTATTTTTCTTTTAGGTGTACACTTTTGTGCTAAAGGAACCTTTTCCTTTGGTACAAACACACACACACACACACACACACACACACACACACACACACACACACACACAACCTACTCAGTCCATATGCAGTTGTCCAGTGTACATATGTTTAGCACCGTCCTATCTGGAAACTTGTTTCTGAAGAAAGTTGATTCTTTTCTTAGCAGCTATTAATTGCTTATAGTTCCCATCAACACTGACTATTGCTATCAATATGTATATCTTAATTAGGCAAAATATTCTTTTCTTTTCAACATGATAGCTTCTTGTTACGTTAGAAGACACTATCTCTAAGCAGGTATTCTTGTTCTCTGACTCTTACAACTGCTCTCTACTTCCCCCAACCCCCAAGACATACAACTTATGTTCTCTCAACCTGAAATATAAGGCTTCCATTTTGACCAATTGGTGTTGGGCATTCCATGGTCATTTATTCTCTTCATTTTGACTAGTTGTATATGGATGTAATGGGCTCCACCTTTCTCAAAAAAAAAAAAAGAGAGAGAGAGCCTATCACATTTTTATGTTGTTATTAAAATGATGAGTAATTTGTAACAAAATAAAATACTATAAAATGAACACATCGAAGTTGAAAAAGCCAAACCAACAGAAGGAAAAGAACCAAAGATAAAACACAAGAGTAAGAGATCCACTTGTTCACACATTCAGGAATTCCATAAAAGCACTAAACTGAATATTATAACATAAAGCAGAGGCCCTGGTGCAGAGCAGTCCAGCCCCTTTGCATGCCACTTCATTCTCTGTGAGTTCCTACAAGGTTGGCTCGGCACCATACATTTTTCACTGTAAGAAACCACTTCCCATATGTTTTGCTCATGTCACATTGACCGAAGCCAAAGTCATTTTTCTTATCCAATGTGTGTCTAGAGAAATGACATAGTGTGAGACATGATTTCTCCTATGATTGCTCACAAAAATACATTAATTGTATTTGATTAGTATTAACCACAACTTTTGAAACAAGTACAGTTTTATTGATTTGTTTCTTAGGGATGTCTTTAACATTTATATTAGTACCACTTTTTTGAGTTCAAAATTACTGAAAATGTGTGATGAATCAACTGAAATCTTTTTTTAAATTTTTTATTGAGAAAAAGAAAAAAAAAATTTCGCTTCCTCCCAGCCTCCCATTTCGCTCCCCCTCCTCCAACCCTTCCCCCCCTCCCCCCATTCCTCTCCCCCTCCCTCTCCAGTCCAAAGAGCAGTCAGGGTTCCCTGCCCTGTGG
>NW_004949098.1:7892308-7907343 GCF_000317375.1 Microtus ochrogaster
TCCAGCTGGCCTTGGTGAGCTCCCAATAGATCAGCCCCACTGTCTCAGTGGGTGGATGCACCCCTCGTGGTCCTGACTTCCTTGCTCATGTTCTCCCTCCTTCTGCTCCTCATTGGGACTTTGGGAGCTCAGTTAGGTGCTCCAGTGTGGGTCTCTGTCTCTATCTCCATCCATCACCAGATGAAGGTTCTATGGTGATATGCAAGACATTCGTGAGTATTGCTATAGGATAGGGTCATTTCAATCAACTGAAATCTTACTATAAACCTTTAACTATAGACCTATCATACCTTCATAAAACGTGGTTAAAGAACTTCTTGTCCTACTGTGGGAGAAACACTCCAGGGGCTCAGTTTAGACTTCTTTTCTTCCTGAATTTTGACTCTTTCCTTATTTTCAGGAATGAGAACATTATCTAGGCTTTAGTCTTTGATCACCTGAACTGGTCTTTGTATAATGGAAGTGTCTGCATGCCAAAAACAAAAACAAAAACAAAAGCATCCTGTTTTCAATAGACCAGTAGGATTTCCAACCCTAATATTTTAATATTAAAGGGAACTCAGATTCATATCACTTTAAAGCACAAAATCCAGCCTTCATGTGATAGTATGTGCCTGGATTTATAGTAGCATATAAATCCATGTTTTGTAGATGCCCCTGGAGGCCTGCTCTTTTCTGAGAGAAGACAGTGGGAGGGTAGCTCTGGGCGGGTGGTGGTGGGGATGTGGTGAGGAAGGAGAGGGTAGGTGGGGAACAGTGACTGAGGGATGGGGACGGAGGGGGAAATGCAGTCGGGATGTAATATATGAATGAAGAATAAAAACGATTTAAATACAAAATAACAGCAGCAACAACAAAAGAAACCCACACACTGTGGCAGGACAGATGGCTCAATGTATTAAGTGTTTGCAGCTTAAGTTCAAGGATTTCAATTCAGATCCCTAGCACCCTTGTAAACACCCAGGCAGAAACTCAGTTTTACAGTACATTTCTCTTACCCCAGCTCTGACAAGGGAGTGGAAAGTTCAAGGATGCAAATAATAGGATCCAGATTGCTGTCTATCTGGTATAGTAGAAGCATGAAACTGCTGGAATAGTAAGAGACATCCATGTAAAAAGAAACAAAGTAGGGAGATACAGAAAACCAAAGGTTAGCGTCTTCCTCCGCGGGCACAGGCATGAACATGTACAAACCCAAACACACACAGATACACCCACATAAACATACCAGGACATGAACTCGATGAATGAATGAATGAATAAATCAGTGAATGAATAAATGAAAAATAAACAGATAGGTAAATAAAACTCAAGCACAGAAGAGCAGCAAAGGTTCACTATAATTAAATGCAATTTATTTGCTTAATATATTTTGAAGACTTTGAGCATTAAAGTTAAAGGGATGTCAAGTAATGTCAAATTATTGAAAATTCAGTGTCCAATACAGGAACTCAGTGAATGAGCAGGGATTCTATTCAATTGCTCTAATTGATCAAAGACAAAATGAAAATCTTCTGTGTTTCATCTCTGTATCTCTGGTTCTCCATTTTGACTTTTTGATTTCCCTACTGTTCCTACAGTGTTCATCAATGTATGTATATCATCTTAACTGCATTATGGTAATGTTGAGTTTAAAAAATGCTCAATTTTTTATGAAACTTATTCAGGTGTTAAACTGTTCTATTAATAAAATCAATATAAACTTCTATTAACAAATATTATTTATTTCAAATAATAAAAAAACTATTTGTTCTTACATTTTTTCTTTTATTTTTTTTAATTTTATGTGTATGGCTGTTTGGTCTGCATGAATATTTGTGCATCACTAAGAACTTTTTAATATTCATATACTAGCACTGGAATTACTGTTGAGATCTTCATCGCCATGCTGCCATATCATAATCATTCTTGTCATGCAAGCACATCCATTATACAGAGATCAGGAGAAATGATCACATACTAAAACCTAGACCAGTGATTCTCAATTTGTAGACTAATACTCCTCAGACAAACCTCTGTCTCCAAAAATGCTTACATTATGATTCACAACATCAAAACATTACAGTTATAAAATAGCAAGAAAATAATTTTACTGTTTTGAGTCCCCACAACATGAAGAAATGTACCAAATAGTCACAGCAGTATGAAGGTTGAGAATCACGGGCCTAGACAATTTTGTCATTCCTAAAAATATAGATGAGATGCTTGTTCATCAGTAACTAGGAGCTAGAAATCAAACCTTTGTCTTCTGAAAAAGTATCAGGTACTTGTAACTGCTGAACCTCAACTCCAGATCCTATTTGAAATTCTTAATCATATTGTTGTTTTATTTAAAAACAAATTGAGATAACTCAGGAAACAGAATGTGGAGGAGGCGTAAGTGTAAAAGTATTTTATGCATTGTTATCAGATAAACAAACCCACCTATGAGTATTCTATACATTAAAGTTGGGAGTGTGAATTAAATCTCTTCCATATGGCAAAAACAATTAATTATATACTTATGGGACCGATTTTAAGGATTTATGAGTTGTAAACATAATATTTAGATTCAAATGAGAACACTATAATTAGCCTACTGTGTGTAGCACCATTTCCTGGACATGTGGTCCAGGGATTTATACTAAAGCTAAGAGACGTTGGACCTATTATCAGTCCAGCAATTCACATTCCTCTTTGGTTTATGCTTTGTATTCCTGCTTTACGTTCCTTCAGTTCTGGACTACAACCTAGAAATACAAGCTAAATAAACTTGTTCTTTCCCTAAGTTGTCACAGCAAAAGAAGGGAAACTAGAACATTCTAAAATAAGGTTTAGTATTTGTCCAGTTAAAATTCCACAGATGTGGGAGTGTCATATATCAATCTGTTGATTTCATTGTTTAATTAATAAAGAAACTGCTTGGCCTGATAGGTTAGAACATAGGTGGGTGGAGTAAACAGAACAGAATGCTTGGAAGAAGGGAAGTGAGGCAGACGCCATGCTGCTCCTCTCCAGGGCAGACACGATGAAGCTCCAGTCCAAGATGGACATATGCTAGAATCTTCCTGATGGGTCACCACTTTGTGGTGCTCCACATATTAATGGAGGTGGGTTGATAAGGATGTGAGAGTTGGCCAGTAGGAGGCTGGAGCTAATGGGCCAAGCAGTGTTTTTATGAATACAGTTTGTGTGTTATTATTTTGGAGCATAAACTAGCCAGAAGGCCAGGAGCTGGGCAGCAGGAACGCAGCCCTCATCTCCTTCTAAAGAATGGCACCCAACGTGGGGCTAGAACATACAACCCTGAGATTAAGAGTCTCATGCTCTACTGACTGATTGAATTTGTATGCTCAGGGAAGGAGGAAGAGGCAGCAAGTGACTTATATGTGCCATTTTTCTGAACTTGAATCCTGCATGCTCAGAAGTAGTTTGATTCTTAAATGTAGGGTCTAGTGTTTATTTCCTTAACATCTCATTGCATTTTATTCATTTATTCTGTGTGCATTTGTATACATGTGTATCTGTGTGAATCTGTATATGCCATGGCATGTTTGCAGATGAGAGGATATCTTGCATGCATTGGGTGGATCATTACTTCTGTCATGAGAATCTCAGGAGTCAAATTCTTGTCTCCTGGATTGCCAGTGCCTTTTCTCTCATTACTAGCCTCTGTGTTCAGTTTTCATGTTATTCCAAGCTTGGAAAAGTTAGTGCCTTTGGCCAACTCTCTTCTATCATTTCACTACTACTGCTATCAATAATAGAAGAAACATTATGCAAATCTCAGGTGTATTTGTATCCCCCAGTGGGAATTCTTAAAAAAAAAACATAATTATTCCTAGTCTGTTGTAAATTTTCAAAATGATGCACAATTAGTGAACTGATCTGTGAACTCCCCCCTGGAAATCTTCTCCAGTGTGCTCATTAGCTCCAGACTGGGACACCATTTCAGCTATGTTTCTTTCTAAGTAGCAACTCCCCTAGGTTTCACATAATACATATTTTTTCTAACCCTAAATTGCTTTAGCAATGAGATGTGTGCATGAAAACTATTGGATGTCCAGCTTATTTCAGCAAGAAGAAGCTGCACATGCTAACTGACCTGCTTCTAAAGAGAGGAATGTATTTGCCACAGCTGTAATTGGGGCAATACATAGAAGCCCTGTTTAAGGCTCTTCTATGCTTTATCCTCAATGGAAAACTTCTTCTGTCTTTCTGCTAACACTCATTGTTTCTAGTTTTAGTCCTTAGATTTATGTGTTATTGAGTGTGAAGACAGGGTCCTAGTCCAAATGATACACTATATAATTGGCTACCTAACAATAGTGGATTAGTCTTATTACACATGTGTCTAAGCCTACTAAGCCACACTAAATTTGATTCAAGATTAAGTCATTATGTGAGTATTTGAGTAGTAAATGACATAGGGTAATATATAATGCATCAGGATATCTGGAATATCTTTCTTGATAATTTTTGTTGGGAACCAATGACTGTTATAAATGCATCAAAAATAATATAACTTGGTAATAAAGAAAATGAACCAGAAAAAATGTATATAATCATATTGAGCATGCCCGTGGTTAAGCTTATTTGAATAACCATTTCTAATTATCATTATAATTTTTCATATATCAAAAAATTTTTATATCAAATGTATTCATATGGACACTCATGTTTTGATTCACCCATCCATGTTTATACCAACTTCTCCATTTATAGTTATCTGTTACATAGGATGAAGAGATAGGGATACAGAGGGAATGATTCAATGTTTATATAAGAAAAGATGAACGACTAGAAGAGAACATTTAAGTGACTCTCAAGAATTGTAGAGTCTCACACCAGAAATACAGACAGAAAGAGAAAGAATGTTTCAGGCAGTCATTCCATGCTTTTACTTTGAATATTTCTGGTTGAATGTTTACAAACCTACTGTAGTGTATACTAGTGTACATATTTTGAGAAAAATATTTAAGATAAAAAATATTTAAAATGAAAAATATTTGAGAGTTATTCTTTCAGGGTTAAAAACAATATATGTATGGAAAGATCTCATTTTGTAATGACTATAGTGTTGTTTAATTTTAAAAATATAATACCTTTTGAAAAATCAGGATAAGAATTACAATGTATGAACTATGCTCTTCAATACTATAATTCATACTATATTAGCACAGGAAAACATCACAAAACAGGTGAAGTAGATATATATTTAAATATATTTTAATGCATATATTTAGTTTATGTTGATTATATACAGTAATGTTTTTAGAAAATATTTGTTTATAAATACATTTACATAGATCAATGCATAGAAAGCTATACCTTTAAGTGTGTGCAGTACTTGTATAGAATTAACCACTTCAGATGACTGTGTATTCTGTTTTAACATCTCTCATTTGCATCCACAGACTCTTCCTTTATTAAATGCTAAGCGCTAGGATTCCTTGTTTCACAGTCCCTTCCCTGTTCATCCTCCATCATGATCATGCAGGTGCTGCCTTTTCATCATGATGAATCCCTTCTCTTTGACAACCCTCTTAACTCTGCTGACAGTACAGATTTTCTACCTCTTCTCTGTGTCACCAGTATTGTTGAGAATTTGAAATGCCATTAATCATGACATAGAGGGACTGGAGTTTGGGTAGCATGTTATTGTGAATCTCTGAATGCTGAAACATCCGTATATATAATTTGGGCCAGTAGCTGAAATATGCATTTTACATAAAATTTGATTTTCCGTGTTCACAGAACATAGACCTGTTTGTTTTCAGTGGATTTCATATGGTACCTCTCGTTAAACTTTATTCCTAATTGATGACATATAATATAAGTAATGTAAGGGGAGAAAATATTGCTAAATTACTTTTAATTTGAATCCTAGATATCAATTGATTTTATAATGAAAGACCAAGTGGTTTACCAACCTCTTGATTCACAAAGAATAATATATGTCTCCAACTTCTTCTAATAGCAATAGTTAGAAAGTCAAAATGCATTCTACAATTTTAAAAAAATGCAAAGAAGCTAAATTTACTACCAAAAGCATGAGTAGAAGAGGAGAAAATAAATGTGAAAGCTTTGGGGTCATTAGAGAAATTTCTAGAACTATAGACCTATTGCTCATAGAGGAAAATTTTAATTTCCCTTGTTTGGGATTGAGTACAGTCCTCTTTAATTAATAAGTTCGATAGGTGTCATATAATGGAGGCGAGAGAAATGAGTCCATTTTAGAAAAGAAGAACCACTTTCTTAAAATATGAGTGAGTGTTAGTCACAGGGAACTTGCCCTTTGTTTAAAATAGATTGAGTGGGGAACATTCCAGCCAAAGTTTGATACCAAGATCTAGAAGTCACAAAAAGGCAGTTACCATTCATTTTTCTTGTTCCTATTTTGTTCCCATTACTGATCCTAGAAAGTTCAGTAAAATTGACTTCTACAGACACATTTTTGTGTCTAGTTTTCTCTTGTTTGTGCCTGTGAGGTGAGCATAAATCGTGGTTATGGTTGAGCTTATTAAATGGAAAATTGAAATCTAGAGAGATTTGGATGGGTTTACAGTTAATCATGAGTCCACATGGCTTTTTAAGTAGTTCAAGTCTGCATCAATCATGGTGACTTAGAGAGTCTTGTTTTCTCTGTGTCTTTGTCTTCTCTGACTCTTAGACTCTTCCTACCTTCTCTTCTTTGGGGTTTTCTGAACCTCAAGGGAAGGGTTTGACAGAAACTTTCCATTTAGGACTAAGTGTCCCAAGGTCTCTCCCTTTCTCCATAATGTCAACTGGTAGGTCTTTGTATTTGTCCTCCTATTTTAAATGAGTAAGCATTTCTGATGATGGCTGAGCAAGGTAATGATTATAATTGTTAGTCTGGGTCTAAGGTTACCTTAGCATGATTTTTTTTTCTGGATTCATCTATTTACTTGAAAATTTAATTGTTTTAAACAACTGAGTAATACACTATTTTTTAATACACCACCATATTTTCTTTATCCATATTCTGTTATGCTCTTTGTAATTTCAAGCTATTATAACTAGAGAAGCAATGCACATGGCAGAGCCAGTGTCTCTGTGGTAACATGAAGCAACTTTTGGATAGACGTCAAAAAGTTGTGTAAATGAATCTTGACGTAGATTGATCCCAGTCTTTTTTATGAACCTCTACACAGATTTCCAAAGTGGACATACTAATTTGCACTCCCACCAGCAATGGATGGGTGTTGCCCTTACTCCATGTCCTAGTCATCAGAACCTGTCACTTGTTTTATTGATTTTAGTATTTCTGCCTGGTGTGCAATGAAATCTCAAAATAATTTTGATTTGAATTTTCTGATAAAGATGGTGAACAATTTTATTTATGTATTTATTTATTTATTCTTGTTTTTATTGAACTATATATTTTTTCTCTGCTCTCCATGGGTTTCCACTTCTGATAATTCTCTATTTAGATATGTTAATCATATTTTAAATTGAGGAAATTTTTTGTTGTTAATATCTAGTTTTTGAGTTCTTCATATTTCCTCTTTACTAAGTATGTAGTTTGTAAAAAATATTTTTATTATCTAGGCTGCCACTTTGTCATAATGACAGTTTCCTTTGCCATACATAAACTTTTAATTTTATGAGGTTTCATTCATTAATTGTTGATGTTAGAGTCTATGCTAATGATGTTCTGTTCATAAAGTCTATTCTGTGTCAGTAAGTACAAAGGTATTCCTTATACCCTCTTCTATATGAATCAGTGTATCTGATTTTATGTTAAGGTCTTTGATCCATTTGACATTGAGTTTTATAATAATTATGAATGTCAGAATGATAATTATGGATATATTTGCATTCTATATTTAGCCATCCAGTTTAACCAGAAACATTTGTTGAAGATGCTGCCATTCAACTGTAGAAAAAGACAAGGTCTCCTGAGTAAATTGGGAGCCTGGTGACCTTGGTAGATCTTGGGAGAGAGTTAAAGGGCAGGGGAAAAGAATGGAGAGGAACAGAGAAAAAATGTAGAGCTCAATAAAAATCAATTAAAAAAAGAATAATAGCAAACTCTCCCAACAGATGAGTCATATTCAGCCCTCAAAGCCTTAGACTTCTCAATTTTTTCTTTGCTACTGATTATTGATTAAAATGAATTACTTTTTACTACATTTGCTTTTTTATATGCTTTGGTATATGAGTCTGTGTGTGTGTGTGTGTGTGTGTGTGTGTGTGTGTGTGTGTGTGTGTGTGTGTGTGTGAGAGAGAGAGAGAGAGAGAGAGAGAGACAGACAGACAGACAGACAGACAGACAGACAGACAGACAAAAGACAGACAGAGAGACAGAGAGACAGAGAATGAGAGACAGAAAGAGAGTGTGTTTACATGTGTGCATGTGCACATGGTCAGAGACTGAAACTACATGTCTTCCTCTATTGCTCTATAACATGATTTTTTTATGAAGTAAATTGCAATGAAGCCAGAATATGCAGTTTTGTTTACACTGCCTGGCTAGTGAGCCTCAGGGATAATCCTTCTTTGCTCAAGCACTAGAATTATTGATGCTTGCTACTTTACCTAGATTTTATGTGGGTAGTTGTGATTTGAACTTGTGTAGGTATAAGACCATCTCCATAGCTCTGTGGTATATTGCTTAAGTTCAGATTTTTGTTGTTTGCCTGATTGTAGTTTAAACTGCAAACAGCTCCTTTAGTTGGGGTAATTAGTTTCTTTTTTGTTGTTGTTGATTTTATGAAGCTATACGTTTTACTCTGCTGCCCTCCTATGTTATGCCCTCTTATTCAACTCTCTCCCATGGTCCTCATGCTCCCAATTTACTCAGGAGACCTGGTCTTTTTCTACTTCCCATGTAAAGTAAATCCAGTATGTCTCTCTTAGGGTCCTCATTGTTGTTTAGGTTCTCTGGGATTGTGAATTGTAGGCTGATTTACTTGCTTTCTGTCTACAAGCCACTTATGCTTAAGTACATATGATACCCAAAGTATGCTCAAACGTACCACAAGGACATGTGCTCCACTATAGCAGCATTGCTTGTCATAGACAAAAATCTTGAAACAATCTAAATGTATCTCAAAAGAAAAATGGTACATTTATACAATGGAGTACTACACAGCAGAAAAGTAATAATGCCATCTTGAAATTTGCAGACAAATTGATGGATCTAGAAAACATCTTAATGAGTAACGTAGCCAAGACACAGTGTGATTTCTTATCCAAAATTGTGACATCAGGCCAAGGTGTTTTGCCAAGACACCCCGGAGTATCAGCAACTTGGGCAATTGTTTGTCCTAGCATTTCAGCTTACAAATTTCTGCTTGAGGCACAATGGTTTCCATTCCTTATCTGCCTGTTATTTGGCATTCTACAATCTCACAGAAGATCCCCTCCAACAGTGGTTCCAAAATTTGACAGTACATCAGAATGGAACATGGAGCTTTAAATAGAGATTGATGCCTACAGAGATTTTGATTTAATCAACAAGTTTTTTTCTGTCTTGTTAATTTCTTAGTTTGTAAGCCCACAGGCATCTCTAAAGTGCAGCCCAGTTTGAGATTCTCTGATAGAATGAAATTCCTTGTTTGACTCTCTTCTCCAGTACCAAACCCTGCATATTCTCTGTGAGATACAGGTGCCTAAAGATGACTATTGCCACTCCCAATGTTTTGGCTAATGTTGCAGATATTTTAAACTCCAGTTCCTAGCAGCAAAATACAATGATACTTTTATTGATATGTTCTATTGTTAACCTGGTGTTCAATAAAGCTCATGTTAGTCCAGTTTTGCTTTTGTTTCAGGAAGTTAGGAACCCCCTTCCATATTAAATTTTATTGTCAATATATTTAACATTATGAAAACAATCCTGATTTTTTATCAAAATTTTCTAAATTTTTATATATTAAATTGTGCCCTTTGCTTTTAATTTTCACATGGGTCAAATTGCCTTGCAAATAGATAAATATCACCTTGCACTATGTTTCAAGGATATCTTGCTTTTATAGTGTTTTACATACACAATTTTCTATTTCTTACTAGATCAATGGCCCTCAACCTTTTGGTCATGACCCCTTTGGGTGTATACTAGATGTTCTGAATATAAGATATTTATAGAAAGATTCATGCAGTAGCAAATTGTAGTTATGAAATAACAATAAAATAATTTTATAGCTGTTGGTCAGAACAGCATATGAAATCGTACTAAAGGTTCAGAATTAGGAAGGTTGTGAACCAGTATAGTAGGTGGTATATTGCATGAGGGCCAAAAATTGTGTAGTAAAGGATTTGCAAAGTCAAGTTATTATTACAATCCATGATACATGAAGCATTAAACATCTCTGACCACACTAACTTTTGAACTAAATAGCTTGGTGTTTATTGAGTTTTGTCTAAAAAGATATTGTTGAAAGAGTCGACTCACCTAGCCCGTATTTTTAATTTAAGAGACTTGGGACAGAACCTTTCTCAGTGACCAAAATGCTGGCTGTGTAAATAGAGTAACCCAAATTTCGTTACCTAGTACACATATTACAGTTACAAAAACAAAGAAAAACAAAAACAGACCCAACAATAATAAAGAAACAATGCATGCCTGTAATTCCAGTATGATAGACCTAAGAACTTTCTGATCATCCTGGTAGCCTAACTAGTGATTTCCATGGGTGAGTGAGAGGCAATGCCACAAAAATAAGATGGAGAAGTAATTGAAGTAAATAACTGGACATCTACTTTGACTTTTATATGTACCCTCTTCATATACACACACTGTACACACATGCACACACACAAACAAAAAAACAAGGCTAGAATTTTCTGTCCCAATAACCCACATGCACATGTACCATTTATACCTTAATTTTAATTCCTTACTAAGTGTTAGCACTTCATTTACATTATACATATTTCAGAAACTTAATAGACACAAATGACTAATGTATTGAATATCCAACACAGGAAATGTCTATGCAACATTAAAGAAAGTTTGCTGTAGGGGTTAGGTGGGAATCTTTTCTTTATGATATTTTTATTTTTTATGTGCTTTGGTATTTTGCCTGCATGTATGTTTGTGTAAGGGTGTCAGATCCCCTGGAACTGGAGTCACAGATAGTTGTGAGCTGCCATATGGGTTCTGGGAATTAAACCTGGTTTAACTGGAAGAACAGCCAGTGTCCTTAACTTTGGAGCCATCACTCCAACTCCTGTAACATTTTTTTTTTTGGTAAGGAAATTGGCTTTATTTTTCTTGAAAATGTATCCCAAATGATATTTTCAGTTTTCCATTTTTGATATTGAACTAAATTTTGATTACATGATTTAAGACAAAATTGTCAGCTTATTTTTAATACAAAGGAAAATTTAAGGTTTTCATTAATCATTAGTTCCAGAAATTGTGCCTTAGCCACGTGATTTAAAGACTTTGACTCCAGTTCATGCTGTTGTTTTAAAGGCTGTAGTGGTTTTGAGAAGGGGTAAGAATGGGCAGGTGAAAATACTTCTGCTGGAGTGGCTTTAAGATTATAGCAGATTATATACTGGCTTGTGGCCTCAGATTTTTAGTCAACTCTTTTATTTTATTTAAAAAAAAAGAGAAAAAAAACTATCTTTCTTCATTGTACATGTCAATCCAAGTCCCCCCCCCCTTCTCCCAGCAGACTCACCAGGAGGAGTAGAAGACAGGAAATAATCAAATTGAGTGTTAAAACTAATAAAGTAGATATAAAGAAAACAATACAAAGAATCAATGAAACAAAGAGATGGTTCTTTGAGAAAATCAACAAGATAGACAAATCCGTATAAAAAAACTAATCAAAAGGCAGAGAGAGAGAGAACATCCAAATTAACAAATTTGAAATAAAAAGGGAGTCATAATAACAGAATCCTGGTCACTTCTTTAAACAAGTGAGAAAATAAAGGCCTAGAGATAATGAAAAAGCATGAAAGCTCCATGGGGTAGCATATCAAATTCCAGAAGTAATAGAAGAAGTAAAGAAGGATAGAAGAAGAAAGGAAGGAAAGAAGGAAGGAGAAGGAGTGAAAGAGGGAGAATGAGGAAGGAGGGGAGGGAAGGAGAAAGAGAGAGAGAAACAAGTTAATCATTAATCTAAGAATCAAAGGAGAAATTGGAAGTCTGAATTCAATATTTGTTCCTTTTAGTACACTGATCATTTTAACCTTGCATGCATTTCTTCATAATAATATAGATAAATGCATTCAAAATCTGTGCTTTTCACTTACACTCTCACCACATGCATAGAGCCACCTAAACTTGTCATCATGCTATGATGGAAAAACATCTCTAGAAACCCTCAGCCAAAATAAAGCTCACTTCCTATAAGTTGTTTTTCAGCAACACAAAAGCCAACTCACCCAGTCTTGGAAAGCATGTTGTTGAACTTTCTTATTTTACAGTGGAGCAAACTAAGAACCAGAGGCTTGAGCAGCTTGCCAATCCCACATTACTGCTTTAAATCAGGAGAGAGAGATTTTAACTGAGAGAAACTAATCTAAAGCTAGGCCTTCTGCTCCACAGACCAATCTTCAAGTAGTGGGTCTACTAAGATGTACAGTGCTAATATTAGAGGCTAAGACACAGAAGGTCTAAATATATGCTTCCAAAAGCCCAGCATGATTATTTACTTGTTGTTGATTCACAAAAATATTAAAAATAAGTGACAACCAAAGGAATCTCTGTATGCACACCTACATAGAAGGATCCTCAAGGGCCACTCCCTTCGATTAGCTCTATATTTCCAGACTTGAATCCCAGACACTGTTGGTGTGCTATTTAAAACTGAAATAAATCAGTGGGTTTTTTTCTAGTTTTTCAGTCCTCTCTTGCCTCTGTGGACTGACACAGCCCGGGATGTTTATATTCTATTCCAAATGAACAAGCTTTTACACAGCCCATAGTTATGAGAATGTCTTAGGATATTTGTAGGGCTATCCATCAAGCAGGGGAGACCAATTCTGCTTGGTAATTATTATCATAGAAATTCAGGTGAATGCCAGAATGGAGTCTAAAAAACGCGCTCCAGAGGAACATTTTCTTCAATTATCTGAGTCTTACTAAAATCTATTTCTTTTGAAATACATACTTTTTATGAACTTTACTTCTCAGTGATTTGCTTGAAAAGCCTTTATTTCAGAGATCTTTAATTGAACACATGGTATATATATATATGTGTGTGTACATATATATATATATATATATACTTTTGCAAATTTATTTCTCACTTTAAACAGAAAATAGAAATACAGACTAGTTCTTTTAATCAACAAAAAATATTCAGAACTCTGTTAGACTTAAATTCTAGTGAGTGATTTTTGAAATGTTATACCTTATAACAAATAGTTGGCATCTCTATATTCATCAGACTAAAGCTTAGATTAAATAAGAGTAGATTCTAAATGTCTTCGCATGTGAGAGAGTCATTCTTAACTTTGGGTGTTACAAGATCCAAAATTGCCTTTAGAAATAAATATACCTTCTGAGAGGATATTGCATGGTCAAGGCAATCAGATATATTTCCCTTCTCTCTCTCTCTCTCTCTCTCTCTCTCTCTCTCTCTCTCTCTCTCCTATATAATGATTATGATTATGATAGATGATGGGCACTTTGTTTAATAATAGACTGAAAATATTCTGTTGCATCTAACAGTGTAAAATAACTGGTTAAGATTAACATGCAATGGTATGATTAGCAAATAATTAATCTTTCTTAGTAAAACTTTCATCAATGCACAGCAGAAATAATTGTTTAAAATACATGTTTAAATAAATTCTCTCCAATTGATTGAAGATGTATAGGACTCTCTGTAGGTTGAGGTTCCTTGTTGCACCCAATCCTGCAGTTGCTTTTAAAATAATCACTCAGAGGCATGATTTTAATTAGAAACTGGTTGACCTGTTAGCTCAGGGTTATTATTAAATAGCACTTACAATGCAATTTAGACTAGTTAATTAGTCTATATTTTACCCTGAGGCTCATGGCTTGTTACCTCCCATCTTGCTCTGCCAGTGGCTGCTCACATCTCTCTCTCTGCCCTCTTTCTCCCTGTATCTCTGGAATTCCCACTTAACTATATATTTCAAAGCCATAAGCCAAAACAGCTTCTTTATTAACTAATGGCAGTAAAAGATATTCACAACATACAGACTAGAATCCTACATCAAATCTCAACTGAGCAAGAGGTGCATGCAATGCATGAAGAAGCACATTAAATTTCTAAAATAAAGAGGAAAGAAGGAAGAAAGGAAGGAAGAAGACAAAAGAAGGAAGGAAAGGAGGGAGGAGAGAGGGAAGAAGAAGAGAAAGAGGCATATGAGGTAGCTCTCACTTAACAATGACTTTAGAGGTAAAATGAGAAATTGGAAGAGTCTTTATTTGCTACTTCCCTCTGTTAAATTCACTGATAATTTTATTTTTGCCTATATCTCTGTAGAATAATAACATTAAAAAAGCATTTGGGATGGGATACTCTTTAGCCATAATTATGCTACCAATTACATTGTGGAGAGAACTATAAATCAGTATATGAAATGAAACAACCCAGGCCCATGACAGCACAGTTCTCATAATCTTGCTTATGTGGAAGCTGAAATAGTTGATCTCTGAAAAATTAACTGAAATTGCATTGTCACTTTATATACCATTGAAAATTTAATTATATGTAGATCGGTGATAAGCATATACGTGAAGAGGACAAATTATACTTCATTTCAAGAGAAATACATCTTGATGATTATGAATTTGGAAGAAACTCTTATATGTGACAATGACACTAAAATTAAAAAAAATAGACCAATGGACTTCTTTAAAGTAAAATGTTTTGTATCAATACAAAGAGTGAGTGGTTGGTCCTTGTGGTTGTTGACACCTGTAGTCCAGCACATAGGAAGCTGAGACAGGAGGGTTACAAGTTCATTGAAAGCCTGGAATATATAATGATTTTGAACCGTGAGGGGTACACCCACACTCTGAGACAATGGGGATGTTCTTTCGGGAATTCACCAAGGCCAGCTGGCCTGAGTCTGAAAAAGCATGGGATAAAACCGGA
>NW_004949098.1:7908163-7923602 GCF_000317375.1 Microtus ochrogaster
CTCAGAGTGTGGGTGTACCCCTCGCGGTCCTGAGTTCCTTGCTCGTGCTCCCCCTCCTTCTGCTCCTGATTTGGACCTTGATATTTCTGTCCGGTGCTCCTATTTGGGTCTCTGTCTCTGTCTCCTTTCATCGCCTGATGAAGGTTAATATTCAGCCTGTTTTAATGTCATTCTGTTCAGAAAGGAAACACACAACTAAATGGTGAATAAAAATATATTCAAATCACCTTTCTCTACTATTTGACATGCCCACCTTCTAATATGGCTAAACAGGTGTACTGTAGTTTTATGTTACCACATGATTGATGTGCACCCCACTTGGGACCCCTAATACCACTCTTTTTCATCTACTTGACACTTGTCTCAGTCATTTACCCCACTGTCTTCACACTCGCTGAGATGTGATAGCTTGTGCACATACTTATATTCATTGAATAAAAGAATTCTTTAAGGGTAGTTTAGTAATTTTATTGCTGGATGATGAAAATATTCCATTTAGAGAAAAAATTTTAAATAGATTTGTTGAAAATATTTTATTATGTTCTTTGAATCATCTTGATTTTGAGTTAAAAAATGAGCAGCCAAACCCTATCATTTTAACTGTGAAATATAGTCTGGCTAAACTTAAAATACATTTTTTTCTTCCATCATGCACTTAAAGGACTCTGTGTTCTTCCATAGGAGGCTACAAGGGAAGCATGTACTGATACCAAGAAGGCTTGATGGTGGAGCCAAGGTTCCCAGGCTGTAACAGAAGACAGATGTTATACAGCATCAATTAAAAAATATACCTCAGCAGGCGTTTCTAAGAAACTGTTCCTTCATAAGCAGAATTACTCCCATAGAGAGTTATTTATTTTGATCTGTTCTAAACTTGTCTGGCAAACTGGGCAATCCCTTCCAATTGTTTAAAAATACATGAATGGATGCACATAGGGAATGACTAATAAAAGCTATATTACCCAGATGGTGATAAGCAGAAAATTAAATCTGTCCCAGAAACAGGATCAAGAGCTGCAACAGCAACAGCAAAAAGTTCATTCCTTTTACTCAGTCTTCCTGAAGGGTTTTGCCTGAATTGTACTTTATTTTTTGATCTGGAAGCCAACAAATAGAATGATAACCTAAAAGTCAAAATTTCTAAAAATACCAGTGAGTAAGTTGATTTCTAAAACCAAAGAGCACTTGCATTTCCTGAGCTACCACCTTTTTGAATCTAGTGTACTCATGATGTGGTACATACCCCTTGATCCCCTGTTTCCTATTTTTCTCACTTTCATTTCAATGCTTTAGTTTTCTAAATTACTGGTGTGTGTGTGTGTGTGTGTGTGTGTGTGTGTGTGTATGTGCGTGTGTGCTGCACACAAGTGTTTTCCATGGCATTTGGCAAATCAGAGGTCAGAGGACAGCTTTATGCAGTTTGTTCTTACCTTTCAGCGCTTGTTGAGGTAAGGTTTCATTTATTTCCTTTTCAAAGTCTTTATAAGTCAATTTTGTCCTTTGAAAATTTCATAAATGTATTTAGAACATAGCTTACTCTCCCACATCCTCTTTTGCCACCTCCATTTATTTCTTTTTTTTTTTTTTTTTTTGGTTTCTCTGTGGTTTTGGAGCCTGTCCTGGAACTAGCTCTTGTAGACCAGGCTGGTCTCGAACTCACAGATATCCGCCTGCCTCTGCCTCCCGAGTGCTGGGATTAAAGGTGTGCGCCACCACTGCCCGGCCTGCCACCTCCATTTCTTTTACCCCATTTCTTCCTACAGGATGTTTTCCCACATTCATGCCTCTCTGTTTTATTTGTAACCCATTAATTTTACTGAAGGCCATGCATATGACCCCAGTTTTCGGAGCTATCCATTGGAGTTTGGTGACTAATTCTAGGAACACAACTGAAGATAATGACTGCCCTTTCAGAAGAAGACTCGAGCACCCAACAGTTCATGAGAAAGAGAAAGGGCCTCAGGAACCTCTTCCTGGTCCATAATTAGCTATTCTGCCCATAGTCCCAAACTTCTGTATATACACAACAGGCAACTGTGACTGCTGAGAACTAATGTTTTCAATGGCTGTGCTTTGTCCTTAAAGACACATCATGTAGATTTGTCTATATTCTGGCACTTATATTATTTACTTTCCCTGTCAGTATTGTTTCTTGAGGCTTAGGGTGTAGACAGAGACTGTTCATTTGTTCCCAGGCAACTAGACACTAATAAATCACACAGAAACTATATTAATTAAAACACTGTTTGGCCTATTCTCTCAGGCTTTTTATTAACTAAGTCTTACATCTTAAATTAAGCCATTTCTATTCATCTGTATTTTGGCACTAGACTGTGGCTTACTGGTAATGATCCAGGGTCTATCTCCTTTGGCAGCAACATGGTGTATCTCTGACTCTGACTCTCTTTATATATATCTCTTCCAGTCTGGCTATATTATGCTTTGGTATAGGCTGAAGCAGATTTTTTATAAACCAATAGTATCAAAACATATTCAAAGCATACAAAAGTAAATACACATTATTGGGGGAAGCATAAATGACCTTTTTAGTATGAAACACTCAACTGTCCTTATTTCTAAGCATCTTCAGCACTCAAACGTTTCTGCATTAATTGCTGTTTTTTTAAAGAAAGGGTTCACTGATTAATAATGAGACTATACTTTGTTTATAACTATATTGTAAATATCTTAATGTTGTTTGATGCCATGTCAATTTAGCTGAAGAACAGCAATAAGGTTCCTGTGATTTGCTAAGGTTGACTTAGCCATGGATACTTGACTTAGTTTACAGTACAATGCATGTCTTCCCTCCTGTAGACTCAGCCATTCCAAGTCAATAGCAGTTGATCACCCTCTAATAGTCATAGTGCTATTTTGCCATTGTGGTGTTTTGACTGGAAGTTTAACATTGTAGTTCCAATTGCATAAAGTCACTGATACCTTTTCTCACCAATTTTGAGTTTCTTAATATTATGAAACCCAACTGTCAGAGAGGATGTTTCTATCCCAGTTCCAGATTGATTTCTCTATATCATAAAACAAAAGCTGGTGATGTCTTCATCAAATATGTTCCTACTATCTAGTTCTGTATGTAATCTGTAAAATCTAGGGAACCAGAAAAGAGCTATCTGCATATGTCTTATGGAAGGGGTTATAATAAAACACAGATGATTTAAAAGTCAAGAGGAAGTATATTAGAAGTGGAAATGATTAAGTAGACATACTGTAACTCCACTTTGGTAGTGTAAAAAAAAGAAACAGTAGGGTGAAATCAAGCCAGGCGGGTAGGGTAGGGTGACTTTCTGGGCCATTGACCTTTTTGGCTGGACCTAGTAGGCATGGAGTCAGGCCCCATGTTAGGCACTAGATGTTGATGGATGCAACAGAATAATCCCACACTAGCTCAAAATTGAGTATAATAATGAGTTCTTTATTTAGGGGTAGCCTAACAGATCACAGTCTTCTGTATGAGTGGAGACCAGGAAAGAGATAAGGCAGGAGAGAGAAAGAGACAGAGTCAGAGAGAGAGAGAGAGAGAGAGAGAGAGAGAGAGAGAGAGAGAGAGAGAGAGAGGAGAGAGCACAAGTATTACATCTGTGTTTATAGTACAAGAGACCATACCCAAGTGTGCTGGTATCTTAAAGGCCATTGGCTAAAGGAGTTCCCACAGCAGTGTTCCGTACCTCCTCCGGAGTGTTTAGTTAGACTGACCTGAGAGGCCCCTAGATCCAGTTTCTGCTACTGATTCACAAGTTTCTAGATGATTCAACTATCTCTGCTTTGATCTATTTTTATGAGTGCTGGGATGACAGATGACAGATGCAACCATTCACATGGGTTCTATGGTATAGGTGTGATGGGATGATAAGTATGTGATTTTTATATGGGTTCTGGGGTGTGACTCAGGTCATTAGGGCCATCTCTATATGTTCTTCATTCTCTATTTAATATGACTTCTCACTTTCACTCTTTTATTAACAGTATAAATTAATCACTTTTACAGGAAGTAAAGCCTGGCATTAGATAACCTTTCTTTACTACAGAAAGAGTTCCCAGCTTATGGACCCTGGCAGTATGAAAAGCATATCTGATTCTGAAGGTTGTTTAATTTTGACAACTGCATCATTTATTTTTTCCCAGAGCCCTCTCATCTCAAGCACAACCTGCCCTCATGATCCTTTGCTCCTTTTCTATCATCTGCCATATATCTATGTTCTTTCATTTACTGGAAAACATAGAAATTCTATACAAAATAAATGTTAAATGTTTTTTTTTTCCTGGGAAGTTACATTGCTCAATCTAAGTCCCATACTTCATCATCTATACATAACTGTTGCATGAAAATATGTTAATATATATCAATATTACATACATTATATTTCGGCACTTAGAATAACCAATTAGGCTTTTTACCTTCTTTAGTCTTTTTCAAATATTATTTTACTTTGAGATTTTATATATATATATATATATATATATATATATAATATCATTTCCCCCTTCCCTTTCTTGACCCAAATCCATATTGTATTGCTCTTTTTCAAATTCATAGGCCATTTTCATTTTATTATTTTTACACACACGCATCCCAAAAAATAATTATAAACTATTCTGTACATATAATGTTACCTCTTTGTATATCATTTGAGGACTGATTATTTGGTTGTAGATAACCATTTGGTGTCTTTTCACTGGGGAAGACTATCTCCATGAAGTTTATTCAACAAAGCTGTGTAAAGAAAATCTGAACAGGAATCACACCACTAGACATTCTAACACATAGTGAACATTTTCTTAGTTCCTCAGTCCTAGACAAAGTACTACTGGCACCCAAGGGATGTTGAGAACTGAAGTAGATTTCTTTAGTTTTGAAACTACATCAAAATATCATGACCAATCAAAATTTCTAATATCTTACCTCCTAAATAAAAAATACTATGACATGTGTGAATGAAACTGTGAAATGGATAGGCAAGCTGATAATTACTTCTTACAAAAGTCATGAAATTTTTAAGCTGTATATGTGACTTGTTTAGTAATATCTTCACTGGAAACAGAATTTAGATCAGTTTTATGGGATGTTCTCTACCCCAGACATGCTTTACCATCTGAGAATTAATCCCCTGTTCTTCTTCTCCCCTTCTTTTTCTACTTCCTTCCTACCTTCTTACTTCCTTCATCTAATATCCCTTATGTTCTTTAATTTTTTTGATGCAGATGCAGATGGTTTAGAGCTTGTTATTTAGAATAGACTGTTTTTTAACAAATAGATCCCCACTTGTCTTTGCCTCATATCTGCTGGACTTAAAAGTAGGTGCCACCACATCTGCATCCAGATGTTTTTCTCTAATTTGATTAATTGAACTATTATTCCATTTGTAATATAATTGATGCTTACAGCTAGTTATTTTTATATAACTATACTACTCTTTATAATTCTTTGAATGACTGAGTTTAATTTTAGTTGGGAGGTTATAAATTGCAACAAGTCCTTTACTAAGAATGAAGATAATGGTATTCCTGTGGGAAAAGTCCATTTTTTCAGTTATGACTTTTATTTTAAACAGGAACTGTCTGATTTTTAATTAATGCAAGGGAAAGGAAATGTTTGAATTTACCGCATCTGTAGACTCCTTTTAGCTTAACAAGTACTAAATCTTTTCATGCAATTTGGTTTTAGGAAACTTTTGACCTTTATAGATTTTTTTTTAATTTTCAATAGCTTTTTGTTGTTGTTGTTTTAAATGCCAGAAACTATCAAGCCACTAGTCTTGAAGGAAAAAGTCATCTCAAAGAAACAAAAGTTAACCTGAGTTTTGTGACAGTGTGTTTCTGTTGTCTAATCTGATGTGTCAGGCACTAATTGCTGAGATGTTAAAAAGCAGCTTATGCAGGGAACCCTGATTGCTCTTTGGGTTGACGAGGGAGGGGGACTTGGCTGGGGAGGGGGGCGGAATTGGGAGGCGGTGGCGGGGAAGAGACAGAAATTTTTAATAACTAAATAAATTTATAAAAAAATTAAAGCAGCTTATGGTGTGCACTGGTCCTGGAAGCATATGATGCTCCAGGAACTTCTGCAGCTTTTTAGAGCACAAACCTGGAGAAATGTGAGAAGTGGCCAAGTTCAACTGTTAGGGAAAGTAGAGGCCATTCTCAAGTCTTGAAGTTTTCATAGGTCTCCTGAGATCTAGGAAAGTATTTTCTTTACCATAGCTCATCAGTGATAACTAGGAGCACGCTGGAGGGACAATTCTCAGCTAGTTGCTGAGAAAGACAAGAAATTTGCTTAGTAACTATCTACTCTTTCCAGGATTTCTGTCTTTCTAGATCAGTAATTTGAGGATAGTATAACAGCAAAATAACAAAGGGTTGACCAACAAAATAGAGCACATTGAGGACTTTTCTCTTAAAACCCAACTTTAAGAGCAAATGAGATTACACTAAATAGACATTTAAAAAAATATTAATTATAGTAAGAGACTGCATGTATGAGGGACCATATAAGCTGTTGTTAAAAAAATAGTTTTGGTTTTTAGAAGAAACCTGGAGGCAGAATGAAGCTGGAGTTATGGTCCTTGTTCAGGAAAAAAGAGCAGTTCTGATCAAGTCACCATCTGCATGTTCCTTCTCTAGAACATTCTACATTATAACCAAAGTCCTTGAATTGTAAGATACAGTTTCTAATTTGAGTGTTCAATCAGGTATTTAAATAATCTATGTTTTATAATAATATAGCATTCAGAACCATACTAGTGCTATGATGCTACATTGAGAAATTGTATCAGTGTATTGAAGAATATTGTTTGGGGTAAATAAACAAAATCATATTGATTCTTGAGGTATGAGAATTAGAATCCTAGGATACTGACCATTGTGTGACTCAGCACACACAGTTAAAGGTTTTAAATAAGAAAAGTGTAGCAACTATGTTCTTGAAAAAATTTCCAAGTTGGAAAGGAACTAGTTTTTATTTTAAATATTTTCATAACTGAGAGTAACTCTTTGTAAGAAACGTCCTACACTTTCATTCCTGAATTTCTGTATTTATAAGTATGTTGTCAATTCTCAGTTGTTGGAATTAAGAGGAGGAAGCAGTTCTGAAACTGAAGGGTTTGCAGCAAACTAAAGAATCTAAAGTACAAATTATTTTGAAGCAAAATTGGAATTAGTCTTAACAATAAAAACCCGGAGTCAGATATCAAGGGTGAAAGCTGAAAGATGAGAGAAGAAGAGCAGCCAGCCACCAGGAATTTCTTACCTCTACCAATGTTCAGACTTAAATGAACAATCCTGGTTCTATAAATCTCAGACTGAATGGATCTTGTGTCCACCTCCCTAGTGGTGATCCACCATTGCCTGAGCTCTATGGATTACTAGTTGCTAACTCTACCCTCTGATCTCCAGGCAAGCTTTATTTGTCATAACACAAACAAAATATCACACAACATTATTTAACTCTGAAGGTATTAAAAAAATACTCTAAGGAAACAAATGATAATGATGTTTTCTATGGCATTGAGATTACAATGATTTTTTTAAAATTTAAAATTTATTTATTTATTAAGGATTTCTGCCTCCTCCCTGCCACTGCCTCCCATTTCCCTCCCCCTCCCCCGATCAAGTCCCTCTCCCTCATCAGCTTGAAGAGCAATCAGGGTTCCTTGACCTGTGGTAAGTCCAAGGACCGCCCACCTCCATCCAGGTTTAGTAAGGTGAGCATCCAAACTGCCTAGGCCCCCCCAAAGCCAGTACGTGCAGTAGGATCAAAACCCATTGCCATTGTTCTTGAGTTCTCAGTAGTCCTCATTGTCTGCTATGTTCAGCAAGTCCGGTTTTATCCCATGCAATGATTTTTTAACATCAGTAAAATGAAAACATATTTGATTTTGTTTTTGATCTGTGTACATGTGGCATTCATCTCTGTAAAATAGCAGTAAATATACCCTTTAGTTTCATAAAATTATTTTATTTAGTGTATAAAAGTACGTGTCTTCATGTGTGCATGTGAACATGAGTACACGTACCTGCAGACCCACAAGACAGCAGTGGATCCTCTGAAGCTGCAGTTACAGGTGATTGAGAGCTACCTGACATGAGTGCTGGGAACTGAACTTGGGTCCTCGGGAGAGTGGCATGGGTGCTGAATCACTGAGACATCTCCTTAGTCCAGTACATATAGCTTATTTTCAATAGACTGTTAATCAAATTCATATGTAAAGTACATCTGGAAGAAAATTATCTACATCACACCTGAGAATTTGCCATTTTTTATTCATTTTTGATATGAAGTAACTACTCTTAAAATCTGTTTGCAGGGCTATTGATAGAGTGTCATAATAAACTATTGTAATAGAAGAGTTACCACCAATCATGCCTTCCACAAAAATTGCATTTTCAATGAAGTTGCATTTCCCAATCCCTGCCCAGCTTGCATTTCTGAAAGGATACAAATTTCTTAGCAAGAGCATTTTAACAGGTAAAATTTATTCAATCCCAGAACATTGTCTTCACAAATAAGAAACAAATCAGTTCCAATAGCCTTTTACAATTACATGTCTTTGCTGTTGCTCTGTCCCATGACTAAATGAGAAAGTAATGAATTCAAGATGAAAATCTCTTTTGGAGAATCAACTTAGTCAACTTCTTCAATACAGTACTGAATTCTATTTGTATAACAAAAGAAGATTCCAAAGTAGTGGGACAAAGGCAATAAAGTATACATATTTTCATTTAGTGTTAGCTTCTTTAAAACAAAAGGACGTTTTATATAGATGGTTAATACCTTGTCACTATTTGTGTTCCACCGAATTTTGAAAATTTTTACTCTAGTACAGAGGCTGTACACCTGAGAACCCATCTTTTATATTCTTGTTCACACCAAAACTCTAATTTAGATTGGACTTGTGAGAAGTACTTTAACAAGGAATGGAAGGTACTAGAGAAATTGAGCCCAATGTTGCTTCATATGGTAAAAGGCAAGTGACAACCCAACTGAGATAAAGAATGTAGGTTTTACTATAGGGTCATACATGGACTTTGATAGGTTGCATATTTACAGGTGTATTGACGGAAGTAGTAACCAGTATTGCTATGTTTTATCCAATTTGATGCTTTGAGTGTTGGGATGATTCCTCCAATGCACTCTGCAATTCCTTCTTCTCTTTATTTTAAAGCCTGAGAAAACTTTTTCTCACATCCCAGTGGCAATTTTTGAGTCTTAAATATTTAATTATTTTAGTGATATTTGATGATGTACATATGTGTGTGACTCTGTGTGGGTATAACCTGTTTGTGAGGATTCTTCAGGGTTCAGAAGATGTCAATTCTCTTTGTGCTAGAGTCACAATATTTGCTAGCTTCCTGAGTGAGTTCTTTGAACTGAACTCAGGTCCTCTGCAAGGGAAATGCTTGCTCTTAACTGCTGAATGTCAGTTCAACCCATGTAGACCATTTGATAAAAAGAACATGGGTTCATGAGCTGTATTTGTGAGGATAAATACTTTGTGATTACCAAGTTTGCTTTGTGCATTGTGAACATGACTGGCTGCCTACAGCCTTATCATGAACCAGTACTCTAGTTATAAACCTTTAGTATAATCAAAGCTGAGAGATTCCAATAAAATCCATTGTTATTTCATTTTCTTGTTTTCTAGTGTTGACTCTTCCAACTGAACATTCAGTGAGCACATTGAAGAGATTTTGCAGTTAGATTTCAACAAGGTCCTCAAGGCTCCTCCTGAGAACCAGTTTCCTGGGTTTAGGCTTTCTGTTGAGAGTAAGGATACACTATAACATGATCAAAGATTTTCTTGGGTGATGAATCTACATGTGTTTCTTCCAATTTTAGAAAAAAGAAACAACTTTATTCTGTTAAACTGTCTTTTCAGATATGGTTATGGACACTCAGAGTTCTATTCCTACATTTATAACCAAAAGGCCAATTTGCTCTGCTTGTACATCTTTGAGTCAATCCTTTGCGGCTTATTTTCCCAAAACAAACAAAACATGATTCCCATCGTGGGTAAGAATGGTTTTTAGATTGATGCATGGGATAATATATGTGGCATTTCAGCAACTGTTATACACCTCAGTTTTGTAATTATTGAAAGGGTGTCTGACTTCTTAATAAATATTAGCAAACTTAAATAGTTGTGCCTTCCTTGGAGAACATGTACAGGAAGTTATTTTATAAACATGTCTGATACTGCTCACTAATGTATCTTCGTTGACAATCAAAACCAACAATGGACAGGACAGTCACGGAAAAATGTGGAGAAGGCTGAAACGAAATAAAATATTCAGTCACTGACACTTTTGAGCAGATGTTTGACAGGTAAACAATTAGAACTATTTCTTCTTGTTCCAGGTGAATTGGCACAAACTGAATATGAAGGATCATCAATTTTATTTCATTCTTTAATGTCCACCATCATTGAAGCACTTTCTCCAATCACAAATTTGGTTACAAAGTGAGTATTGTACCTTCTCACTCACTCTATCCCTGTGCTATGCTTACATTTCCTTTCAGTAATGAGGAACACATAGGTCCCACTTATTTGAAAGATTCACATTGAATTCTTTTTAAATGATAGACAAGATAGTATAAAAATAATAAGAGGGAAAGTGGGAGGAGGGAAGGAGAGGAATTTTTGGTCAGGAGTCAATGCATAAGAGAATAAATTTAAATAGAAGGACTAGATTTAGAAATGTAAAGGAGTTGTTAAATCTAACGTCCATTGTTCTTCTGTCTTTCTCCTAGCACTCTTTTCACTAACATGGCTCAAAATAGAAAATTTTGATAATTATTTTCACTATTCAAAATATTTTAGTTTATTCTTTGAAAAACTCAGAATATGTACATTGTATTTTGGTCATATCAACTTACCATATTGTCATTCTGTCTTTACTACTTTTCCTCTTTTTTTCTATCACTGACTCTCACTTCTAAACTTTCTCTGCTTCTTAGACAAGTGTAAAGTCCTAAGGATGTTCTTGCTTGACATTAGTGATAATGTGTTAAATGTCCTAAATATACAAGAATGAATATTCAAAAAAATTGAATAAATTGTATGATATTTGAATGTCTACATTGTTAATCATGAATTCTTAAGTGGAAGGAATATGTGCCCAGAGAAGGGTTCACATCTTACTTCCTATGGATTTTTGCATGCAATCTTTTGATTGTCATGCACAGAAGTTAAGCACATAAGAATAACTCATAAATAAAACTAGATTTTAGAAAGAAATGAGAACTTAAGTCTTCAGACTTTAATTAATGTCCTGTTACTGTAGGTTAGACTAGTTCTAGAATTGTGTACTTGAGTTAGTGACTAAGGTTCAAAATGGGACATAGATTTACATTTTATCACTGCATATACTTTGTTAAAGTTTAAATAAGCAGAAAACAAGAAAATGATAATGAATCTGTAGTATATCTTACAATTAATTGCACTATAATTACCACATATATTTTTATATCCCTATAGTTTTGTAATAATTTTTACATTTGGTAATTTTTGACTAACAAATTTTGGAGATTGTATGCCATCAACTCATCAATATATTAAAGCCAACTTTATTTCATTGTTTTTTTTTTCGACATTGCTAGAAGATTGCAATAGCATGTAGAAAATGTGACTGGAAAAGGCCAACCATTGTACTTTGTTTTATCAGTGTCTGTTTTGCCTGTGTTCTTTTCATGATGTGCTATATCTTGAGATACCATAAATCACTGTTGTGGATAAAGTATTTATTAAATAATTATATATGTTTAATACTTGAGAACTTTAGGATATATTTAAATGTTTTTGGATAAAGGCTTTTCAGTAAAATCAAGGAGAATGCAATTATACAATTTGAAATTAGAAGACAATGTGGTATGTTACTTATCTTTTAATAAACAGAAACTTCTTTTGTCCATCCATTGGCATTTAAGGACTCACATACATATTTCTTTACTTCACTTTTGAGTACTGCTTCCATTCCATAGAATCCAAATTTAATACATTTGCGTAGTGACTACACAATAGTTTGCACGTGTTGTTTCATCTTTGTCCAGGAGCAAATGTGGAATCAAATGTAGCCAAAGGTGAAGGTAAGAGCATTATGTTAATGGGATTCTATGTCAGCAGTGAATTTTAAGAACCAAACTGATGTAGAAATTTGAAGTGAAACTGGGACATCATGTGCCTAGAAACTGGCATCAAGTGGGAAGCAGTGGATCCAGTGGGGAGCTATAGGTAAAGGTATGAGAAATGCTGTCATGGGGGATTCTTTTACAGAAATAAACACTCTCTGGTGTATTGTAAAAGTACTACAAAATTAATCCAGGTGGGAAACAAATGAAGGTAGAAAACATAATTGACAGGGGAAATTTTCAGATCTGGTGGGGAATGAGTGGAAATTAATGAGCTGCTCAGGTGGTAAGCTCTTCTCAAAAAGCAGCAAAGATAGCTGTTTTTAGACAAAGGTGGGAAACCTGTGTAGTGAATATTTTTAGAGATGTTGGAGTAGAAAAAGAAGAGAAGATATTTTTTAAATATAGAATTGCTTTTAAAGAGATCAAGATCTTTATGCTTTCTTCTCTAGAATCCTGTAGTAACAACTGTGAAAAGGGGAAAACACTTTTTATTGAAGTCCACAAATTCTTTTATGATATTTCAAGATCATGAACTAATATGAAAATTTCAATATATTAACTTCTTACCTCTATTTGCCATGCCCTTCCAATGTAAAATGAAAAACTTGATGATGGATCTAGAAACGAACTGCTCAGAGCAAGGAGGACTTGTCCTGGAAACTATCACCTATTAACCTTTGACTCTGTCATATAAAGCTCAGATTTCTAGTGAAGCTGCCAATAAATGGTTAGGAAATAATGAAGTGAACCTACTTCTCACCAAGCAAATGCTCCCAGACAGAGACACAAAACACAGAGCTTCTACTTCACAAAGAGGAAGATTACACTCATACACTTAACATGCTGAGTATTTGAGCATAATTATCCCATGAAAGGGGTTTATACTTTTACCTGGCAATGGTTAGACTCAATTGGGACTAAAATTAGAAATCATTTTCAGGAAAGAGTCACATACTATGTTATACCTAATTTATGCCACTGTTCTGAGACATGGTGAGATTCCCATGTACCCAGGACCAGGTGCAGCCTGCATCCTATTGTAAGTATAAAGAAAGCAAGAGATCTGTATGCACAAGTCTCCCTGACTTTCTATTTCTGCAAAACAGGAGTAAGAATTTAAGTATCAAGTCCCCTATACTTATTTCAGTATTGTATTTATTTTGTGCTGCTGTCACAAGTAGGGGATTTTCATTCTTCTTTCCATATCTCTTTCTAAAGATTTGCTGTCAGTGACAATCCAGTCAGCTCCAGGGGGCAGGTGTCAGTGAACTAAAGCTTTTCTAAAGTGAATGGAGATTCATGACTGATAGCAAAATATTGTTGAGAATGAGTTCCCATCAGCAGAGCAATAACTTCATTCAAAGGACGAGCAGTTCAGTCTAAGAGTGCCCTCCTGAGAAGAGTAGGTTTCTATTTAAGATCTAGGATGTAATGAAAGGGAATGTAGCTGCGCTGTCAATATTTCTCAATGGTTTTACTTTAGATGGTTATGACTAGCCTCTGTTTCATAAATCATCCCTGAAGTTAACTTTTGAGTTCAGGATGAAATATGTCTCTAATGGGAGCAGTTCACCACTGACAAAGAATTAACACAGAGCATTTATTATGACTTTTACTCTCTTTAGCCAGGGTAAGATTACTTCTGTCTGTCATGTCCATCTTCTCTAACTTCAGTTCCACCAAACAGACAAAAGCTTTGAGGAAAATATCAGTACAGTAATAAATATTTTAGGAAAAGTCATTGATGTTCATGTGAGTTATCCACAGATTCTTCCTTAATTGACTCAGCAAGCTGACTTTACTGGCTCCACAGAAGTAAGCTTGAGCTATCCTCACATAATGATTCAACCATTGTAACTAGATGATTAAAGCTGGTTATTTTGAAGAAGAAAAGTCAACAAGACTAATCTATTTATTTCTGTTTAAGAGTTTGTTTGTTACAGATAACACTAACCTTGAACATCTCCCATATTCTTGGCAATATAAACTCCTAAATGATTCTGAGAAAAAAGCTTTCTAATAATTTGACCCTTCATATTTTCTTTTTCAAGCATTATTTAGCTGGCTCTATTATAAAATCTTACACCATAAATATTTATGTGTACCTTTTCAAATAAAATCAATAAATTACAAACTATAGGTACTATAAAAGTTGAATAGTTTGCCTTTCTTAACCCAGGCATTATATTATAACCATCAAAGGTAACTGTACTTACAGAAATTTTCTAAACATATACAAATTAATTTATACAGAGGGAGATTTAGAAGTATCCTTTGCTAATTTTGCACCAAATATAACTCATATTCATCACTTTGAAGCATATCTTATTTTTTAATTACTTAATTGTTTATGGAGAGTATACTAAAATTGTATAACTAACCCCTTTTTTATCCTTTTGAATTTTTCCATATTCTTCGTCTTTCTCTTCTCCCCTCTCTCAAATTTTTGGTGTTGGCTTCCTTTTCTTATTGAATGTTGTTACATATACATGCATCCAGCAGCAAATATTCTTTCTCATTCTGTCTACTTCATCTTCATCAGAGTCATTCTTTCTTTGTGCCTAGATATGATGCTTGACCAGCAGTGTTTGTTAAAGAAGCTGCTCCTTCTACTTATTATGACATATTGGAAAAGTGAGAATAAAAGCAAGTCTTTCCTAATCATAGCAACCTATGTCTTAATCACAACCTCCACAGAAATACTAATTTATGAAACTTAAAGATAGAAAAAAAATCCCTAAAATTCACTTGGCAATCCCAAATAGACAAAGACATCTCAAACAAGAAAAACAGAACAACAAAATAAAACAAAAGCAAAAACAAAAACAAAAAAATCAATCAACCAACCAACCTAACAAACAAACAAAAAACCTGAAGACAACAATACTAGATTTCTGTACATCTTACAAAAATAAAATAACTAAAACAGTGTGATACCTCACATAAATGGACATGTACACAAATGTAGTAGAACTGAAGTCTACAAATAAATCCATGTTATACATCTATATTCCAAAAGCACAAATTGAGAAAAATACTGTCTAGGGATCTGGTGTCCGGTGTTAGATGTTAAATGAAGCTTCAGGAAAAAAAAAAGAAGCTAAAGAAATACTTTGAACTTGAAATTCAGGTTCAGCATGAAGTCAAGATTTGAAAGAAAATGGTCTTATTATTTTGAAGAAAAGTAATATGCACTAATAGTTTTTTTTTTAAAATGGTTTAAAGTTTATTTTATTTTCTGTGTATGGTGTTTTTTTTATTTTTTTTTTAATTTATTTATTTATTGAGGATTTCCGCCTC
>NW_004949098.1:7925432-7927975 GCF_000317375.1 Microtus ochrogaster
TACAGTTACCCTGATACCAAAACCACACAAAGACCCAACCAAGAAAGAGAATTACAGGCCTATCTCACTCATGAATATCGACGCAAAAATTCTCAATAAAATACTGCACTAATAGTTTTTATTCCCAAGTTTTAGTAAATAAATTGAGAAACAAATGTATTTCTATGTTTGGGAATCAGTCTATCTAGGAAAATTTGTTTCTTTTCCAATAAAAATATACTTTAAAATGAGAAAAATTTATGCTGGGATCTTACCTAAGAAAATTAGAATTTATCAGAAGAAAAACAGTCATAGAGCAATTATGGCTTCCAGATCAGTATCTCAGTTAGGAAGAATACTTCTTAAACAGCATGCTAAAATACTCCTTGAAGTAAGGATTTCTAATTAGTGTAAACTAGAGTCCTAGTTGCTAATCATTAAAACTAAATTATCAGCTTGATTTCAGAACGTTTGAGTATCAGTGTTGGCTCAAGTTCTTGATATAGAATAAGTAAAAATCTTACAATGGAGGTTAAATGGTGTAGCAATAAGATCATAAGCAATTGACCGTGGAGAATACAAAAAGAACACTCTGACCTGGGCCTCATTTAAAGATATTCAGGTTATTCAGCTACAGAAGAACTATTTTATAATACCAATAACAAGTTCTATTTTAAGTTAGCATAAGAAGCAGTTGTATGTAAATTGAACGATGCAGGAGTCCATACAAAGATGAGAAACCTTAATGAGAATGTGCTATATTGTATTGCTGTTTTCACTGAATTGCAATTTAATTTGATTTTAAAAAACCATTTTAACAGCTTTCATTAAGGCAAATAAAGCCTTAGAAATTAAGCCTGTTAAGGGGCAATTGGAACTGATAACACCAAGTATAGGTCAAGAAAGAGAGTGCCTCAGGCATCATTTCTCTGCCCTTGTCTTACAGCAGTGGCCAAAATGGCTGGGTCTTACTATTCGTAGACACAGAGTTTAAATGTGGTTAGAAATATCCAGGAAAACAACTATGAAATAGAGAAATATAAACAATTGTGTAATCTCTAATCTTTCACCTTAAATCTTCATCTGTATGCATATCCTGTTTGTAGCATGTATCAGAATCAAACTTTATAAAAGATATTTGAAAATAAAATTTACATATAAGGGTTAAGAGAAAGAGGTGATCAGATAGACAAAAAAAATCATACCCAAGAGTTTGTCTATGGTCATAAGACAGAGTCATATGCAAACACATTCTTTAAAATTTTTAATTATTGTGAAATTTTCATACTTTAAGTTAATAATGAGTTCCTTGTGAAAAATATATAACAACAAACTAACATTTAACAAAGCTAAGTTGTCTTGCTTTATAACCTATTCCAGAACTTGGTGATAAAGTCACTCAAAACAGCTGCAAAGATAACCGTTTTCCTTCTACTTTTGCTCCAGTATATGGTATGGCTCAAATATATATACTTTTACAATGCAGCAAAGGCAATTGCTTACAATTTTCATTATTAGAAAATATAATTATACCTATCCCTGTCTCTCCCCATTGTTGTCGATGTCCCTCCCTGTCTCTGTATTTCTGACTGTGTCTTTCTCTATGTCTATCTGTCTGTCTTTTGGTCTCTCTCTCTTTCTCTCTCTCTCTCTCTCTCTCTCTCTCTCTCTCTCTCTCTCTCTCTAACTCTCTATTTCTTCATTCCTCTCTCTCTCATTGTAAGAAGTCTGCTTGGTTGTGCAGACATGAAATAATCACACAGAAACTTTATTATTTAAATCACTGCTTTGCCCATTTTCTCTAGCTTCTTACTGGCTAAGTCTAACATCTTAATTTAACCCATCTGTGTATCACCATGTGACTGTGGCTTACTGGGTAAAGTTTCATTCAGCATCTGTCTCTGGCAGGGGCTACATGGCTTCTCTCTGACTCTGCCTCCTTACTGCCAACATTCAGTTTAGATTTTTCTGCCTATCTCTGTTTTCCTATAGCTCTGCTATAGGCCCAAGCAGTTCCTTTATTAGCCAATGATATTCACATCATACAGAGGGGAATCCCATATCATATATACATGTGTTTATATTTATATTGACGTTTATATGAATCTACCTATCAAAACATTTATAATATATTTATGTATTATGTATGTGTATATGTATGTACGTATGTATCTATCATCTATCTATCTATCTATCTATCTATCTATCTATCTATCTATCTATCTATCTATTATCATCATCAATCCTAATCTGTCCAAATGTTAACTGTGCATGACAGGATACTCAAACAGAAACAAAGACGTGATGTGGAAGTCCCCCTCTGTGTGCTGTGATTATCATTAAAGAATAAAGAAACTTGCCAGCCCTAAGGTGGCTCCCTTAACTAAGAATTGTGCTTCTGTGCTCCCCTATCCAGCCTTCCTTTATCCCAATCATCCTGTTTCCCAATGTTCCCCCCATCCTCCCCTTCTCACTTTTCTCTCCCCATCTCCCCTTACCCGCATCCCATCCCACCCCCAAGATCCCACTTTCCTCCCTGGCAATTTTGTCTACTTCCCATAGGC
>NW_004949098.1:7928965-8032992 GCF_000317375.1 Microtus ochrogaster
CTTTTACTGGAGAGGGAGGGGTAGAGGAGTGGGGGGAGAGGGAGAAGGGTGGGAGGAGGGGGAGGGAAATGGGAGGCTGGGAGGAGGGGGAAACTTTTTTTTTTCCTTTTATCAATAAAAAAAGAAAAAGTCAAAAAAAAGAATAAAGAAACTGCCTTGGACCTATAGCAACCAAAACTTAGGTAGAAAGGGAAAGCTAGGCTGAATGCTGGGAGAAGGAAGGGCAGAATCAGAGAGATGCCGTGGAAGCACAGCCGGAGATAGACATGTTGAAATGTTGCTGGTAGGCCATGACCTCATGGTGATATACGGATTATAAAAATAGGTTAAATTAATATGTAAGAGTTAGCCTATAAGAAGCTAGAGCTAATGGGCCAGGCAGTGATTTAATTAATTCAGTTTCTGTGTGATTATTCTGGGCCTAAGCTCGTCAGGTGGCCAAGACGAACAAGTGGCCACATTCCTAAAAGATGTACAACTGCCTCCTATGCCGTGAGTAGCTATAGATATGTGCATTGAATACTCATGGTTTTACTACTTTTTGTGAGTACCAAAATAGAAGAACATACAAAGATAGAAAATATTACATCAAGCATGCTTATGTTTATGATGTAGTGAATGCTTATTTGCACATAAAACATAACACTTGGGTAGACTGTGGACATAGGTTGAGTAGGACAGTTGGAATTCAGCATGAGTAATAGGTTACAGAAAGATGGTGTAAACCTTTTAGTACTTTTGAATATGGCTTTCCACCTGCTTAGAGCAACCAGGGAAAAAGGAGTGGAGATAAAGAAAGAATGGGGCATGGATCAGGGAGGAAAGAGGAAGTGTGGGTACCTGGAAGGATTGGAGGAAGGGGAAACTGTGGTTAGGATATTATATGAGAGAATTTTTTTTTCAATAAAAAGGAATATATATTGTCTAGAATTAATGAAGAAAGTCTGAATTTTATAATAAAGTGTCTTTTTAGAACTTAGAAAGCTGATAGCGAGTAAATGCAAGACAATAGAGACCAAAACATAATAAGATGACTTATAGGTAGAAGAAAAACTGATCATTTAACATGATCCAGTGCTAACAAAAATGAGGCATAAATTATCATAAAAGCTTCAACCTTTCCATCTGCCTGTGAGAAACAGACAAATAAGACTAGATGCAAGAGAATTTGTTGAAAAGATAATTTGATTAGCAATGCATCTTCTTAGCCATCTGTATTAAAAAAAGTCAATGTTTCCATAAGTACATGGAAAATAAAGCTGCAAAATGATGGATAAGTTCAAAAGTTTGTAATGAAATAATAGAAGGTATATTGGCAAAGAATATTTAATATAAAAGGTAGTTATGGTACATGTCCAAAATAAGTATGTTACTTTGGTGTCTGTTTGGAATATTTGATCCAAGACTCTTCATATCTTGCTCAACAATTTGGATAAGTGCATACAGCGGGCAGAGAAACAAAATTTTAATTGAATACCTAAGTCAAAGCACAGAGTAGGTACCCTGCAAGGAAACAGCAGGTCCTGACAAAGCATGTGTCTCAGTGGCACCTTCCTATTGTCCAAGGTTTCTTTTGTGGGTCTTGGAGGAAGACTAGTAGTTTGCTAAATGCAGAGTTAAAGTAATTTTCTGCTTTAAGATAACAGGTTTGAGCCGGGCGGTGGTGGCGCATGCCTTTAATCCCAGCACTCGGGAGGCAGAGGCAGGCGGATCTCTGTGATTTCGAGGCCAGCCTGGTCTACAGAGCTAGTTCTAGGACAGGCTCCAAAGCCACAGAGAAACCCTGTCTCGAAAAATCCAAAAAAAAAAAAAAAAAAGATAACAGGTTTGAGTCATGTAAGTTGTAGTTTATTGTACACATCCTTTTCCATGATGCATTTAATTTTAACCTTGTATGCCCAATTATGCATAGGTATAGAAAAGATAAAGAGAGATCATGATTTAAAAGTTTGGTCAATAAGTGGTAAATGTAGAAGAGTGAGCATGGCCTTTTCTTTGAGTGGGTGTCAGAAAACTAGGCTGCGAAAAAAGATGGGTCAGCTTGTTGCTTCAATTCCCAGGTGGCAAGCTGGCTGCTTTCCAAAATTCCAGCACTAGTGAGAAAAGACAGCAATTTTGGGAAATAGCCTCTTGGGAAATAAGCTTTTTCTGGACATGACAGAACTCATGTACCGATGAACTCACAGCAGCTGTGACTGCCTGTTCTAGACCTGGAGAGATTCTGCCCAGTCAGTATTCCAGAATTGATGGGGAATAATAGAAAGCTCCACTCCTAGCTGAAACTCCTATTGGCAGTTAGAGAAGGATGGGCAAGGGAGAGGGAGTTTTCTACAGGAATGTGTCAATATTCTCCAAAACAGCTTGTATCAATGTGTAGTACTAACTAGACACAGCGCATAATAAAGAAAAGAAAGAAGATATGAATTTGGAAAGGGGATGTGGGGGAATGGAAGGATTTGGAGCGGGGAGTAGGTACAAGTGATCAAAAACTTAATTAACTAATTCATATATAAAATCTTTAAAGACATGATAAACAAAACAAAACCTTAAGGAAGAAAGGATTACAGTGTATCTTTTTGTGCATGTGTATTCTAGGTGTCTAAAGCAAACCACCAACAATGTGCTTACGAAGTGCTGACTCGTTCGTGAGATCTGAGTGTGAAAATTGCACTGATTAGCTTTGATGACACAGAGAAAGCTGAATATTCATCTCATACTGAAAACTTACATCAACCCAACATTTTCCCCAAAAGTTTTTTCTCTGAGTGTAGGGAACATAATAAAAGCTACTCTTAATCAGTACTTCTGTGCTCTTCTCCACGGTCAACAATAATTGGCAGTTAGATTATACTACTATTAATAGGCTGTAAAATAGATTTTGGAATGTTTCCTTTATCTCTACCACCTAAAAGTACTGATTCATACATGATAACTGACTTTGGCATGTAATACTTGCATGTCCTACCTAGAACCTTAGCACATATGTGCAATACTGTGTAGTTTCCATTTCCCTTTGCAGTATCCTACATGAATGCCTCATGCTCCACTTCAACACTATTTCATTCACTAGTGTTTGTGATACTATTCACACTCTCTCTGCATGTCAGAGTTCATCACAGCTATTTGGGGCACAAGGACTATACTGGAATTTACAATCAAGGCTACAACCATACTAATCTTATATTTCTATATTGAATGTTATACAATCTTTATCATATCATATAAATTCTGAATCTTTGTTTTTTCCTGTAGAACATCAAATGATCTTCAAAAGTCTGGCACAGAGATTTCATAGATTTATTTTCTTTCACCTGTATAAATACATGTGTGTAAAGCTGAAGGAAATGCATGGTGAGAGGAAAATCTGGTGGGAGAGAGCAATATTGTACAATTTCTGAAGAAAACTCACCATTCTTCCAAATGATTTATCTGTCAGAATAAAGAATTGTGTTCAGCACATTCTTTCATTCTGACGAGTTGTTGCACTCTAGGAGGTTTGACGATGAAAGGAACAAGCCTGTGCTTCCACTCACACAGCCAAGTGGTGGAATGTCTCCATAGAAACAGCAGAATGGCTGCTGGGACAGGAGGGGTGCTTCAGTCCTATTGACAGTCATTTTCTTCTCTTTATCAGTGAGCATCAGTCCTGCTTTGGTTTTGCTCAAGAACAGATGGACATCAGCTGAAACTGCTTGAAATCCAGAGGACCAAGCTCAAAGCAAAGCCTTCAGCATGAAAACTTCTGAGCTGAGACAGAAAAAGAGGTACCTTGACCATATGCTGTGTCGATTCCAAATCAAAGACAGTCTCATCAGTTATTATTCATTTAAATTTATCCTTGGGACTAGGAAAAGCAGTGGAGATGTCTGGGCATTTGCAGGCAAACTATTGCTTTTGATTTCTTTGAATAAAGTTGCAGAGAAGAGTTTCTTCCTGGTGAAGCAAAAACTATTCCATTCTTACTTTGGGGTATTTTTATCACTATTCTTCAAGGTCACTCAACTTTTTACCTGGTTTTCAAATAGAAGGTGAACAGTGAATGTCTTACCCTCACTGGGAGACTAGGAAGAGTGTTCTAGGTACGATGTAGGGATCTTGCTAATCTGAGATGATAATCTGTATATTTCCTAGTTTTAGTTTCCACTTGATAGTGTTTTTCGTTTTCCAGAAGACTTGAGCTTGTCTGTGTGCCACACTATTCTACCTTCTGCTTATGTTTGTATACTCGCAGTTGTTTGTGTTTTGTTTTGATCTACTTTGTTGGCAGGTTGACATTTTTGTTGTTGTTTTTCTCTAAAAACAGGGTCAGGGACTCATGCAACCAAGATTGACTTGAACTCCTGATCTTCCTGCCCCTACCTACTAAATTCTAGAGTTATAGGTTTGTGTCAACAGATCCAGAGCATATGTTGGTTGTTATTAATCAGATGATTGAAAAATATCTGAATTCTGCTAAATTCTTGACAGTTTCTCTTTGTGTACCATCAGCCTCATTCTTAAATAGATACATTGTAGAAGAATGAATGGCTACAGTTACAGATTAAATAACATGAAAAATATAAAGCACTTATTTTATCAACAAAGATAAATTATAATTAATTATTAACACTTTAGAGAGGAAAGTACCTCAGAAATATACATATATATTCTTCTTTCTATACCCTCTAAACATACAAACTCCTTAAGTTTGATTTCCAAACCTATTCACATAACGTGACATATCAGAGTATGTTGTCAAACATATATTGCAAAATGAATCACTGTTTATTTATGAAAGTAATGCACTTCAAATAAGCACATTTGCTTTAGCTCTAAATTGTTACTTTTCCAATAAAAGGGCTCATTAATTCAGCAGTAGTATGGCAAAAAGACTTCCATTATTTTACAAATTATTTGTTTTTTATAGTGAAACTAAGTGTATTTTCTTATGATATTAATTATTGACCAAGAAAATATTTAAATTAAATAAGAATATTTAAAAAAACATGTTCACAAATGATTTACAGATCACATTAATCTAACAAAAATTATTTAGAAGTTTAAAAAATGGTTTTAGAATAACACAATCTAATTTTCAGAACCAAAGAGCAGAGTTATTAAATAAACCACTTGGTGCCACAGGGTGATACAAATGTATTTCACAAATAGAAGACATTTATTTATTCTAAAAGTGGATTGGTAGAAATTTTAGAGCAGGGCAGATGGCTTAGTGAATGGGTCACTAATTGAGCTCAGTGTATTAAAAATAAGTATGTTAATTAATTAAGTTAAAAAAGTTGTGGAACTGAGAAGGTGTGATGGGGGAATTTTAGGGAGAAGTTTGAGACAGAGAGCAATAAATAGATATGAAAAGATATATTCTATACATGTATGAAATTTCCAAATAAAATTTCATTTTCTAAATGAAAAAGATAAAAATAAATACATGTAAAAATTTTAAATTTTTAAATTAATCTCTTTATTTTAGCAAAATTGAAAGTTGGTCTTAATTTTCTACAAAATAGGACCTTTGGCCTCAGATTCTTATAAAAAGAAAATTCCCTCTATTTTCATCCATTTGCATACAAAATTCAAGATGTCATTGTTTTTTTACCACTGAGTAGTACTCTAATATGTATATATTCCACACTTTCTTCATCCATTCTTCCATTGAAGGGCATCTAGGTTGTTTCCAGGTTCTGGCTATTACAAATAATGCTGCTATGACCATAGTTGAGAATATACTTTTGTTGTATGATAGGACATCTCTTGGGTATATTCCCAAGAGTGGTATTTCTGGGTCCTGGGGTAGGTTAATCCCGAATTTCCTGAGAAACCGCCACACTCTCACCAAGGCCAGCTGGACTGGAACTGAAAAAGCATGGGATAAAATCAGACTCTGAACATGGCGGACAATGAGGGCTGATGAGAAGCCAAGGACAATGGCACTGGGTTTTGATCCTATTGCATGGACTGGCTTTGTGGCCTAGCTTGTTTGGACGCTTACCTTCCTAGACCTGTATGGAGGGGGAACGACCTTGGACTTCCCACAGGGCAGGGAACCCTGACTGCTCTTTAGACTGCAGGGGGAGGGGGAAAGGAGTAGGGGGAGGGACAGAGGAGATGGAGGGGAGGGAGGGAAATGGGAGGCGGGGAGGAGGTGGAAATTTTTGTCAATAATAATAATAAAAAAATAAAATTCCCTCAAGTCAAACCTCTAACTCAGTGACTTTTTATTTTGATAATTTAGAATTATGAAGTTTATTTATCAAATTTTTTAACAATATCTAGTAAATTGTTAAACTGTCACTAAGACCCTTCACGTTCTGAAGCCATCATAAGATATTTTTGCAATCCATTCCCAAGGCAACTTATGCTTTGTAAAGGATAGTGCTATCACATGCTGCACTAGGTACTTCTTAATGTTGTGATAAACACCATGAGCTATACCCTTAACACGAGGACATAAAGAGGTTTGTTTACTCATACATCCTACAGTCTACCACTGAAGGATGCCCAGGCAGAAATTCAACATAGGAACTGAAACAGAGATCATGGAGAACCACTGCTTATTGGCAACAATAGCTCCCAGGTTCACAGTCAGCAATCTTTTCTTATACAGCCTATGTCTACCTGTCTAAGGATAGTGCCACCAAGGGCTTAACTTCTTAAATCAATAATTAATCCAAAAGGCTCCCATAATTATACCAACAGATAATTCTTCCACTTAGGTTTCCTCTTCCCAGGTGTGTCAAACTATAACTAATATTAGCCATCACACTCACCAAGAGAAAAACTGGTCCAGAAACTATATTCATAGACAACTCAGGAAATATTGATTAAACAACCATTATACCTCCAGTTCTAGAAACAAACAAGAGACAGATGCAGAAACTCAGTCACACTCAGCATTTAAATGCACACTACAGGACTGGTGATAGAATCTCAACAGTTTCTACCTTTTTTTTCCATACTGAAGCTGTGACTATTTGCAAAGACCCAGATATATAGATGATATAGATATAGATATAGATATAGATATAGATATAGATATAGATGATATAGATAGAGATAGAGATAGAGATAGATATAGATATTTTTTACTTCCTTTTCACTGCGTGAATATCTTTGCTATGTGTCTTTAAATCCATTTTGTGCCTGAGAAAGCCACCCTTATAGGATAACTCTTAGGATTTCAAAAATGTACTGCTGCTATCATCAGCATTAGAGACTCCAGTCTATCAACAATCAGAACTGCATAGAGACATCTAAAGCCTCCATGAGTGAGAGGGGATATATGATGAAAACTCTGCGTATTAGTCAAGGCTGATGCCAAATTAATTCTCAGCCATATTGCATATATGAATGATTCAAAATTAAGACACTGGATGGGATATAGTTTAAATAGAATTAGAAGGATTAATAACAGCGATAAATAACCATTAGCTTATCAAGGACATGTATCTCAATTATGTAGTATTTTTCCAAGAAAATTCAATTTAATAGTTGTGTGCATATTCTGTCATTTTCAATTTCCCTACTGTATACATGGGATAATACTCCCTGTAGGTAGTGGTGGATTATTTGAATTTTTATTTTCATTTTTCCACATATTCATGCATCAAGAAACCACCATGAATAATATTACCCTGTTAATGTTTTTACTCTTCTTCTGTCTTAGACATGACTCATTCACTCTTGAATGCTGGACCTCACTGGAATAAATAAAAAAGAAACACTGTATGAAATATACATGAAGTGGAAATTTATTCAGGAGGCAAAATAATGAAAGTCATAATTAGGTGAACATGTTTTTTTCTGTGGTTATAGCTTTATACCATTGAAATTGTCTTTTTAATAAAAAGAATCTATCCAATGTAGGTTACTTGTTTAAAGTCTTCTGTTGTCTATTGGTTTGGAGGCTCAATTCTATGAAATTTAATGTCGTCATCTTGAGCTATATTCAATGTAAACAGTGTGTGTGTGTGTAAACATTTGAAAATAATATCTTAAATGAATTAATTCAGTATTTTATTTATACTATCTGCATATAATGCTTTTAATGTTTTGAGCATTGACTTATGATGTATTTGAATGATTATATTACATAGGCTTATACATAGAGTTTCATGAATCCTTTATGAGTTGGGGATCTTTTTATACAATCTCATTTATAAATTATGATAATTGCATCTTCAGATACTTATGTTGCTTTGTCTCTGTGTATAGATCTAGTCAACTTCTTTAGTTGCTCTATGGAGTAAATGCATGTTAAAAATAATTCTTAGAGCAAATGTTGTAAGCTAACTTTTACTGAAGGAAATTGTAACTTAGCAAAAATTAAAATACAACATCTCAATAATTTTAAGGACAAAATTTAGTACAGTTCAGTCTACTCCCAATGATATATGTCTAATATTATAAAATATACATCAAAATAACAATTCTCTATTTCCTTTTCTGCCATTCCTGCTCCTAGTAATTATTGTTATTCAATCTCAATCCATGAATTTCCCCTCTCTATGTACTTCATGTAAGGAGAATACATATTATTCACATTTTGTGACTTGTATCTCTTAAAATGTCCTTATGGTTCATCCATATTTTAGAACTTATCAAATTTTTTCTTTATGAGTTTCAATGTGTGAAGTTTTTATCTGTTCATCTGCCAATGATTTCAGATTGTGTGCATTTTTACTATTGTCTGTTATTTATAATAATCCTTTGGAATTATTTAAATATTTTTTAAATCAATTTTAAATAATTTTCAAACACTTCAGTGGTGGTGAAATATGTTTTCAATCCCAGTCCTTGGGATAAGAGTCAGGAGGATCTCCAGTTTGAGGCCAGTCTGGATTACATAGTGATTTATAGGACAGCCAGAACTATAGAGAGCTTTGACAAAAAAGTAATTGTCATATAAAATACACACACACACACACACACACACACACACACACACACACACACATATATGAGAAATTGCTGCCCATCTTTTGATTTCATGGCTTTTGTTGTGGAGAGTTTTGTCAGTCTTCCAGAGCAAATCTACCACTTCATATTCTATTTATCAATGCAGAAAGATTTCATTGACTTCACATTTATGCAAAATTCTGCTCTTTGTTGGGTAAGAATTATCTTGGTGGGCATAACATAATATTTAGTTAAGGTTTTGATTTTTATACCCAATTGATTAATTATCACTACCCTCTCCATATGTCTTTACTGTTTACTTCCAAATATTTTTTGGAGAATATCTATTTGAACTTATTTAATAATAAATTGTTTGGGCATTATGTTTTCTTAGTTTTTAATAATCCTCAATATATTCATGATGCACATTTTTTTTATCAAATATGTAATTTTCAAATATACTCTCTAATTTTATGTACTTCTTTGTAATCTATAGTACCCTTTAGGCCAAAATACTTTTTAAGTTGTCTGATTCCATCTTATACATTGTCTGTTGTTGTCTTTATCTGACATCATGTGTACAGTTGAAACAAATGGTGTTTGGAGAGTTATCATGATCATTCAAATTAACACAATGACAGTGCATCTCTTTGAAGTCTTTAATTGAAATGGCAGTAGTTATTTTAGTCAAAATGATGAGTAAATATTGTTTTAGCAAAAATTCTTAAGATAAATATAGTAGGAGTTGAAAAATAGCAAATGTGTCTTACAAAATACAAAAAATAGTACACTTTCTAATTTCATGAATAGAAAGATTTCCACATAGAAATATATATTGGGGAGCACCAATTTCTGTGCTGTTTGTCATGGGCTGTGTGAAAGATCTAGTATAGTATAATTAGTCTGAGCAAACCAGCTAACAAGCACCATCATCCATGGTTCCTGCTATACTTCTTGGTCAGAAAGTGGTACTGTGTGGAATAGTAAGCATGGTGTATTCAAGTTCTTGTTTGGATTCCTCCACTAATTTCCTTGAGTGAATAACTGTGACCTGGAAATAAATGTAAGATAGATAATTCCTCTTCTCACTGTATTTTTTTCAGAGTATTTTATCACAGCAATAGAAAGAAACTTATAAAAAGCATACATATATATGGGATATATAAGAGTGTGTGTGTGTGTGTGTGTGTGTGTGTGTGTGATATTTTGTGTGTGTATGTACTCACCTACTTAGGTTATGTGGAGGCCAGTGTATACACCAGTCTTTCCTCAACTGCTTCTCTTTTATTTATCTATTTATTATTTATTTGTTCATTCATTCATTCATTCATTCATTCATTCATTCATTGAAACACAGTCTCTCTCTCAACCTGAGGGTTACTGTTCTGGCTTGACTTGCTTGCAAGCAAACCCCTGCCCTCTCATTGTATCTAATAATTGTATTGTACTATGGTTCCATATGCCCATTGCCCTCCTCTGTTTTTTATGTGAGGTTCAGGGATCTGCCTTACATGTTCATGATTACACACTGAGCATCTTGTCCACTAAGCAGTCTCCCCAGTCCTTTTCTCTATTTCAGTTTAATTTAAACCAATGGAATATTGAAAAAGAATCCAAGTTATATTTTGTCTATTACCAGGCTGGGAGGTTTTAAGTAGTCGATGTCTTTCTAGTTGGATTTTGTTTAGATTCTTGACTTTTAAAATTAAGTGCAACTGTCAATTCTGGTTTTGTTTTAACATGTTAATTTCTGAATCAAAATCGTCTTAAGTACTGACTTTGGCAAGAAAAAACTGGAATCCTGAATCTACAATAGGCAGCTAAAAGTATCAAACTACTTCATCAGATTTTCATTAAAATCATTTCTTCATCACCCTGTTGAGGTTAGTTTTCCATGTTGCATTAGAAAATAAGATAATGTAACAAGGACAGTGTTGTAAGGAGAGGGCCACTTGTTTGTCCAAGGTGCCCGGCTAGCTTACACCAAAAATAACCACACAGACACTGTATTAATTAAAACACTGACTGGCCATTAGCTCTAATTTCTTACTGGTTAACTCTTACATATTAGTTTAAGCCATCTCCATTAATCTGTGTATTGCCATGTGGCTGTGGCTTCCCGGAGAATCTAACTGGCTTCCATCTCAGGTAGAGGATCCATGGCTTTTCTCCCCTCTGCTTTCTTCCTCCCAGAATTCAATTTTGTCTTCTCTGTCTACCTAAGTTTTTGACCTACCAGGCCAAGCCAGTTTCTTTATTCATTAACCAATGAAAGCAACATAAAGACAAAAAACAAAACAAAACAAAACAAAACAAAACAAAACAAAAAACCTGCAGCAGGTGAGTGTTGTAGGCAAGGACATTGAATGGGCTTTCTTCATTAGTTCTAGATGACTCAGTGACCCAAGTACAGACACTAGTGTCAGTTCCTCTCCCACTCCAGCAAGTTCCTAAAACCTCCTATTACCAAGCCTTTTCATCCTAACTTCCAATTGTATTTTGCTTTGAATTTTAGATAGATATGCTGTGAGATCCTGCAAAACAGTTAATTACACAAAGTTTTCTCCATAGTTCCCAAGAAAGAAAGTCATTGTGACTGTAATGGTAAAAGAGGGCCAGACAGAGTAGCACTAGTACTAATCTACAAAATAAATCCCATTACTTGTTACAATATTAGCAATAAATCATCTTCTATCCAATATTGTGTCAATACCCTGTTGTTGGCATGGTTTATTCCCAAGAATAATTCTGGTTTTGTTGGCCAATGAAATGATAAATATAAAAGATCCAGTCCAAGAGTAGATTTTCAAATTCGCATGAGGAGACTGTGAAGGAAGATGAGGACAATTTTCTCTCAACGGTAGCCTCATTTTGTCCTTTTACCTGTGACAAAGAGTTTCAACATCCCAAATCCAGATATATAAACCTTTTCTTCCTTGCTGATTTAATCATTAATATCATCTGACTTACTGACACCACTCTGTAAAAACATAGTCCCATGGGTAACACCCTCACAAACTCTTATAAAAATGCTAAAATGTAAGATAACTTGCTCCCAACCTCTCTGAAAAGGGTCCTTTCTAAGGGTCATCTGAAAATAAGTACATAGACCTAACCATACCCTTTATCCGCCTGTCTTTCCTTTATAGTACATTATTGCTTATTTGAATTATAATCAACAGAAAACACAGGATCACAATGGCTGTATTTCATCAACTTCTTGGTTGAGACAATATAAATGCATTCAGTTCAGTGACAACAACAGAAGGCTATATTTCCATAACACCGATGACATTTGTAGAGAATTTTTTATGAGCCACATGCCATTTTCTATGCTGAGATTTAGAGTCAGAGTACATTGAAACTTTACTTCAACCATTTTGAGCTGAGTGTATTAGTTATCTTTCTTTTGATACCATGGAAATGGCTGTTTAAGATGCGTGTATTTGGGTTTATGGTTCCAGAGGAATAAGAGTCCGTTTTAGTGGGCAACACGATAGCAAATAGCAGGCATGGCAACAGGAGCAGGACGTCAAGAGGTCATATCCTCAACCATAAAGAAGAAACACAGGGGAAAAGCAAAGTAAGGAGAGGATATATCCTCCCAAATTCCACCTCCAGTAATGAACTTCTTCCAATGAAGTGCCACCTAGTCATGCTCCCTCAAACTGAGCCACCAACTGGAGACCTGGTATTTCAACACATGAATTTATAGGTGACCCTTATTCAAACCACTTCACTAGGAGGCTTGGGAAGATTTCTAATTCTTTTTTTATAAAATGTGCTTTCTTATAAAATGAAGATGTAATATATAAATACTTTCCCCCAGAAATAATCTGATTTTTGAGTGCATCGGACAGTGTTAAGTTCAGGAAAGTATCCTGCATGTAGGAGACATTTACTAGTGCTTGAATAACTTCTGCCATACTGGACCCAGCATGAATTTTGGATTTCTTTTTTTTTATGGCTCAGAATATCTAGCTAGTTTATTTCCCTTTGGTCAGAGGTTATGTTAATGAATTTTATTTTCACACCCTCTTAAAGGCAATTAGATTTAACTTCAATTTCTGTGGTTATCACAGCTGCTTGTATTTTGCTCATAGACTCTGGGGTCACAGCATTAATAAAAGGATGATAAAAGTCCATTTCAAAATGGAAAAAAAGAACATGCTATTTACAATGTGACTTAAAAATGTACTTGACTATTTTATATTAGAAACAATAACATTATTTGCATTTATTGTGTGTTTTGGATGAACACCTTAATTTCACACTTTCATAATATTGTTAGCTTGTGCTCAAGTCCTCTCTATTTATAATTTTTTATTTAGTTTGTTTTTATAAAATATCTTCATTGTAATGAATCTACACAGATAGAATAAGGTAACCACCCAAACACTTGACCTATTCCAAAATCTATATATCTTAGTGAATTTCTTATACAGTTAGAGTGGCAATTCTGAAGCTGAAGTGCTTCATTTAATTCTCTAACAGCTATGTCTTTTACACTTATGCACAAGGAAAAGATGAACTGTGACAGAGTTGAAAATAGACAACAATTTACCTTATTTTATCTTTTACAACACATGTGTATAATAAGGAGGCCTCTTGTTAGTTCCCAGGTGCTTAGCCCCAAAATAATCACATAGAAATTGTATTATTTAAAATCACTGCTTGGCCCCTTAGATCTAGCTTTTTATTGTCTTACTCTTACATCTTAATTTAACCCATTTCTATTAATCTGTGCATCTCTACAAGGTTGTGGCCTATCAGCACGTCTGTCTCCAGCAGTTCCATGGCTACTCCCTAACTCCACCTCCTTTCTCCCAGCATTCCACTTAGTTTTCCCTGCCTATCTCTGTTTCCCTATAGCAGTTCCTTTATTTATCAATGGTAATCACAGCATACAAAGGAAAATCCCATATCACATGTGTCTTTTTCCATATATTCTGTCCCTCATCATCACCTAATATGGTTCTCTCTTTGTCTCTTTTCTAAATGTTGTACTAATGCATGCTTATACCTGTTCACGTATATGTATGTGTATATTGTAGGATACAATGCAAGTTTGGTGAGAATATGCTTGATTTGTTTAGGTTTTTCCTTGCAGTTGGGTTATCTTGCTTAAATTTATTTAGTCTATTCCATAGATTTATTTGTTTTCTGAAGCTTTAGGGATTCTATATTTTTAGTACTGAATACTATTCCATTTTATGTATGTACAAAGTTTTGTTATCCACTCATCTGTTGATGTACATCTAGTCTTGTTATATGTCCTTTCTATGGTAAATAGAGCAGAGATAAACAAAAATATGCAAATAACTCTACAGAAGGTATGGATTACAGCATAGATGCAAAAGTAAAACACAGTTCTTTAATAGTTCTACTGTTAAACTTTTGAGAAACCTCAAAATAAACACAGTCATTATGGAATAATAGTAGTAATAAAAAGAAATACACTGTGGAAGAAAATATTTCTAGAATACAAGGCCAAAAGTTTTCACATTCTATTCAAATATTTTGAAGGGAGATAGAAATTTTTTTTAAGATCCATGGGATGCTTATTACCTGGAAAATGTGCAAAGTGAAAGAGGTGTGATTTGCAATAAATAATATTCTAAATGTGCACCTGGAAGTTGAAATGGCTGCCCTTCTTTTCTTTGCTATCTTGGAGAAAGCATTCTTTTGTGAGATGGTGAGTTGTGCTCTGCTGGAAACAATATTCATAATCTTTTCCTTCATTGTGTTTGGAAATGTGCCAGTATCTCTCAGCCTTCAATGACCTCATCATAATATCATAATGTTTTCTGTTGTTTTTTTTTTGTTATAATTTGCTTTTAACCAGCAGTTGAGGATTCTGGCATCTAAGTAAGTTTTAGAACACTTTCGATGTTTGTTTTCATAAACCTTAAAGATAATTATAGGGTGATATGATTTGCTGAGTGGGCATGATTGAGTTTATCTCCTGCAATCACCACCACCTCTCAAGTGAAGCAACACTGCATGACTAGTTGGCTCTTACTGATTTTATTTTACCTGTTTATGAGGATATGAGTGGGACCCTAAGTACAGATCACTGAGTCTTATTATTTTAGGGGCATTTACAGCTTAGTATAGCAATGGGCTACAGACAGAGAGAATTGTACTTATGAATGGAGCTAAAAGCATCTTTGCTAAGTAATTGAGGACTAAGAAATTCTACTTCTACTAAATATGACCACCTTACTCTTGATATGCACTAGGAAGTTTTAATAAAGACCAAAATTACTGGAAATTAAGCATTTAAGAATATCTTTTTATGCTGAATCTTCAATGTAGGGAGCCAAATATCCCTAGAAAAATACAAATTGTCAAAATCCTTAGGAAAGGTATTTTACCTTTCTATTGTTCAACATTTGATTTCCATAATGAGCTTCTAGATAAGCACTGTAAATATTATTATTGTGTAGTTATGAAAGCCAATAAGGAGAATGATATGAAAGATACCAAACATGATGAGGATGAGAATAACTGGGTATATCACTCCTAAGACTCAGACAGGTTGGTTTTATCTCAGAGTGATCAAACTTTATGAATCATTTAGCACTAAATAAAATATATAAATTTATATGGAGCAATAATTACATGCTAACTCCTAAATATCAATGAGTGCTGTTGTTTTATATTCTGAAGTCACATTTGAACATATTCTGAATTAAAGTACAATAAATAAAGGGTACCATGGTAACACAAGGGAACATGTTTGCTATTGAAGCTATTGTGAGGGATAAGCATGTCATGTTAAAAAAAAAATGAAACAACCTCGGAGTGATGGATTTATTTATTTATTTATTTATTTTTTGTTTATTTTATTTTTTTTAGTTGTTGCAAAAAAATATCTGCCTCCTCTCCATTTCCCTCCTCCTCCTCAAACACATCGCCCCCTCCCCCTACTCCCCCATCCCTCCCTGGATAGAGGTGTGAGAACCTTTGACTTCCTGCTCTTCATTCTCGAGAGGGAGGGGGAATGGACAGAGTGATGGATTTAGAGTGCTAAAAAAAGAAAATGTGAGAAGGACCACACTTTCTTTGTGTCTGTTTTCACCTATGCCCTGCCCTGGGTAAGAAACAGAGCTGAGGATGACCCCAGCACCCTCCAGGAGGGAGGCTCTCTATTATGAGTTGTCAGTACAGTAGCTGTGATCAGGACATTCTTGTTTGTTCCTTTTATATTTTGTGGCCCAACATGAGGACAAAAATTCTGCTTTTCATGTATAAATGTACTGGGGTTTGCCCTGTGAGAGGTCTTCATTATTTCTCAATAACTTTCCCCTTGAACACAGAAACTGTCATCTTGAACAAAACATAGCCATCCAAAGAGATCAATATTTGGTTTTCTTTCCAGAAGGCATAAAGAAATGTGTGAGTTCCCAAAATACTCTAGACTAATTTCTCAGTGAAATGCAGAAAGAATAAGCTCTTTTCTCACCCCAGACAACAATCTGTTAACAATCCAAAGCATAAGGCTAGGTATTTCTCTCATAGTGCTTCTTTTTCTATTGATACGGACAACCATGTATTGCTGCTGCTAAAGACAAAGACTGATCCTTATTCAAACAGCTAGATAACTTTCTCCATAAAACTTGGAAACAGCTAATTCTTGATAGTGAATTCTGCATCACTGGGAATATATCCATTTTTACATATTTAAAATGGTTATAAGTCTGTAAAATGTGACAATTATAGCTTGGTGAGAAAATTTATTTTTTCTTCTTTATCTCTGACTGGCTTAATTACATACTGGAATACCCTTCTAGGTAGAGGTGATATACCTATGCTGCCATGCAATTTGCCTCTCCTGATGATACTAATGTTTGTCCCAACTGTGCCCTCACAATTCATTTGTTTCTCTATTACTGACACCTGCGGAAGGTATGCTGCTTTAACCTCATCACTGCAGTGTTAAATTTAAGTACAGTTTTAGAATAACTGACAATCATGCTTAATTTATTTGATTGCAGAATAGGTCCCAGAAGCCAAGTTGCCATGTCAAATGTTCACAAATGGTCACCAGTAGGCACAATCACCTAGTCTCATTTTAAAGTAGAAATGCTACAGTTATCTGTAGGTAGAATGGCAAGAATTTAGAATACAACAAAATTTTATGCTGATTAAGGAAAGTGGCAGGAATTTGATTACTTCTAGGGTCCATGACCTCACCAACCACAGGTACCTGGCTAAGTTTACTCCACTAGATAGGAATTAACTTCTGCGCAGACGCGGCGGACATGGCGCAGACGCGGTGGACACGGGATGGTCCAAGGATGAAACAGTGAAGCCCACACTGAGAGCAGATCGTCCCACTACAATTAAACCAAGTAGGTTTTTGGGGGGCTGGCTTGCAGAGTAGTAGGCCTTTTATTGTCGAGGTCCCTGGTGAACGGGGAGCCTGATTCTGTCCCTGAAGACCCTCCTGAGTGGTGTGAGTGTTCTGGGCATGTGGAGAAACCCAGGAAACGGAGCAGGGGCATTCCCCTACCCCCTTGACTCCCCAGTCAGTCTGCGAGGGCTGCTCCCCTCTGCTGGGGCTGCTCCTCCTCTGCTGTGACCTTTCTATCCCAGGCCCATCCCAGCTTGCGGCTAGGGGCTTCCTTCCTTCTCCATCCCTTCGGTGGGGCCACGGGATCATCCACTTCAGCCTGTTTGGGCACTGGGTCGGGTGCTAGGGGCAGAGGCCAGTGGGAGTTTCTTTGTTTTGGTGGCTGGCCTGCAAAGTGGTAGGCCTTTTGTTGGCGAGATCCCTGGGGAACAGGGAGCCTGGTCCTGTTCCTGAAGACCCTTCTGAGTAGGAGAGGGATCTTGGCCCACAGCAGGAGCCAGGAAACAGAATGAGGGCATTTTGTAAGCGGGCCCCTGGCCAGCAGGGAAACCTGATCCTGTTTTAGAAGAACCATTAGGTAGCATCGGTAGGAGGAGATGGGCAGGCGCCAAGGCAAGAATTGACCCAACAATCTGAAAAACAACATGAAAACACCAGAACACAATGATCTTACAACAGAAGAACTTGAACACCCTAACACAGAAGAAGTGGAAAAAAATGACTTTATGAAAGCAATAGAGTCCCTTAAACAACATGTAAAAAATGCCCTTATAGAATTGGATGAGAAGTATAACAAAAAGTTTGAAGAAATGAGTAAATACGTAAATGATACCCTGGGAAACCAAGAAAAAACGATCAAACAGGTAATGGAACCAGTTTAAGAATTGAAAACTGAAATGGAAGCAAGGAAGAAAACACAAACTGAGGACCAGCTGGATATGGAAAATGTAGGTCAATGAGCAGAGACTACAGAAACAATCATAATCAATAGAATACAAGAGATAGAAGAAAGAATCTCAGATTCTGAGGACACCATAGAGAATAAACACACTGATCAAAGAAAACAGCAAAGCCAACAAAATCTCATCACAAAACATTCAGGAAATATGGGACACAATAAAAAGACCAAACCTAAGAATAATAGTGATAGAAGAAGAAGAAGAGTCACAGCTCAAAGGCCCAGAAAATATTTTTAACAAAATTATGAAAGAAAACTTTCCCAACATAAAAAAAGATATTCCTTTGAATATTCAAAGCATACAGAACACCAAATAGACTCTATCAAAAATATCCCCTCGCCATATAATAATCAAAACACAAAATATACAACATAGCTAGGGGAAATTTCACAACATCCCAAACCCCACACCTAGATTAAGAGGTACAGGAAATTACTTACATTGAGAGATACTGATTCTGTATTTTCCAAGAATAAGCCCCTAAAGGGCTACCCAATCCCATGTGCTTATCTATAAACACACACCAATATAATACCAACACTAAATTTCTATAAGGTTAAATTTTTTGTGTATGTATGTGTGTGTGTGTTTGTGTGTGTGTGTGTGAGTGAGTGAGAGAGAGAGAGAGAGAGAGAGAGAGAGAGAGAGAGAGAAATAAAGAGAGAAATCAGTAAAGAGAGAGAGAAATAAAGAGAGAAATCAATAAAGAAATCATATCTTAGAGGAGGTATACAGAGGTTAAAGAGGACGTAAGGATAAATATAATACAGAAATAATACTTATGCACAACATTCTCAAGGATAATATTTAGTTAAAAATAAAGTAGGAAAGGATAAGAAAGAAGAAACACGTTCTTTAGTATAAACAATGGTTAAAATATTATTTTAAATAAGTCAATACTATTATAATACCCCCTAACAATTATAATACCACTGCAAGTCAGGTATTACCACCACTGGATGTATACATTTCATGAAAGCAAAATCAGAATGATTAAGACCTATATCTAAGACCTATATCTCAGTGTTACCAAACATCCAAGAATCTCCTTTCAATAGCTGTTACCAAATTTTCACCTCATCAAGTGGAATAAAAAAGACATACTTCAGTTTTCTTGAAAGGAAATCCTAGGGTTCTCTAAATATTCAATGTGAATGATGAAGTGATTTTCTATTAATTTTATTGGACTGAGATATGGTTTCCCCACTAACATTGGATAATGTAGGAGACAGGAAATTTAAAAAAATAGGCACAGCGAAGATGTTATGTGGCTCTGCTCTCTCTCTCTCTCTCTCTCTCTCTCTCTCTCTCTCTCTCTCTCTCGCTCTCTCGGACACTGCTGAGTTACTGTAACTCTAACTTGTGTTCATCCTGACTAATACTTCTCTCTGCTGGTGCCATCCATGGGATGTTTGCTTGGATTCCTTTCCAGTGAGCACACGGCTGACCTTCAGTAGCTACTGCTGTTCATGGCTGTACAATGCTACTCTACTGAGGCACTGTTAAAGATATGTCAGTTTTCCGGTTTGAACTTTGCCAGGCAAACTTTGTTATTTGCATGCATACATCACAGTCTATCTGCATGGACTAATATTGATCATTTGACTGACTCTCTCAGGACTGTAGCAATGCTCAGAGAAGAGAACTGGTATTCTCTTCTTAGAGTCCTTTAATCCAATTTCAAAAGCAACCTTTGTCTTTAGTTTTTTCATCTTTTATGACCTCTGGGGTCACAAATAATGTATTAATCTTGGTCTCTCACCTTTCTGTAAACCCTGCTGGGTAAATGTTTGACATGTATGCTAGCACACAGCTGAGAATATTAAATTGACACTCAAAGAAACACTTTTACCTCACCACAATCAATAAATCTCTCAGTTGAGTGCAGTAACCTCATCTGTTTTCTTTGTTTCATCCACATCAGTCTTGTTATGATTTAAGAAAGAAAAGTTGTTTGTGAACCAAGCTTCATTTGGGAAAAGGCTTGCTCAAATTTTATTCTGTGCTACCAGCACTATTGTTCAGGACTTTTGCTGAACAGACCTGTCTAATATTTGTATAATAAAGACTCCTGTCATGTTATTTTACATAATCTCCCTAAAGTCTGTGCTGATTAGAGAACTGTTCATTATACTGATGTAAAACTCAGGATTTTAAACAGTTGCTTTGTTTAATATATATATTATCATTATTGTGTGTGTTATTAATGCATTATAATTTATTATTATTACTGGTGTGTAAATATTCATGATATGTTTTCTTATGCATGCCAGGGTGTAATGTGTATGTGCAGACCAGAGGACAATTTTTTGGAATCTATTCACTCTGGCTTTGTTTATGTGAATTTAGAGATAATTCTCAGGTTTCTAGGCTTATAGGAAAAGCACCTTTACCTAGTGAACCACTGTCAAATGTATAATATATTTGACTAGAATTATTCAATATATTCTAGAAGTGCACTCATGCCTAACTGGTAATAGAGTTTCTTACCCCAGCAAACATACATGGTTATCTTAATAAAGATAGAGATATCCTTTAAATAAAATATAAGGACACTAAAGAGATTACATAATATCACCAGACTCTTCCAAAGAATAGCTAATTGGGATATGTGCCATGATGGTGAGATGGAGCTTAGAAGCAAAAACTACCAGGGAATCTAGTCTACATTAAGTGATGATCAATTAAGGGTTTGTCAGAGGTAACCAGCAACCCCACTGCACTCCAGACATCTAGATTTCAATGACTTTCTGTTAAGGGATAATACTGCTTTAATAGTTTGGTCAAGCATCAATGGCTCTAAAGTCAAAGAAGTCTTCCAATGATATTTTGCTTTTTGTTATGAAATAAACGAGTCCTAAGTTCCTTGATTATTTAAACTCCTCCTCCTCCCTGATCTGGCTACTCATAGTTTAATGTTCTGAGTTCTTTAGTTACTTTTCACTTTTCAATGACTATGCTTCCTGTTGGTGCATTCTGTCATTTATTATATATATATATAATATAATATAATACAATACAATACAATATAATATATATATTCATGTGCACAAAACTAGTGACAACCAAAGTTGAGGTTTCTTCTGTAAGTATTCCATGAGTATTTTCCATCAATGGTTGTCCAGTCACATTCATATATATATGAAGTGAACTCACTTCACAGTCAAAAAGGTTGCTGCTTACAGGCTGGCAGGAAGGTTAATGCATAGTAGCACTCTTACATACAATATATGGTTATTGTCTATGTAGATAATAACCTAGATCAAACCCTGTCCTGTCCTGCTTTAATCTTTAAACACCCTGCCAGTTTTCCAGCACCTGTCTTTCACAGTGGTGTTTCTGTTTTGTCCTGAAGCTGTTAACAGGGAGAGTAGATGTCGTTTACAGAGCAGGGCTGAGTACTGTGACAGTGTCTACTTCTTCTTGTTGTTCTGTGGTCCTTGGCAATAATTACTCCTGGGTCCAAGCCTCATACTCAACCTCACTTCTAGGAAACCTAATTTTGCTTTGCTCCTTCCTTGAATACTTTTCTTTTATTATTTTTTTCTAACCCTAACCCTAACACTAACACTAACACTAACCCTAACCCTAACCCTAACCCTAACCCTAACTAACTTGAATACTTTTCTAACAAGTCAGTTGTCTTGCTGCCTCTACACTAATTCTATTTCATAGCATTACCGTTAAGCTAGTGATAAACATGAGTAACTAGGGAATTGTACAAATCTTTGCTGAGAAATAAAGAATGCGTAATATACTGGAGTATTATGAGTTCAAAATCCAAGACACAAAGTCCTAATAATGAAAGGAATAAGAAAAATGGGGAGCAAAAACTGGTCCTTAACTCCCTTACTGTCTTGTGAGGTATTTTGTATTAACTACATTTTACTCTTGTAAATGTAGAAATGCCTGCATGCAGGGCAGTTGTGAAAACTGAGGCAACTTGGGCAATGTGTTTCCTCAGGTTCAGCACAGATAGATACTTGTCAAAGTCTTTATCACAGTAAAAATAACTAAAGCAGACACATTTAGGTTCCAATGTTTTAAATACTTTCTTCTTTTGATAATGCCCCCAATAAATTCTGTGTTCTCCTCCTGTTTTATGTAGTCTAGGTCAAGTTCTTCTTCAAACTGAAGAGTACCACACTGAAGAATAATTAGCTCCTTTATGGAAGGACTGTGGAGGGAGGAGACAGTGCAGGGAAGGTTTATTTTTCCAGCTGGTAGAACTTCCTCTGAGTTCTCTTTTGTTTCTTCTTTTCACAGGAGAGATAATAACAAAAATGTCACAGGGAGGTATGAGAATTCAGGGCTCAGTCAGAAAATTGGTCCTTTTACTTTTCAGATATTTGTTTTTTTTTTTTATAATTCAGGGAGACTTTCTAAGAACAATTGAGATTTTGACAATTTAATGAATTCTTACCATATTCCACTGGATGCAATAATTGTTGTAAGTCAAGTCAGATATCAGACAATTGCCTTCATCTTTTCTAATAATATGGCTGTTCCTGTTTCATTACTGTGACTATGACAAATACATTTACCAAAAGCAACTCTAGGAGGAAAGGGTTGATTTAACTTCCAGTTCATGGTTCAGCACAGGAAGAATCAAGTTAGGAATTCAAGTACAGAATGTGAACTCACTTCACAGTCAAAAAGGCTTGGAAGGAACCATGCAGGTTGCTGCTTACAGGCTGGCAGGGAGGTTAATGCATAGTAGCACTCTTACATACTTTACAATTTCCTCGAGAATGGTGCTGCCAGCAGCATTTTGTGCCCTCCTACAGCAAATTACAATCATAACAACACTCTATACATATGTATGGGCAAATTTGATCTAGGCAATGTCTTAATTGAGATTCTTTCCCAAGAAAATCCTAAATTTTGTCAACTTGATAGTTAACGCTAAACAAAACTACCTAATTTTGAAATATTTTCAGAAATAGTCCCAAATTTTCAAATTTAATAAATGCAATTAAAAAATAAATTGGTGATCAAAATAAGTAATAGCTAACATCAGAATAAGGATGTGCAAGTTACTTGATCATTAGAAAAGATTTCATTTTAAAAGTAAATAAAAACAAATGCAATATCAGGAAATACGCTTTTCACCAAAATTTATTTACCTTTGTAAGTTATAAGTTAAAGTTATAAGCTATCTTTATAAGTTAAAGGATCATTAAATATATTATTTCTACTTTTCTTTTTTTCTCTTGTTATCTCTCAAATATATGTCACTTTCCTAAGTGTGTGTGTGTCTGTCTGTATGTGTATGCACAGTTATATAAATACAACCTGTATACACACATAATTAGATAAATACAGCCTGCTTTGTCCTTTAGTGGCACTTGTATGTATATGATTTCAGGACTGATCTCTTGGCACTGAATAACCATTTAAGGGACTCATTCATGGGAAATAAATTCTCCCACTATAAGTGAGTTGCTTGTAGTTCTTTGTCTAGGAATGATACTCTGTGATATTTCTCCCATCCATGTTAGCTTGTCTAAAGTTGTACTTACTTATATATTGTTTAGGTATCCATACTGTTGAAGAAATATTGGTGAAGCTTCTCTGTCCTTTCTAGGATATACATTCTCACATTTGATTTCTTTCTTCAGCAATGTTTCTTGAGCCTTAATTGTGAAAGTTGTAATCTAGAGTCAGCTTTTGGGACTGAACCCTCCATGATCAATTTTTTTCTCTATATATCTTGGCCAGTTGTGAAGCTTCTTTGATGAGAAGTGAAAGATACATATATATTTGCAGGTTTGGAGATAGGAAATACACGATTTGTTTATTAATAGTGTGTAGTTGTGGATTGCTTTTGGTAAGATTGCCATTTTTACTATGTTAATTCTGCCTATTTAAGACCATAGGAGATATTTCCATTTTCTGGGTGTTCTCTTCAATTTCTTTTTTGGAAGACTTAAAGTTTTTGTCAAATAGATCTTTCACTTCCTTGGTTAGAGTTACCCCAAGATATTTTATGCTATTTGTAGCTATTGCAAAGAGTGATCTTTCTCTGATTTCTTTCTCAGCCCATTTATCATCTGTGTAAAGAAGGGCTACTAATTTTTTGAGTTAATCTTGGAGCTGCAGTTACTGGCAGCTGTGAATTATCCATCATTGATGCTGATAACTGCACTGGGGTACTTTGGAAGAGCAGCAAGTCCCTTTAGCCACATGCAAGTCATCTACCCTTATCTATTCTTTTCCTTATATTTATCTAAGTTCCTTCTATAGGAAATAATTTAAATTTTTTAACCAAATTTCTTTGAGGAGAAATTAAATCATTTCTTAAAACAATAATTAATGTTATCCTACTTAAAATAATAAAATCATAACTTTTACCCACCACTCAGATATGCTTTATGCCTAAAATAAGTATTTAATGTCATTGTAAAGGCTCTAATAAATATCTATCCAACAGTTTTGACTCCTTCTACATGTCTATCACAGTCATCTCAGAATAATCTTTCTAAATTGTATATATATATATATATATATATATATGTAAGTATAAAATTTGTAAACAAAAACACATCACTATACTCAAAGGGAATAGGAAAATGTAGGCCTGGAGCCAAATATGTATGACCAAGACCCAGAAACACAGGTTAATATTATGCGTGATGATGTCTTTCAACAAGGTAACAGGTATTACTGTTACAGACCAAAGACAGTTGTTAAATAATGCTATTTGGTCAAAGTGCTTGCATGTAAATATATGGGTGTGCTATACATATCTATGTTATACAAGCACAATTGTATGTGAAAACAATTTCCATGTTCTCTTTTAATGCTTTCCATCCTATGTTTTTGAGATGGCTTCTCTTACTGAAGTTGAATTTTGGACAGCCATACCCCAAGATCCTATCTCCACCTTCCATGCTACAGTGATGTGCTCAGCAAACAAAAAACTGTTTATCAGGGTTCCTGGGATCGTAATTTGTTTATGTAACAAGCACACAGATTTACTTATTCCTCCAGCCTCATTTTTTTTTTTTTAATACTGGTACTAAAATAAGGTAAGTGGGTTACAGCAAAGCCTGGAAATCTCTTCTGTAGGCCACAGATGTTAGTTGATGACATCCTTTGCCTGTGGCTTGGGAGATGCTAGACATTTGTTTCTATGTATCTATATTTGTAACAGTCATAAGAAGTTATGTTAGGATAAACAAAGATATGGACAAACAAATGGTATTTAAGTAGGGAATTTTAGTCCTAGCTTGTCTGGCTCTGTGCCTGCAACCTTCCAGATCCCCTTCATCATTGACATTTTACCTGGTCCATTGTTCTTGTAGCATATTTGCCACAGTTTTAGGTTCTTTGTTCATACATCTTTTTGTAAGACAATATTTTCTTTTCCCCTTGCTGTAATTTTTGTTTACTTTTTATAATTTTTATTTTTATTTAATACAGATTGCTTTCATAAGATATATTGTGATATTTGTTTCCTTTTGATTTTTCCCATATATTTCCTACCTCCCAACCCACAGAAATCCACACTTTGTATTTCTCTCTTTCATTATAAAACAGACAAGCAACAATAATAACAAAAAAAATACAAGCAAACCAAAATAGTAAAAAACAAATAAAAGATCTGAAAAACTAACCAAAGAAAAGCTATGGGAAACACATATAGATACAGAGACATACTTCCAAACAGAAAACCCATAAAAATACAGAATTGGAATCCATAACATATTAGCAAAATATCAATAAGGTAAAAATATTCAGAAAAAAACATTATAAATCAAAAATCTTCCATAAATACTAGTGAGCTTGTTTTGTGTTGGCCATCTACTGCTGGGAATGGTGCCTGCCCTTGTGTGGTGTATACTCAGTGGGTCTCTATTATGATGATTAATTCTTTCTTTGCAAGTGGTTTTCAATTAGAGATTGCTTCAGAGTTACACATGGGAACTTATGTCAATTTCTCAGAGCTGGGACTCTGTCTGGCTTAGACCCCTGTGGACTCTGTTAATACTGCCATAGTTTCTATGCCAGAGATTCATATGCACATTAGTTTGGTTGTGTCTAAAATTCCTGTGTTTTTGGAGTGAGTCCATCATCTCCACTGTCTTTTATAACCTTTCTGCCTCCCCTATTCACAGATTATGAGATCTGAGAATGATTATATGGACCTTTTTTTCACATTGTTCCACTCACTCTGTCAGTCACCTGCAGACCCAAGTGGAGAGTCAGTGTTTTTGACATCCAAGTATCTGAAAACTAATGCTATGGGATTATTGTAACCCACAGGACAGAGGAATTATTTACAAATCTGGTGGGAGACACCTAATCTATTGCCCATCTATGAGAATAGCCATTTTCCAATTTTTAATGTTGTAATAGGAACGTTGGGCTATGTTCCTGGCACCCGGCCGCCTGCACGGTTAGCTTTATACCCAAAATAATTACATGGAAACTGTATTCTTTTAAACACTGCCTGGCCCATTAGTTCCAGCCTCTTATTGGCTAGCTCCTTAGATATTGATCTAACCCATTTCTAATAATCTGTGTAACACCACAAGGTGGCTTACCAGGGAAGATCTTAACCTGTGTCTGTCTGGAGTGGGAGAATCATGACGACTGCCTGACTCAGCTTATTTCTCCCAGCATTCTGTTCTGTCTACTCCACCTATCTAAGCTGCTGTCCTGTCAAAAGGGCCAAGGCAATTTCTTTATTTAACCAATGAAATCAACACAAAACAGAAGACTCTCCCTCATCATTTCCCCTTTTTCTGTTTAAACAAAAAAGAAAGGCTTTCACTTTAACATAGTAAGATTACATATAACTAAACAGTTATCAAGCAAGAATTACAGTTACAATATTTATATCTATCTTATCTTTTTATCATAACTAAGGAAAACTATAACTATCCATTCTTCAACTCCATCAAAGACTCCAGAAGGCTATCATATTACCTAAGCAAATAAGAAATCCAAAACTCTAAAAATGACAGAGACATCTCGCTGCCTGTACTGTCACCCAAAGTTCCTCTGTACCATTGGGGCATTCATCTTCGGCCTACAGGTCCATAGTATCCAGCAGACTTTTCCATGAAGCAGGAAATTCCAAAGACAGTTCAGTCACTTTCTGCTGTGTCTCGCAAATTCTTTTATGAAGCAGGAACCCCAAAAGACCATCTCACCTTTAGGCAAGTTCAGCAGTCCTCTCTCTGAGGGTTCTCTGTGTCCAGTTTATACATCAATCCAGGCAAGAGCAGTTTCTTGCCCAAATAGCTAACCAACTCCATAAGTAGCCTCTTCAATGCCCATCTTCCTCTTGAAGTAGATTGGTGCTGCCAGGAGCAGATATGTCTCATTGTATGAAAAGCCCTAAGTTATTAAAACATTAAAATGCCATACTCTGTAGTCTTTGAAAGATATGAAGAATGCCTATCTAAATGAAATATATCTCTATATATCTAGAAAATCTAACTAACGTGACAACAAATTTGACTATTATAGATGATTATCCATTAGCCATCTATATTTCCTAATTATACATTACATTTTAAAAATTAACTACACAATCATGATACCTTAATCAAGATTAGAAATATGCATATACATATAACAAAATTGACCTTAAAATCCATACCAATGCAAATTATTTATATCTATATCATCTTCCCCTTTAAATGTAAAAGAACATTTATAAACAATATTTGGGAACATGGGCGCAGTTTTTTCTCTCCAAACTGCTTCCTGCTGAATGGGAGGCACTGTTAATCAGATCGTTTAGGGCGTAACCTGTGTGCCAGGTTTATCTCAGTTGGCAGTTGAACGAAGCAATTTTTTTAAGGTGTTCACAGCAACCTTTCAGGAAGGCATGGTCTATCATACCATATTGACATAGAAGAAATCCATAGGGTCTCATCCTCTGCGAAAACAAAAGAAGAAACTCCTTTCCAAAGCATCATATCCTTAGACCCACATTCTGAAGTCAAGATTCCTTTAGAACATACATGAAGTTTGGCAAATCACACAATGAAATGTCTCTCTGTACTTAGCTCCTTCACAGTCAAAAATTTTAAAGAAAACACAATAATACAAAGAATCCAGACTCTCTGTGAATTCTCCATTTTTACATGGCTTATTTTTCATTATTTCTCTTAATCTATAACTATCTGTACTCTGTCTCTTTAAAGACTCTACCCTTTTTTAGACTATTAACTTTATTCTCTATATTCTTTTTCTTCTCTCTCTCAAGCCTATGTGATCCATTTATATGTCTTCTATGTCTGAAATCTGTTCTATTGTGAATCTGTAATTTTTTTTTTTTTTTACTATCCAGGAGCATTTCTTAAAATGTTAAGCAGTTCTTAATAACTTAAGTTGCACCATATACAGGTAATATGGTACCGCCTGTGTCCTGCCCAGTCTAAACCTTAACTGCGCTATTATTACGCTAATTACGATAGTTTCTGCCTGAGACCAGCACAGTCCAGCATGGTGGAACTGAGCAGCTTCTGCCTCAGAGCCATTTGGTGCCCCTGAGCCACACACAGTTCCAGGCACACAGCAGTCCACATTGCCATCAAGCAAGCAGTAGCACTTTATTCCAAATGCTCCATTCAAAAGCTCTGTCTCCCGCAGGAGCCAGACAGAGATGGCAATGGTGGCACAGCCCAGGAAGCCGGCATTTTAAAACAGCCAGTTTTTTCCTGTTGCTGAGTCAGGAAAATTTATTTGTGGCAAACCACCCACAAACAGCCAAAAGCTGTGTTAAACTCTCTCTCCCCCCCCTTTTTTTTTAAATCCCTCTCAGGTTTTTAAGAGGATTTAGTCCATCACTAAATGTTGGAGTGTCACTCTGGCCTATTTTTACTCTATCACTTTATTCTGTTAAGCCATGACAAAATAAGGAAATGAGAAGGATTTATTTAGCCTTTGCGTTGTTATAACAATTCTTCACATTATATTTATTTATCATCTTATTTGTTTGATTGTCTGTTTTTCTGTACGATTGTTTCATGTGTGTATACCACGGTATACTTGTAGAAATCAATGTGTAACTTGCAAGACTGGATTCTTTTCTTACACCATGCGGGTCCTGGAAATCACACTTGGGTTATCAGACTTTGACTGCAAGTTGAACTGATCCTCCTGAGGTTTAAGAGTCCCATGCTTATTAAGCCAATTAAGAGTATATGGAGTCCCTTATTTGTGGTCAACAGCTAAGAATGGACTAGCACCACAGAAAGAGGCTCAGAGCTGATGCTCAGGGATACAGCATTTTAAAAATCATTCAATGTCCCACAGAAGTCTCACATTTTTAATGTCCCAAATGTCATCAAACTTAGATGAGGATTAGAACAACCTCACATTTGTTGGGCAGAGTGCAGTAGTTGTTTAAGTCACAAAATGACAATTTGTATTGACATTTATAAATTGTTTTAGTTTAGGTGGAGTGGGGCAGATACCTTACAATTGTATGAGCAGACAATTAATGGCCTCAGGACAAGATGAAATTGCTTTATGCAATTCAAAGTGACTTTGCTCAATGAACATTGTAGAGGTCAGTGATGACTTAAAAATATATGATGTACTTTATTATTTAATAATAAGATATATTATATAACTTAAATATTATATATATGTTTTAAGTCATCACACAATATATATTTAAGTCATCACACAGAAAATATGTGTACATATATATATACACATATACATAAATATATATAGGAGAGAGAGAGCATGCCTTATAAACTAAGATTCTATTTGGGAAAATAATTAACAAAATAAAGTAAGGTATAGAAATATGTCTTAATTGAGACAGAGTCTAATAGATTGTATGATTGACTTTATTTTAATATTATACATGGCAATGGAACTTCTCAGTGAGAGGTAAGGAAGGTTTAGCTAAAGAACTGTGGGAAACAGGAAACATGCTATCTTTAAAACAATTCTATGTGCTAGGAAGTAATCAACTCTGATATCTCAGAGTGGTTCTACTGACAAGGCTCTCACTTGTGGTTCTCTTGTACCTTGAGCATGGGTTTTTGTGTTTTTTCAGCTTCCTACTTACCAAGGTTTTAAGGCTGAAAACAATGTTGCCTTGACTATATTTGCTAGACCTTGTTCCAACTACCTTGAAGTGCACAGCTTTATTTGTCTCTGAGCTTTGGAATTAGAAATTAGGCAAGGAAACCAAGTATCAGGTTTTAAATGTTTCAACTTGGAGCTATACATATTCCTCCTCTTCACAGACTAACAATCAGAGCCAATCTGGCAGATGCATCTAACGTGAAATGGACTACCAAGTTATATTTGACACAATAATTTCTTTGCTTCTACTGCAAATCACTGCATTAGTTGTATAAAGCGAAATCTCTTTTTACCATATGGCTGGATTTCAGAAAACCCTAAATAGTGAATTAGAGTTTTGCTCTTCCTGGAGGCTCCAGGAAACAATACAGTCCTAGCCTTCCTAGCTCTTTAGGTAGTCCTCATGCATTCCCTTAGACATCACTTCTCATACAATCTGCAATCTTTCCCCTCTAATTTCAAAATCATGTTTTCTTTCTCCAAATTCAAACTTCCTACTGCCCTCTTACAAGGAATCCAATGACCATACTGGGATTTCTAGATGAAGAATATCTATTGATCAATCTGTGCAGCATTTTCTTGCCCATGTAAAGTGATGTGTTACAGGTTCTCAGGATTAGAATGTGTGTGTGCTAGAAAGATGAGCAAAGTTCTGTTTATCATACTTGACAGGAAATGGCAAAGAATTTCCACTATTCAATTAGAGCAATATGGAAATATATGTGGGTATGGTTCAATCATTGAGCACCTGTCTGGCATGAGCATGAATCTGGGTTTAATGCCAATATGGGGAAAATTATAGATAAGGAAACAATAATTTAAACATTCTGATTTTGTGAATATATTAATGACTCAACAAAGGAACTAAGAATGAATAATGAGAGAGAAAAACAGGAAGTAGGAAGAGAAACATAAATAATAAGTAGGAGAGGACAGTGTGGCCATGCCTTTCTGGTAAACTAGAATGGAGATTAGGACATTAGTACTAAGTAAGACTATAAACTACTGACAAAAATGAATGACACAATTTGAATATAGGCTGCAGAGTCTAAATAAAACATGAAGAACACAACCAATTGAATTAAAAACAAAAAAAACCACATTAAATGTGATAGTAATAAATCAGAGAGCTGGGCTCTCATCTCATACAACTCACGCTGCTAGCTCTTTTATTTTAATTATCAATTCAGTGTTTTTGGAGTACCTAGAGATTCCAGAAATAAGAAAATTGAGTATGGAACAGCTGAGTTTACCTATTCAGAAACACCTTGTGGGATATTAGGTCAGATGTAAGTCCAACATAACTGTCAAAACAATTAAAGATGCATACTTATTTATAGCAGACAAATTTATTTATTTATTGTTCCTTGTATATATTTAGTGTACAAGGAAAGTGAGGAAAGGTTAATGAAATGATGTCAGGAAAAGGAATTTGTATGAGTGCTATTTTTATTCATAAGAATCTAACTAATTAGAGACACTGTCAAATTTGCTAGCCTTTGACTTGATATTTAACCAACAGAGAAAGTAAACTAGGGGAACATAAATAGCTATACTTAAAGAGCCTCCTTCTACTGTGTGCTAATACTACTGAAAAAATAATAGCTGTGATTACACTACTAATGAATATATGAGGGTAGACTTTTTAAATTTTGAAAACGACATTTACCTAAGACATATTAAAAATCATGCTTGAGGTTGATCAGATGGTAAGGGTAATTGCAGCCAACACAGAAAACCTGAGTTTGATTCGCATGGTGGAAGGAGAAGACCTTATTCTCTTAAATCGTCATATGACCTTTACGCATGCCATGGCAAAAGCACATTTAAGCTCAAAACTATACATAAACACAGTAAATAAATGCAAAAACAGAATAAGTATTGTCTCTTACTTTTCAATTTCATTTCAGTATAATTTTTTTGTTGTTAGTTTTTGAGATTGTTCTGTAATCTCACCTTTTTTTTTTTTACTTTCCTTTCATCCCTCCAACCTACTTACCCTTCCCACTCTCCTTCAGATTCATGGCCCGTCTTTATCAAAACCAATCACAGCAAGCAAATCATGCATCTGGTTGTCAAGAAGTATTCTTACAACATTCTCAACCTTATAGTCCTCTGATATGTGTCAGCTAAATCCAAGTTCTGCTTCCATCTAGACCAAAATGTGTAAGAGTTTTATGAATGTTTAAGTCACTATGCAATTAATTAGTTATAAATTACCTCTATAATATTCAATTTTTTTTTGTTTATATGATAGCCCAGAGTAAAAAACAAAGGAGTCACTCAATAAACATCCTTCTAATCCTGTATGTAAATATCCAAGGCTGGGTAGTTTTCATATTTTGTGAAGTTTTCTGGCAATAGAAACCAGAGTGTTTCCAAATGTAACTCATTATAACTTTTTGAACCATAATTTTGTTTAAACTCTTTCTGAACATGTTTTTCTTCTAGGTTCCATAAACTCCTGAGAGTTGCAACATCCTAAATTTTCTTCTCAATGTATAAAATTCATGATTTATTTGACCCAATTTAAAAACTATCTCGTTATCTTGGGATTTTTCTTATCCAGTTTATACTGTAGCTCCATTTCTCTCTTGCTTGATTTTATTCAATTAGTCAAATCTCCCCATGGGTTTCTTGGTTTTAGCATTTAGATGCTTGTATGCCTTTTTCTTTTTTGTGTATAAATATTATCATTTAATGAGACTAAAAGAGGATCTGTGAGGAGATCTGTGTATATGATAATGGAGATCTAGAATACCAATTTAAATGCTATCAAATATGGCTAAAATATTTACAAGTCCAGTGGCTCAGTGGGTAAAGGCAATTTCTGCCAAGCCTTAACATCCACATGTATGCCATTATACCTGAGTACAAAACACACATACATACACACACACACACAAAATACATGCACACAAGCAGTAAAAATAAATGAGTAAGTCTATAACATTTAGAGCCAATCACATATTCCTGTTAACAATCTCAAATATTTATATTTTTGCTAAACATGTCTTAATAAAGTTTATCATTAATCTGACATGGTGGATAGTATGCCCCCTAAAATAGTTTTGATGTTCTGCAAATAAGTTATTAAAAATGAACCCCAAGATTCTATTTTAATATATATTTACATGAATCTTTAGAAGATGTATGTTCGTATTTTTTACAGTGACATGCAAAAACTCTTTAAAACTCTATATAGGTGTTAATGCAGTGCATTTTACTGAGTGTGTAGACATATAATTAAGGGAAAATGTATTCATAGTGAATTTTTAAAGCAATGGAAGATAATGATAGAAAGGGTTTATTTTAAAATCAAGAATTTTTATATAAAATTGTTTTAATAATTTAATACTTTTCCACAGAAAGTTTCAGCATCAAATAATTAAATAATTATTTTTATCACACAGAACTTGTTACAAAGCTCTGAACACCACCTCCATTTACTGGTTCATATTTAAATCCACAGTTTGAGTTCTCTATTGCTCTATTTCAGTGAAGACCTTTAGTCTTATGTTTAATCTTTTACAACCCATTTCAGTACTAGGAAATAAATCCTAGAACTGCCTGCTCTAGAATTCTTTCCCGAGGTAGATGGGTTCTAGGAATCTGTTGACATTCGTATGGAGCAAGCTGTGCTCTGAAGGCAGCATCTGCCTTCTGAAATTGTCTTAACCTTTTCTATACAAGGTCGTTTGTCTGTTTCTCAGAAAAGGAATTGTTTTCCCATTTCACATAGTTATCTTCTTTACTTGGTCTGATTGTTTAACAGCAAGAATGTACAGAACAAGATAACACAAGGAAGAAGAAATTAAAAATGCAGCAGTGCTTTTGTAAAGCTATTTAAATTAAAAGATTTTTTTTTTTAAATGGATTTTTGGGGTAGTTTCTTCAAAAACACCAATGCCGGATATATGAAGGAAATAGCTCTAATGAGAAAATAGTCAGAGTCCACATGTAGGTATATCCCAACTACCTTTTACTTTTTAGTCATTTGCACATGAAAAGTAGACTAAGCATTGGGATGAAAGGAAGATAACATGTGATATATTATATTCATATGATTAATACATGAGTTCATCTCTCTACAGAAATGTGAATACTTTTAGGTGCTAAAATAGTAATGTTAAAACAAACTCTGCTTTATTGTGCAGTAGAGGAATCATTCTAAGTTATATATCTACAACTGTGGAGTTGTTAAGTGCTATATTATTCCCTGGTATATAGCAAAAGGAATCTAAGTTAACTTGCAACAAAAAGAATCACACATCCACTTTTATTGCAGCACCCTTTACAACAGCTTAGATGTACATCAACAGATGAACTGGAAAATAAAATGTATATTGGCACAACAAGCTTTATGCAACCTCAAAAAAGAAGAATTATGTCTAGCCTAAACCAAAATGATAAATTACATGTTTTGTATCAAATATGTGCATTAACATGTATTATATCCATATGTAATGCATATGTGTGTATTCATATTTATTAACAACCCACATAGATGGACTACAAAATTCAAAATGTAGACGGTTTTTCCCACTTTAATGTGCAATGCTTTTGGAAATATCTATGGTCACTAGAACATAGATATTAGGTACCTAGATATCCTCATATCCTTATGTATGGTTTTAAATCTAAAAATAAACCATTCATTATGTCGCTAAAGATTATTTTAGTTTAATTTTTATGTTTGTTAGTGTGTGTACATTTCTGTGCATGGATATGGATCAGTGGGTGATGTGGGATTTCCCTCTGTATGCTATAAATATATTTTATTACCAATGGTTAATAAAGAATATGCTTTGGAATATGAAAGCACAGAATAGAGCAAGGTGGGAATTACAAGCAGAGATATATGAGAAAAGATAGTGGAATCAGGAAGATATCATGCAGCCACCAAAGGAGAGAGACACTGGACGGAATCTTACCAATAAGCCACAGGCATGTGGTGATAAACAGATTAATAGAAATGGGTTATTTTAGTATATAATAGTTACTTAATAAGAAGCTTAAGCCATTGGTCAAGCAGTGTTGTAGTTAACATAGTTCCTGTGTAATTATTTAGGGTCTGGGTTACTGGGAAATGTATTAGCAGCCTCCAACTTGGCAAGGTACAAGTGGATACCTTACCATTCATGAGAAGTAAAACATAAACAAAGCATGTATTGTGCTCCATACTTACATGAATATACACTGTCTTTGAAATACTGAAGAAAGAAATTGAGGAAGACAACAGAAGATGGAAAGATTTTCCATGTTCATGGATGGGAAGAATTAATCTTGAAAACATAATTGTTGCACCAAGATTCAATACAATCCAAGGAAAATATCAGAGCCTATCTTCACAGATATTAAAAACACAATCTCCAAATATATAAAGAGGCAAAAATGACCAAGTATTGGCAAATTTTTCCAGAACATGAAGAATACTGCAGGAGATACCACCACACCTTATTTTAAATTGTAATACAGGGCCACTGCAATTAAAACATACATTAATAAATTTGAATGGTGGACCCAAATGAAAGTCCATGCAATTACACCTGTATAATTTTTGACAAAATGCCAAATTTATATATCTGGGGAAAATACATCCTCAAAATGACACAGGGAGCATATTTTCACATAGTGGAGGACAAATATAAAACCTACCTCACCTTGCAAAAAAAACTCTCTATATAGATCAAAGAACTCAAGATAAGGCCTTGAAACTTCTGTCTTAAAGAACAGAAGATATGCTTCAATTTGTGGGCACAGGTAAGTATTTTTGAAACAGGACTCCAATAGTGCAGGGGAAAAGACCAACAACTGGCAGATGGGTGCTCATAAACACAAAAAGATTTGTATAACAAAAAGAAAAACATTGGAAGCTGTCAGTTGAGTAAAGACGCATCACACAGAATTGAAAAGTACTTTCCAGCTATACATCTGACATAGAATTAGTGTCTAAATTAATTATAAAACTCAAATAATAAATATAAAGAAATCAACCTTCTAATTTTAAAAAATCAACTATAGAACTTGATAAAAACCCTCAAAAAATAATTACAAATAGCTAGCACACTTTGAAAAGTGTTCAACATCCTAAGCCGTTACAGAAATGCATTTTTAATTAGGTTTTTAATCCACTTTACACATTGGAATGGCTGTCATCATGGAAATAAGTAGCAGCAAATATTACTGTGATGTGAGGAAAGTGACTCTAATGCATTGTTGGTGAACGTGTAAACCAGTGAAGGCTGCAGAAGTCAGTCTGCAAGTTTCTCAACTATATAAACATAGAAATAAAAAATAAACATAGAACCACTATAGAATCTATTTATACAACTTCTGGGCATATAACCCAAATACTTTACATCTTACTACAGAGATATTTACAAATCTGTGATCAAGCAGTCAAACTAGATGTTCAAGAACTGGTGAATGGATGATAAAAATGTGGTATACACATGCATTGTAAAATTATTCAACTGTAAAGAAAAAGATACCATGCACTTTCTGAAAATGCCATATGGATTTGTGGCAGGCCATAATAAAATTAATTTTCAACAGATCAAGAGATACCCTTCTTGCTGTTTATATTTCATGGTGCTATAAAGGTGTTACAAGAAAAAGGCATAAGGGGTGTTGTTCAATAGTGGACCATGCAGGCCATAATGTTGCTTTGCCAGGCACATTGTCCCTCTGGTGCAATAGTGGCAAGATTGTTTATATGGGTAACCAACTGTGTTCTTCTGTTGGAATTTAGAGCTTGTCCATAGGAAGGCATTCAATTTTGTGTTTCTTAATATACTCATAGTCAAACATATGGATAGGAAGATCATAGGCCCTTGGACTAGGCAACTAATATTGACTTTTTTGCTAAATGGTCACTTTGTTAAAATAACTTTTAGATATTATGTTGGAATATTCTTGAAGTTATCAACCTTGGTCAAAGAATCTTTTGATGACATAGGACAGTGGTTAATGAAGTTCAAACAATGATTTATGCTTGCTCAAATTTCTGAAAACAAAGGAGTAGATTAGGCATTTATATAACTCCTTCAACATGACTCTGGGAGCATGGAAGAGGGAGAAGAAAGAATACAAAAGAAGAAAATAGGGAGGAGTTCTGAGGAATACTAACTTCAGCACATGACAAAGATGGTGTACAGATAAATTCACGAAAGTTATGCTTTGCTGTAGAAGGTCAAGTTAGCTAAAATTTGCAGCATGGAGTAAGAAGAGGCATCAAAGGCGCTGCTTCTTACCAATGAGCTATAGGCAACTGATGTCTGCTAAGAGTGAGATATTGACAATCTTTAGGGTATTGCCACAGATGATTGCCCATGTCACAATGGGCAATTCTACAACAATATAGATATTGGACATACTAATTGGATTCAGTGGTTTAAAATTAAAATAGCAAATAAATAAATAAATAGAAGAGAATATGAAGTTCTGAGAAAGATATATTTGGATGTCCTGGGAAATAGAGGCTGATATGTTCATGATACATTGTATGAATATATGAAATTTTCAATGAATAGTAAATAACAGATTTTTAACCCCACAAATGTATTCTCATACAAATAAATACTTCAGAGGCAAAGACATAATAGAGAATAGGAAGATATGATGAGTTTTCACTTAAAAAAATTATCTCAGTGTTGAGAGAAAAGTTCATAGCACTAAATACCTACATAAAAAAGCTGGAAAAATCCCACACTAGTGAATTAACAGAACATTTTAAAACTTTAGAACAAAAAGAATCAAACTCACATAAGACAACTACACTGCAGGAAATAATCAAATTGAGAGCTGAAATTAACAAAATAGAAACAAAGAAACAATGAGACAAAAAGTTAGCTATTCGAGAAAATCAACAAAATAGACAAACCCTTATCCAAACTAACCAAAAGGCAGAGAGGGAATATCCAAATGAACAAAATCAGAAATGGAAAAAGGGACATAACAACAGACATGGAAGAAATACAGAGAATCATCGGGTCATATTTTGAAAACTTGTACTCCACAAAATTGGAAAACTTAAAAGAAATGGATAACTTGCTAGATAAATATCACTTACCAAACTTAAATCAAGACCAGATAAGCAAATTAAACAGACTTATAACTGCTGAAGAAATAGAAACAGTCATCAAAAGTCTCCCAATCAAAAAAAGCCCAGGACCAGATGGTTTCCCCTCAGAATTCGACAAGATTTTCAAAGAAGAACTAATACCAATACTCCTCAAATTATTCCACACAAATAGAAACAGAAGGAACATTGCCAAACTCTTTATGAGGCTACAATTACCATGATACTCAAACCACCAAAAGATATTACTTAAGAAAAAGAATTACAGACCAATCTCACTCATGAACATTGATGCAAAAATACTAAATAAAATAGAATCCAAGAATACATCAGAACCATCATCTACCATGATCAAGCTGGCTTCATCCCAGAGATGCAGGAATGGTTCAACATACAAAAATCTGTCAACATAATCCACTATATAAATACACTGAAAAATTAAAACCACATGATCATCTCATTAGATGCCAAAAGCTTTGACAAAATACAACATCCCTTCATGATAATGGTCTTGGAGAGAGCAGGGATACAAGGAACATACCTAATCATAATAAAGGCAATATACAACAAGCCAACAGTCAACATAAAACTAAATGGAGAGAAACTCCTAGTGAATCCACTGAAATCAGGAATAAGACAAGGTTGTCCACTCTCTCCATACCAATTAAATATAGATCTTGAGGTACTAGCTAGAGCAATAAGACACCAAAAGGAGAAAATGGGATACAAATCAGAAAAGAAGAATTTAAACTCTCACTGTATGCTCATGATATGATAGTTTACATAAACAATCCCAAAATTTCTACCAAGGAACTTCTACAACTCATAAACACTTTCAGTAATGTAGCAAGATACAAAATTAACTCAAAAAAAAAAAAAACCAGTAACCCTCCTGTACACAGATGATAAAAGTGCTGGGAAAGAAATCAGAGAAACAACATCATAAAAGCCACAAGTAGCATAAAATATTTCAGAGTAACTCTAACCAAACAAAAGGAAGACTTATATGACAAGAACATTAAATCTTTGAAGAAATAAACTGAAGAAGACACCAGAAAGTAGAAAGACCTCCCATACTCTTGGGTAGGCAAAATTAACATAGTAAAAATGGCAATCTTACCCAAAGCAATCTACAGATTCAATTCAATGCCATTAAAATTCTTCACAGACCTCAAAAGAATGGTACTCAACTTCATATGGAAAAGCAAAAAACCCAGGATAGCCAGAATAATCCTGTATAATAAAAGAACTTCTGGAGTCATCACAATCCCTGATTACAGAGCTACAGTACTGAAAGCAACCTGGCATTGGCATAAGAACAGACAGTAGAAACAATGGAACCAAATAGAAGACGACACACCTTTGAACACCTGATTTTTGACAAAAAAAGCAAAAAAAAAATATCAAATCAAAAAAAAGAAAGCATATTTGACAAATGTTAACAAATGATGCTGGCCTAACTGGATATTAACATGTAGAAGAATTAAAAGAGACCCATATCTATTACTATGCACAAAACTCAAGTCCAAATGGATCATAGACCTCAATATAAAGCCAGTCACATTGGACCTTATAGAAGAGAGAGTAGGAAGTACACTTGAATGCATTGGAACAGGAGACCATTTCCTATATATAACACCAGCAGCACAGACACTGAGAGAAACAAGTAATAAATGGGACCTCCTGAAACTGAAAAGCTTCTCTAAAGCAAAGGACACAGTCAACAAGCAAAACAACAGCCTAAAGATTGGGAAAAGATCTTCACTAACCCCACATCAGACCGAGATCTTTTCTCCAAAATATACAAAGAACTCAAGAAATTGGACACCAAAAGAACAAATTGTCCAATAAAGAAAATGAAGTACAGACCTAAACAGATAACTCTCAAGATGAATCAAAATGGTTTGAAAGACACTTAAAGAAATGTTCAACATCCTTAGTCATTAGAGAAATGCAAATCAAAATAACACTTAGATTCCACCTTACACCTGTAAAAATGGCCAAAATCAAAAACACTGATGACAATTTATGCTGGAGTAGGTTGTGGAGTAAAAGAGAACAGTTCTGCATTGCTGGTGGGAATGCAAGCTGGTACAGCCCCTTTGGATGTCAATGTGCCAATTTCTCAGAAAATTAGGGAACAACCTTCCTCAAGACCCAGTAATTCCATTTTTGAGTATATATCCAAAAGATGCTCTATCATGCCACAAGGACATGTGCTCAGCTATGTTCATAGCAACATTGTTTGTCTAACCATAACCTGAAAATAATCTAAATGCCCCTAGACCAAAGAATATGTAAGAAAAATATGGTACATTTACACAATAGAGTACTATACATCAGAAAAAAATGAGTTATTATCAACAGTGGGACATGTCAACTCAAAGTGATGCAATTGAGAGTCACATCAACTCTGCTACATTCTTCCCAGCAGTGTCCAGTCTCAAAACTACATGAAGAAGAATGTATGGTGTCTCAGGTCAAAGGGGATCTCACGTGTCTTTTTGGGGATCCTATTGCTAAAATACACTATGACTAAAAAGCAACTTGAGGAGGAAAATGTTTATTTCACCTACACTTCCAGGGCAGTCTACATCACTGAGTCAAGTCAAGGTAGGAACTTAAGTAGCACAAAACATGGAAGCATAAAATTATTTAAAAGTCAGGGAGGACTGCTGTTTACTGTTTTTATCTCTGTGGTTTGCTCAGTTGTTTTCTTATATCACTGAGGACCACCAGATGAGATGTGCACCCACCAACAGCGAGCTCTGTCTTCCAAGATAAGTCATCAGTCAAAAAAGTGTACCACAGCCTTCAAAAGCTAATCCCTCAAAGGCTTAGGAATCTGTTCTCTTCTGTGTTCTACTTCCCAGACATCAAGTAATTGCTTTAGCTCTGCTGTGTATTCCCACCACTACATGCTACAGAGATATTTGCACGCCTCTGTTCATTGCTTTTTTATTCACAACAGCTATAGAACAGAATCTACCTAAATGTTCATCAATTCCTGAATGGATGATAAAATTATGCTGCATACATCCATTCGATAGTTATTCAACTGTAAACAAAATGATACCATGGACTTTTTGAAAATGACTTATAGTTTGGCTGCAGGGCATAATAAAATTAATCTTCAACAGACCAAGAAATGCTCTCTGTGCTGGTTAGCTTCTGAGGTACAGGAGAGTGCTATAGGGCTGTGCAGAGAAAAAGGCATAAATGGTATTAGTCATTCTTTGAACATTAAGGCTATAATGCTGACCTGACAATACAATGTGGTAGAGGCTGAATGACAGACTTCTCGCACCCAGTAGACCCAAGCAATCCAAACTCTTAAATTTGAAATCAATTTTTGGTAAAGTATATTCAAATAGCTGTTTGAAAATATCTGATAAATTTCTTTTTATTTTTTTTTGTTTATTCTTTTTAGTTGTTGAAAAAAAATTTCTGCCTCCTCCCGTTTCCCATTTCCCTCCACCTCCTCCAACACATCGCCCCCTCCCCCCACTCCCTTCCCCCTCTCCCCCCACTCCATTCCCCCTCCCTCTTGAGACTGAAGAGCAGTCCAGGTTCCCTACCATGCAGAAAGTCCAAGGTCCTCCCACTTCTATTCAGGTCCAGGAAGGTGAGCATCCAAACAGGCTAGGCTCCCACAAAGCCAGTTCATGCATTAGGATCGAAACCTAGTGCCATAAGTTTCTTTAACTGTGCTCATTTTCTTCATTGTGGCAAACTTTCAAAGTTCCTTCCACGAACCAGGATTTAGGCTAAGAGGAAGATACCATAATTGCTGCATAAAATTCTTCTAAGCAAGATGGAGCATATAAATTGCTGACACACATCAGGACCATTTGATAACATTAACATTATTCTTAGTGGGAAATTTAATGGAATTTTATTCTACGTTTAATTGGGAAGGATGTAAGCTACATGTTTTTATTTTGTATAATAGCTATAATAATTTTGTTGCCTCTGGCTTACTTATAGCATTTAATCCTCAAAAAAATTAGCAAAAGGTTTTGAAAATTAGTTTTTATTTTAAGTATTCCTGCTACTTGAATGTAAACAGTCTGTCATCATTGTGAATAAATGCAGCTAATGACAGGAAAGAAATGTGGCTTGTAAAAGAAATTAAAGGGAAAATTAGCATGGTTCTGTATTTTTTCTTTTACACTGAAAATGCTCTAGTGATGAATTGAGGTCAATATCTTATGTTTTATGTATTCGAAGTAGCTTATTTGCATAAATCAAAACGCTTAGTCTATCTGCTGCAAGTAAAATATAGCTTATTTCTGTAAAGGACAAATCAACATGCAGCCTGTGTACACTAGAGAGAATGATGTTTTTCTCTAGAGCCAAAACATACTGTTCCTACCAAGACAATCAAAGCACAGAATGAGAGAGAAAATTCAAATTGAAACTGGCCCCCAGAAAGGAAATACATTTAGGGAAAAGAATCACATACCCTGAATTATTATTTTACTGGGCTGCTGAGGCTGTAGGTCTAAGAATACCAGATCTGTGAGGAGCGGGAGGAAACAAGGGGTGAGCTTGGTGCTTTCATGACAATACAAGTGAGACCTGATGGGGGTTTGGAAGAGCAAGAGCTTTAGGATGTCTCTGAAACAAAGTAAAAATTAGAGTATATTAGGGGTAATCACTTCCTGGCTTTTCTGTTACATTGGTTTAAAGAGTGGGAAAAAAATAACAAATTATTGCAAAGTGAATCTGATTAAATGATTAGTTATTTTATGCAATAACAATGAACAATGGAGATATTGCACAGAGGTTATTTTCCCAGATGTTACAATGAATAAAATATTTGTTGTACAAGAATACATGAAATTCAAATAATACAGGCATATTTGTTATTAACCTAAAAAGATACACAGTAGAATTTATCGTTGTTTCAAAACTCTGGCTAAACCTTGATGAGAGATGGTATGTACAACATATGAGGATCTTGTGACAAGCACAAATTTCAATTGCTTGTTGTCCAAATGTTTAGAAAAGTAGAAAGAATAATCTGGTACAATTTTTGTTATGAAATGATCTTACTTTAAATTGATTTTAATGACCTGTTTTTTAATCCATCATCATTTATTATTTCTTAATCATTAGGTTTTGCTACTTTTTGACACTAATTCCATTATCTATTTTTTCATGAACTTTGTTGTTTATTTGACCTTACATTATGTGAATGAACACAAAATGTAATCCACTAGCAGTTCTTTACTTGCAATGCCATGTTTTGGTGGGATGGGATTATATAAACTCTCTGAAATATATTTAGTAATGGGTAAGAATTGTGGAAAATATTTCCTTTCTTTTAATCAATCCTAGCCATTCACCAGATGAAGAAGGAGATATAAATGAACCATTGTGGTGGTGGATGGTGAATGATTCTGTTAATAATGGGTTCTCAATTATTCTCTTTTTATTTTGTAACCCATATATTGAAGATGTTGAAATATCTTTTTTAATCACAATCTCTTATCTGACAACCATTGCTGTTTATCTATCCATATTCTGGAAAGTCCTTTTTATTTTAACTTTTCTTTCTTACTTTCACCCTCCCTTCCTTCCTCCCTAATTCCTTCCCTTTCTCTCCCTATTCTCCCTGTCTGTTTTCCATCTTCTCCTCTTCTATTTCCATGGCATTGTTGAGACCAAAGCTTACACTGGAGCTCATATTGACCTTGTACTTGAACATATTTATCAGAAAAATTATATTAAACTTGTAAGAAGTAAAAGGACTGATGTTTTCTATCCATCATCACCCTCATATAATCCACAGACTCTTAAATGAAAATAGACTTCAGAAATCACCAACTCCAAGATGTGAGGGTAAAATGCCAAATAAATGTGCAATGCTGAGAGAAACCTCTTTCCCAAGCATGACAACAAAGGTTCTGGGATGAATTTAAAGGGATGAAAACAGCAAGTCGAGGACAAGTTTCCTTCGTGTGGCTGATGGTCCACAGGCATTTCTGCTTTTATCAAAAATACAGTTTTATAGGCAAGTATTTGTTCTGACATATATTTGTAGTTGTCCCTGTTCCTACTTGTCAGTGTTCATGCAGGTGTGTGCCGATATAAGGATGTGTAAGTGTGTGTTTGTGATAGTTTGAATGTTACTGCCCCCCTTAAACTCATAAGGAGAGGCATTGTTAGGATGTGTGGCCTTGTTGAAGAAAATGTGTCATTGTGGAGGTAGACACTGAGTCTCATATATGTCCAGGCCTCAGTGTTTCAGTTCATTTCCTGTTGCCTTAGGATAAAGATACAGAATTATCACTTCTTTCTCCAGCACCATGCCTGCCTGCATGCCACTATGTCTCACCATGATGATAATGGAGTAAACCTCTGAAACTATAAACCACCCCAGTTAAATGTGTTCCTCGTGAGTGTTGACATGGTCATCGTTCCTCTTCATAGCAACAGAAAACCTAAGACAGAAGTTGGGAACAGGGACAGAGGTATTGCTGTTACAAGCCTACAATAATTTGGTTTGGATTAATATGGACTTCGGTACTTGGTTTAGGAAAGCAGTGGAATGCTTTGAGTACGGCTTAAGGGGCCACACTGGTAGAATCATGGAAGACAGTGGTGCTTAGTATGATTTGATGAATGGCGGGACTTACATTAAAATGTTTTAAAGGAGTAGAATTTTAATATGTTGCCTAGAGATAATTGTTATGATACTTTAGTGAATAATATGAGTGTTTTTGCTGTTGTCTGATGATGTACCTGATGATAAAGTGAAAAGTTTTGGATTAATTCCATTGACAGAGGAAATCTCAAAATAACTGTATATAACCTTTTTTTCTGATATTACTAGTGGTAACTGTAATAGAGATTTATAACGAGAAGGGGCAAGCTGAGCAAATAAAAATAGAAAATATACAGATGGAGAAAAAGTACCAGGAAGTTGAGCAATGCGAAATCCTGTGTATGAGGATTAAGAAATGGAATAAAGGAGTGGTGACCTCAGGGCAAGCAAGACCTCACCCAGCCAAATTTCCAACTTGTGAAAAGGAACTAAAGAAAAGTTTCAATGATGCACATCTTTAGTTCTAGATTGAGATGGCAGAGGCTGGTGGATCTCTCAGTTTGAGGGCAGCCTATTCTAAAGAATCAGTTTCAGGACAACCAAGTATAGGAAGTGAAGGACAGAAAGATGGTAAAGGTGTAGGAAACAAAGCTATGTACTAAACAAACATAGCTCTTTCCCCAGCAAGCAGCAGAAATTGGCAAATTCAGCCACATAGTTCTGGAGTTAAGTTTAGAAAAAGGGGGCTATGGAATTCATTGCCTCTGAGACTAAGGAAAACCACTGATGTCGGGCCTGTATCAGAGGTCTCCCTGAATGAAGGCCTAGATAGTCAGTATATGAAGTTGAGTCTTGGTTTGCCTTGGAGAACCCAAGAAGGTCTACATGCCAGAGCCATGGGCTACCTGTAGAGGGAAGCTGCTAACACAGAGAGGAAAGAGTCCAAGAGAAAGGGTATGCTGGAGTCAACAAAGCTGAAAAGAATTGGAGATCTGGAGTATTTAGACATCAGACATGGACATGCAGAATTTGGAGTTTTCCCAGTTATTTTTGTTCTTTTTTTGGTCCAGTATTTCCTCACTGTATTCCATTCCCTATGCTTTAGAATGGTAATGGATGTTCTGTAACATTATAATGTTGGAAGTATTTGATCTGATTTTGTAATTTTGATTTTCTAGGGGAATACAGAGAGTGCATGAATCTCAGAAGAAACTGAAGTTTTAGTCTTAAATATATTTGTGACTGTGATAGGCTATAGGGCCTTTTGAAGTTGTACTTAAGGTGTTATCATGTGGGTACAAACATTTGGAGGCCATGTAGTGAACTATAGTTGTTTGAAAAAAAAAATGGCCCCCAAAGGGAGTGCACTATTAGGAGGTGTGGATTTGTTAAAGTAGGTGTTTAAATAGGTGTGAAGTAGGTAAATAAGACGTATCTTTATTAGAGGGAATTTGTGACTGTGGGAGTGTGCTTTGAGGTTGCTTTTGCTCAAGCTTCACTCAGTGTTAACACTCAGACCGTTTCCTTTTGCCTTCTAATCAAGATGTAGCAAGCACCATATCTGCCTGTATGGTTCGATGCTCCCCATCATAATAATAAAGGACTGAATCTCTGAACTCTAAGCCATGACCTCAATTAAATGTTTTCCTTCTAAGAGTTGCCATGCTCAATGTTTTCTTTTCACAGCAATAGAAACTCTAAGACACTATCCCCTTTCTGCAATGGGGGAATGCACCCACAAACTGTAAGCTAAACTAAACCTTTTCTTCCTTAAGTTGCTTCTACTAGGAATTTTGTCAAACTGAAGAGAAAATTAAATAATGAAGGAGAGGGTATAGTGGCATGAATGGCTGGCATGAATTTCTCACTGCATGGAGATATTTCAAAGACTTAATTTCCTTTCACTCCTGAGGATGAGACAGTCTGTTACTCCAGATTACTCTGTAGAATAATAACCTCTATTCTCTCTTACACTATGAAAGGGGAGGCTTTAAAACTCTCCTAAATTCTTGTGTCTTTTTCTAGACTAGCCCCAACACAAATTTTTGCCCCATCTTAGCATTAAAAGATATTATATCAAGAAAATGAATTAATTACTGTTTCACATCAAGTGCTCAGGCTGTTTTTCTCTGCTATACTTAATGGGTTTGACTACATAATGATCATACAGTGAGCCATCCTACATCTTTACACTGATAAGCATTGGAGCTGCCTCTAGTTCTGTGAACAAGGCATCCTTTTTCATTCCCTGATTCCTCTGCTTTTGCTTTGAAAATTGCTGCTCATATATGCATCTCAGTCCATTTATGGATTGATCTTAGGAAGCTTTTCTAACAACAGAAAAAAATATTGGTTTGTGTGTGTGTAACTTACTGCACTTGAAATAAAACTCGAGTCATTGCGCCTTTCATTGTATAGTCCAACTTTCTTGTGTTTTACCTAATTAAGGAAGTCTCTTGAATCTTAAACTTTATTTACACACATGACTCATGAGGTATTTACAAAATATTAGTGAAGTGAACTGGAAATTCACCAAAGTTAAAGCAAAAAGAAGAAAAGCACTGAAATACTCTTCGCACAGACAGCATGAGCTAGACTTCAGGCCTCAGTTCTCTTCTATATGGTCCACTTAAGTTTAGAAAGACTACAAGGAACTGTCTTCAAACACTTATGAGTTCCACTGTAGGGCCTAAAAGTCTGACCATGTTAACAGGACTTGGGAATGAGTGGCAAGCTGGGATGCAATGCTAGATTTGATAGAAAATTTTTAATATAAACAAGTGCTCCAAAGAACTTTAGCAATGTACATGTAATGAAATTCTAAATATAAAAAATGCAACCAAAAGAATAAAGACATGGCAAGGACAGCAGATGAAACAAAAGGGCAGAGTTAACTACCTTGATATTTCAAATAAAAATATAATAAATAAATGAACTCAGTGTATTAGAGGGTTATAGCTGTCACGAAAGAAAACAGATGAGTATGAAGATGCCAGATATGAAATAATTTTAGGAGACAAAAATGTTGATTGATTTCAATCTTATGTTACTCTTTTATGCCAAGTTTAATGTTACATTTGCAAATCAGTTTAAAAAGAAAAAAATCCTATTTTCAAGGTCTGTGAGATAGAAAAACAAGATAGACAGATTCTTACACAATTTACAAAACAGGATATAAGCTTTGTTCTCCTGCAACAACATTAGTGAAACAAATGGTCTGACTTGCCTGTACCTCAGTCAGTCTACTTTACCGTCCATTCTTGTCTATAACAATTGAAGACCTGCTCTGACATTTTTAATTTTTTTATTGATTTTTATTGAGCTCTACATTTTTCTCTGCTCCCTTCCGTGCCTCTCCCTTCACCTTCAACCCTCCCCTAATGTCCTCATGCTCCCAATTTACTCAGGAGATCTAGTCTTTTTCTACTTCCCATGTATGTCTATGTAAGTCTCTTTTGGTGTCCTCTTTATTGTCTAAGTTCTCTGGGATTGTGATTTGCAGGCTGGTTTTCTTTGCTTTATGTTTAAAAACTACTTAAGAGTGAGTACATATGATAATTGTCTTTCTGTGTCTGGGTTATGTCACTCAAAATAATGTATTCTAAGCTTCATCCATTTTCCTGCAAAATTCAAGATGCTGTTGCTTTTTTTCTGCTGTGTAGTACTCTATTGTGTAAATGTACCACATTTTTTTTTTGTATCCATTCTTTGGTCAAGGGGCATTTAGGCTGTTTTCAGGTTCTAGCTATGACAAAAAAATGCTGCTATGAACATAGTTGAGCACATGTCCTTGTTGCACAATGAAACATCCTTTGGATATATGCCCAAAAGTGGTATAATTGGGTCTTGAGGCTCTTACTTTATAGGTGGGAATGCTGCAGAGCTGTGTTGACTAACTTTCATTCAGGGTAGAGAGTATTATTTTTTAGAATAAAACAATGTAGGTTTTGGCTCTGATTTATAAGATACGTGTCAATTGGTCAAAGTTTATGCAGCTACAAAAGTGGTCCATTGAGTTTCATCTCTCACTGAGAAAGGATTCTTAGAAGATCAAAGAAATCATTTACATTTTTGTTTCTCCTTGCAAATAAATAAAGAGAGTGTCAATTTTCTGAATCTGTATGTGTTTTGAATTATTTGGGTACTAAATGATTACTTTATGACACTCTTAGCTGGGACAATGAACTCCAAGTAAAGCAGACTTAGATGATTTTACTCCCAGCAAAACTACTTTCATTTGCTTGTCCAGGTTTGAAGTAAGCATGTTTTGCAAGCCTATCTGTCCAATAGCACCACATTTCTACATCAGCCATCTATATCTCATCTGTTTGATTGTGCAAGAAAGTACACCTGAGATTATGGTGAGTCATTGTGTAGCTTCTGGAGAAGCCAGAATTTTATTAGCTTTATTAACACAATAACTGAGATATCCACACTGAAATAAAATTTAACAACCTAAAGAATATTTTAAACATTCTTCTTAAATTTTATTTCATGTGCCGGGGTGATTTACTGACATGAGTTACTGTGCTACCCATACATTCATTCCCACTGCACACAGAAACTAGATGAGGAAGGGGTTAGGTTCCCTAAAAATGGAGCTATGGATGGTTTTGAGCCACAATAAACATGCTGGGAATTAAACTTAGGTTCTCAGGAGGGGCTAACCAATGCTTGATGCATCATCTGAACAAGCTGGACAATGATATCATTCTAATTCAGAACACAGTATAAATAAAAGTTATTCTTAAGGGCTAGGGAGATGACTCTGGGTAAAGCTCCTTGCTGTCAAGAACGATAACTTGAGTTTGATACCTACAATCCACATGTTGGTAGAAAAAAAACTGTTTTCCAGAAGATGCCATGAGACTTCTTCAAGAGTTCTGTGGTACTCTCTTGGGAATATACCCAAGAGATGCCCTATCATACAACAAAAGTATATGCTCAAAAGTATATGTTCATAGCAGCATTGTTTGTAATAGCCAGAACCTGGAAACAACCTAGATGCCCTTCAATGGAAGAATGGATGAAGAAAGTATGGAATATATACATATTAGAGTACTACTCAGCAGTAAAAAACAATGACTTCTTGAATTTTGCATGCAAATGGAAGGAAATAAAAAACACTATCCTGAGTGAGGTAGGCCAGACCCAAAAAGAGGAACATGATATTTGGTTTCTAGCCATAAATAAAGGACATTGAGCCTATAATCCTAGAGAAGCTAAATAAGAAGGAGAACCAAAGAAAAAAATATAGACATCCTCCTTGATATTAACCTTCATCAGGCAATGAAAGGAGACAGAGGCAGAATCCCACATTGGAGCACCAGACTACAACCCCAAGGTCCAAATCAGGAGCAGAAGGAGAGAGAGCACGAGCAAGGAACTCAGGAAGGCGAGGGGTGCACCCACACACTGAGACAATGGGGATTTCTTTTGGGAACTCACCAACGCCAGCTGGCCTGGGTCTGAAAAAGCATGGGATAAAACAGGACTCACTGAACATAGCGGACAATGACTGCTGAGAAGTCAAGAACAATGGCTCTGGGTTTTGATCCTACTGCACGTACTGGCTTTGTGGGAGCATAGGCTGTTTAGATGTTCACCTTACTAGACCTGGAAGGAGGTCGGAGGTCCTTGGAATCCCCACAGGTCAGCGAACCCGGTCTGCTCTTTGGGCTGATGAGAGGGGGAGTTGATTGGGGGAGGGGGAGGGATATGGAAGGCGATGGCGGAGAAGAGACAGAAATCTTTAATAAATAAATAAATAATAAAAAAGAAAAAAAAAGAGTTCTGTGGTATTTGTATAATTGCTTTTCTTCTCAAATTTTAATTACATAAGTGTAATAAACTATACAGGCTGTCAAGTTAGGAGTGTAGGCCCCAGCCCATCACATCTATCCCAGCCCCCAGGCCTGGTCTGGACTCCAAATCTCAGCAGGCCAGGTCCTGACCCCTCCCTGGGGTATTTAAGTCATCTCTCTAAAGAGGAATATGTGGTTTCCCTTTCTTCCTCCTCCCGGGGGTGGTGTTCCTGTGGCTTCCCAGTTTCCCCCTAGGGGACACCTGAAAGGGCAGAACTCCCATTAAACCTGGATATTTCTTTATTTGGCTTGTTTTGATTTGGCTTGATTGGAAATTTTGCATAGGCAGAAAGCTCCCATTCAGAAATATTCCTAACACAGGCTTTTGTCAAGACTACATTCATTTTCTACAAACTTACCGTAAATCCCCATTGCCGAAGACAACACCTATGCAATTCATTAAGGATCAAGATTTCAAATCCATGACTACATAGAGCCATCATCTCTACATTCCAGTACCATGGAATAGGAATTTACTCTAAATGCCAATTCTCAAAAGAGAAAGATAGACAATAAACCAGTCATAAACCCTTTATTTATAATGATGCCCTACCTGCAAGATTTTCTAGGGCAATGGTGGCACAAAGCCTGTGGGAGTAACCAAGCAATAATTGATTTGACTTAAGGCCCAATTCATGGATTAACCCATACCCAACACTGCTAGGGTAACCAATAACCTGATACTAGATAGCCCAGGGACCTACAGAAGAAAAGCAAGAAATAGTGGTGTAAAAAAAGGAAATAAAATGCAGAGGGAAAAATTACTCCTAATGATAGTCTGATATACTCATAGATCAGTACTGTGTTTGGTTATCATCAGATAACGTTCCCCCTTCATGGCAACAAATATAGAGACACATAGCCAGACAATACATGAAGAGTGAAAGACCTTGAAACATTCAGCATTAACTGGGATGTTTCCATGAAATTCTTCCCTTCAGAGCACAAAAAAACACCATGGGAGAGGAGGTGTAAAGAGTTGGAAGAGTCAGAGGGGATAGAGAACATCAAGAAAACAAAGTTTTTTAAATCAACATACACAAAACTCACATGAACTCAGAGTTTAAAGTAAAATGCATAGAACCTTCATAGTTTGCATGATGCTGTCTGAGCCTACATTATGATTTTCATCTTAGTTTTTTTATGGGACTCCTGAGTATTCACATAAGTGTGTCTTCTTTTGGGATCTTTTTTTTTTCTTTTAACTTGGTTTGTCCAACTTTGATACACTAGTTTTTGTTTTACTCTTGTTATATTTTTAAAAAAACTTGAATGACTGACTGAATGAAATCCTAGCCACTGCAGTAAAAGTTAACAATATAACTGTCTTTTTACCTGCTTGGGAGAGGAAAAATCCATTTTCTCCAGCAGAATGATTTGGGGTATATCAACCACTCCAGAATAGGTTGAGGAGTAGTTGACCAACATACAATAGACTGCATCGTTCTTGGTGTGCTTTTATTTGGTTGAATTTGGTGTTTTACTTTTTTGGTAATGTGTGATTTTATTTTGTTTTCTTGGCTTGTTATTTTGTTGTTTTTCTTTAGTTTGCTTTTCGGAAAGCACTTAAAGCTGTGTGGGTATGTAGGTGGAGAGTATTTGGAGGGACACGGAGAATGGAAAGAATATGACTGAAATATCTTTAAACTTAAAAGTTGTCTTAACTAATAAAGAAAATAATAATGAATAAACCCGACACCATTAAACTAAAGAGATTCTTAATTCTGTAAAATGCTGATTCAGATAAGTGAGGACTTGAGCTCTGATCCATAGAACCCACATAAAGCTTGGCATGGTAGATTGTATCCATAGTCCTATTGGCCCTAAGATGATGTACAATGTAGAGTCAGAAGATTCTCCAGAAGGTCATGGACCACTAATCAATCATATGTAATAGTGAATGCCATAAACTTCAGTGGCAAACAGAATGGAAGTTGAGGACAGCACAAGAGAATTCTCGCTGACTTCCACAAGCATGCTGAGGCATGTACATACCTATACCCCCACACAGAAACTTTCTCTCACACACATGTATATGTGTTACAAATAAGAGTAATTTTCTATGGGGAAACATGAAAAGCACCAACATAGTCCAGGAATAATAAGCATGGTTCTTACCCATAGCTGCCACTTCTTTTCTTATCTGCAGATCATTTTATTTTTCAGGATCATGTCTATCGATCTAAATGCTACAATGAGATGCCACAAAGAACTGTAAATTACATCAGACAAACTAGAGTTTTGGTTAAAAAAATATGCATGTTCTCATATACAGCAGAGTCCAGAGAAACACACTGAGCATAGCAAGTGGCAGCAGGGAGCTTTGTCAGAATGCTAATGCCAAATCCATACTTACTGCCTAGCTTTTTTGTTTTTCATTTTATAATTAATGAACACTGGAAAATTCTGTTTTCAAGAAACAGGGTTCAAACGATAAATGATTATTGAAGCAGTCAGTGCAGCCATGTTATTATTATGCACAGTGAGAGGTGTTTAAGCATGAAATTGGAGACACCAACAGCAAATACATCTAGTTTGACATCCAGGTGAATCTGAATATTTTTGGAGTCTACTCTTTTTTTTTTTTTGAGACAAAGTTTTTCTGTAGCTTTGGGGCCTGTCACGGAATTAGCTTTTGTAGATCAGGCTGGCCTCGGATTGACAGAGATCCATCTGCCTCTACCTCCGAAGTGTTTGGATCAAAGGCATGAGCCACCACTGCCTGGTTTTCTACTCTTATATAATGCATTTAAGCATTTCATTGTAATCCAAAATAATCCTTATTCTAACTGGATTTGTAGCACCCAAGGAGTCTTCCTCCCAAATGTCCTAGGGTTCTTCTAAGAATCCATACCTGGTATTGTTGAGACATTTTAGACATTTTCTCCCAAGGAAGAAATTGGATGTTTTAGGATAAGAAGTCACATAACTAAGGTACAAAGTTCTTCATGTACATACATATTTTGAGGAAAGAAATTTGAAAAGAGAAAGGGAAACATGAATCAGGAAATTATGTGATTTTTCTTGTTTTTCCCGTTGTCATATGTTTCAATGTTAAATATTTAGTGGAATATTCCCAGGAGTGGTATTGCTGGATCCAGGCGTAGGTTGATCCTGAATTTCCTGAGAAACCGAAACACTGATTTCCAAAGTGGTTGCACCAGATTGCATTCCCACCGGCAATGGATGAGGGTACCCCTTCCTCCACAGCCTCTCCAGCAAAGGCTATCATTGGAGTTTTTGATTTTAGCCATTCTGACAGGTGTAAGATGATAGCTCAAAGTTGTTTTGATTTGCATTTCCCTGATCGCTAGGGTGATTGAGCATGACCTTAAGTGTCTTTTGGCCATTTGTACTTCTTCTGTTGAGAATTCTCTGTTCAGATCAGTGCCCCATTTTTTAATTGGGTTAATTAGCATTTTAAAGTCTAGTTTCCTGAGTTCTCTATATATTTTGGAGATCAGACCTTTGTCGGTTGTGGGGTTGGTGAAGATCTTCTCCCAGTCAGTAGGTTGCCTTTTTGTCTTAGTGACAGTGTCCTTTGCTTTACAGAAGCTTCTCAGTTTTAGTAGGTCCCATTTATTCAAAGACAATGGCAAGGGGTTTTGATCCTACTTAATTTGCTGGCTTTGTGGGCACCTAGTCAGTTTGGATGATCACCTTCCAAGATATGGACGGAGGGGGGAGGACCTAAGACTTACCACAGGGCAGGGCACCCTGACTGCTCTTTGGACTGGAGAGGGAGGGGGAGAGGAGTGCGGGGAGGGGGAGAAGGGTGGGAGGAGGGGGAGAAGGGTGGGAGGAGGGGGAGGAAAATGGGAGGCTGGGAGGAGGCAGAAACTTGTTTTTTTTCCTTTTCTCAATAAAAAAAATTAATAAACAATTAAAAAAATATTTAGTGGAATAACGAATAGAACAAAATAGCAAAAAATGTTAATGGTTCATTTTCTATTTGAAATCTCTCTCTCTCTCTCTCTCTCTCTCTCTCTCTCTCTCTCTCTCTCTCTCTCTTCCTCCTTCCCCACTTCTAATGCATCCTTATTATGTGACTAAGAGGCTCTAGACCCCGAAACAAGATCGGAACCCAAATGCTGATACAAATTATATTCTATAAAATAAGGCAGATAGCAAACAAATGAATTAGTATAAAGCATTGCTTCTCATAAATAACACTTGTTTGTTTTTCAGTGAACATTAAGGAAGTGGAAGAATGAAGAGTCTATTTCAGAATGAAGAGTCTATTTCAGATTGGGTTAGAAAAGGCCTAATAAAAATCATTTGTAAGAAGCAGCCTGTAAGGTGCATTTCTTGACATGATCAAAAGGAAAGAGCCTACACAAAGACTTTATCAACTTGACTGGACTCTCAGTATTTCCAAAGAAAAAGTCATTTCATCTTCTTCACAGCATTCTAAAATATGGACAAATACTTTGCTGTTTGAAAGTTACAGTACCTAGGTGATATTCCAAGGTTGAAATTAAGCTAATTTTTAATCCACAAAATTTAAATTTGGGGTCTATATTACTGACCACTTGCCTATATTGCTGAAAGATATCTAAGTGGCTGAAACAGCAGGTGAGGCCTGCCAGATATATTATAGCAATGAAAGTATTGATCAGTCAAGGAAAAAAAACAACTATAGAATGTGGCTGAGAGTCAAAGGTAACAAGAGAAAGGGAAGATGAAATGAAGAGAGACATCCTTGGGAGATGAGAGTGAGTTTCTTTATAAACTTAGCATATTCGAAATCACCTCTCCTGTCATTCTTGATACTACTATAATTTGATAAAATATTATTCTTTGAATTTTTTTGTCATGGAAAAATATGAGCATTTGGTAATTAGTAAGTCACTCCCTTATTTTATTTTATTTTATTTTTTTTACTGTTAACATTTCATTTTTCAAGGAGTTTGTCCTGGAAAAATTCAACAATCTGGTGAACTCTTTACATAATTTTAAGCCTGGACTATTGGTTCTGCTACTCAGGCTGGTGTTTATCTCAGAAGTCAAGTAAGTAGGATTGAAGTACATCTGCACTACACTTCATTGTTGTTTTTTAAGACTTGTGTTTTGTATATATCATGGTCTCAATCTCAGAATACCAAACACTATAGCATGAGTGTGATCTTCTACTGTTGGTATCTCATAGCTGAGTCAGCAATGCTGGAAAAAAAGCAATGCTTGTGATAACTTTTTCCCTTAGGTTGACTTGACATTTCTCAGTGAGGTGCTACCCTCTGAAAATGCCTGTCTTCTTCTTTTTTTTTTTTTTTGTGCAACATTACATTAAAATATCTACTTTCTCTGTCCTTTCTGTTCTTTACTTGGGAGTCAGGATAACTGGCTATGAGAGTAAAGAGGCATATCATCTATACAGTCAGAACCTCCCCAAAACAGGCAGAGAAATCAAAACTTGAATTGGAGGGAATGATGAATGAGGACTTACAAAGCTCGTAAAACAGAAGTCTTCAAAAGACCTTCATTAGAAATGCCATGCTTTATTAGACAGTGTTAGGGATGACTTGTCTAATAAAGCTGATGTTTTCTTTTCTGTTCCAGGCCTTTCACAATTTTTCAGTCTTTAATATTAATTTCCTGACTAACCTGACTAAATAGATAAAAAATATTATAATTTTGTAATTCACCATCCAAAGTCAAATTCATGCACATAGTCAAATATGGATTTAAAATTACATTTGAAAAGATATATATATATATACGTATATATACATATATATATCTGTAAATCAAATGTGTAAGGTATTACAATGCCAGTGATCCTATAAGCAAATTAGTAATACACACATATTTTTAAATGTATGTAAATTAAGTGTCTATTTTCATTACTTCAAAAATTATAATATAGCAATAATATAATTATAAGTAATAATTATAAATATTGTAAATTATGTGATATAAAATATAATAAACTTTATTCATATGATTAAACAAACTTGTAATAGATTGTAATAAGGCCATACTACAAATAATAAATTTTAGAAATTAAATATCTTATTATTCCCATGGAGGTATGAAGTTTTATTAAAGTGATATCAGCATATAAATCAGAATTAATAAGAAAGAACAGACTGTGGCCACAGCATAACATCAGTAAAAAAGTTATAGGCATGAAACAACAGAGTTCATTAGTCTGCATACCTAGCAAGTTGATTTAAAAATTTAGATCTTCTGACTTTGATCCGTAGTAACATCTTCGTTATAGACATTCAAAGAAAGACAGACCCTGTTCCGTCTTTACAACTGAGTAAAAGCAAAAGCTGAAACCCAAATCTGTTTGACAAACAATGGCTTCCATATTTACCTACATCCTCATCCCATGTGTAAAATTCAGAAACTTATATTTTTTTTTAAAATGGACATTATTTATGTCAATATACAGCAATAGATAAAAGTGTGAGACTCATCTTACAGTTATTCACACCTACTAAGTCACTATATCTCTGGTTTAAAAGCAACTGTAAAAATTTAACATTGTAAATTATTATTGAAATAAGTTATAAAATTAATGTATTGAATATATAAGAAAGCACATAATTTAGAATATCATAGTGCAGAATAATCAGAATAAGTCATTACCATGTCTCAAATTTGTCAAAATAGAAAAATGGAAGTATTTCCCTATATTTTTACATTATTTTTCATGATAAGAATTTGTCCTTCAGATCTTCAAAAAACCACAATATTATACTTGCCTTACTATGTCTATCCTTTTGATTTGAGTTTATATTTGATTTATTAATGTATATTTGTTGAGGACTGATGTGGGCCTGTGTGCAGCAATTTCATGAAGTATGTGATCATCAGAGAACAACTTTTAGAAATCACATGTCTTCTTTCACCATATGCAATCAGCACTGATCATATCATTTGAAAGATATTTGTCATTTGGTTGAATATTCATGCATACATAATTTAGTAGATAGACCACTGCACAAAGTAAAATACAAACTAAACAGAGAGCAAGCTTGACAGAGTTCTGTAAATCTAATAGTGTTGTATTAAAGAAACAAAATTAAGCCTTCTGAACATTTTGCCTGTGAAAAGCTCATTTAGTCTGTTACAGATGGTTCAAAAGCCTCCCTGAGGAGAAGGAAAAGGTGAAAATCAAAAGGAAAGATTGGGAAATACATCAATCAAGCTGTAGGATGATGGAGAGCAATGAGTTATGGGTATTTGCCAAGAATGTTGGAGAGGTACACGAACTCCACCAGAGCTCCAAGATAGACAAGATGTATACATAAGCTGCAGACAATGCCTTCTTTTATTCTTGAATCTTTTTGAAACCAATACTTTAGTAGGAAGATGTAGGTCCCCAATAGACTCACTCCCATCTATAACCCACTGTGACAAGCCTAGTGTAGATAATCTTAACATTTTTGAGTTCAAGATTGCAATGTGGCTGTAATGCCCCAAAGATCATTCTTTCAGGAATATATTTTATACATGTATAAATATGCCAAAGAACAAATATAATTAATAAATTAAAATAAAAATTTCTAAGCTTGAGAAGAGTGTCAGTAGGCTAGGCCCATCCAAATCAAAAATTCAACAAGAAAATGCCACACAGACTTGCCTCCCAGCCAAGTTTATGGAGGTATTTTTCTCAATTGAGCCAGATCTACCATATGTTTAGTTGACAAAATATACCAAACAAGACATACATAAACACAGACAGACAGACAGAACGCATGCACGCACACACACACATACTACAAATAACAATAGCCATCAAAGAAAAAAATGAGAGAAAGAAATAGAGAGTACATAGAAAGAATTGCAGAAAGAAGGAGGGGTGAATGCTATAATTATATTATAGTTTATTAGTTTAAAGAATTTTTAAAAGAAAAATATTTTACCAGTTAAATAAAAAAAAATCAGGTAATTACATCAAAATACAGTTGCATCTCAGATTCTCAAATAATTTTCTGAATAATTCAATACTTCTTTTGTAAGTATGTATTGGTAAAAACAGCTAAAGTATGAACTTGAAAATAAAAAAATAGTATAAATTGATATTGGCTAGATAATGATTCATAGCAAAATAAATTTTAGGACTTACTAGAATGATGGTCAAGACAGTGGAACTTTTCCATGTCACACACAGAGCTCTTATAGAAACTAAGTAGCATATGATATGTGGATTATTAGTATTGACATATTGATAAGTAACATGATATATCAATGAATAATATCTGAATAGAATACTATGAAGAATTCAAGAAATGACAAAATACTATTAGGAATAATAGAACTAGTACTCTTTTCCTGAATTTGAGAAATGGTGGCTGAAGAATATTGTCTATTTTTTTTTTTTTTTTTGGCAGAGTCTGGTCGTTTGTTTTCCAGTGACCCAGACCTGAAATAATCACACAGAAACTATATTAATTGCAATACTGTTTGGGCAATAGTTTAAGTGTATTTCCAGCTAGTCTTATATCTTAAATTTACCCTTTCTGTTATTTTATATTTCACCACGAGGATTGTGGTTTATTGGTAAAGTACTTGGGTGTCTGTCTCCTTTGGAGGCTACATGGCTTCACTGTGACTCCACATTCTTTCCTCCTCTGTTTGCTTGGGATTCCTGCCTTGCTCTATTCTGCCAGGTATTGTCTGTAACAGCTTTACTTGTTACCCAATAAAAGCAACACATATGCAAAAGGACTTCCTACACCAGCCTTATTCCTTTTCATTTCCTCTAATTATGAAATGTGATACTTCTCTGCTCTAATAATTAAGTGAAATAATTTTGAGTGTCAGAAACTTATTTATTGCCCAATTGAAACATTCTTGAGCTACATATCCTTAAACATCTTATCTTCAAAAGTAGTTGTTTATCTTTTTTTATTTTACATCATGGTGGGGGAAAATGTATCAAAAGCGCAGGAAAAGTAGTCTGCTTGACATGGATTAATGCAAGTTATAGAATAAAATATACTTAATATCATACAATCCTTTGTTCCATTGAAAATTTTCCTACAGAGTAATGATATGATTTTAAACTCACAGTAAATTATGCTTGCTTACTTAAAAAAATGAATCATTATATACTGAATTGAATAGTTAGTTAAGTAACAAAAAGAGACTTGATCTAACTTTTGAAATTTTCATGGTATTATATGCAATGTACTTTAGCTGTATCGACAAACACATTTGGATATGAGAAAGGAGCACTGCCTCACAGGGCTTTTTTGCATGTGTTTTGAGAAAAGGACTCACAGGCAGGACTTAGGTATGTATTTTAAATTGCATCTCGTTTTTCACCTCAGGTATCTCTCTACAGTGCCAACAGTAATCCATCAATAGCCAAACAGCTCACTGACCCAGTGTTCTCTTGTTCATGCCTGTCAGAGTTATTAAAGAAAGTTGTTCAGATTGTAGGCCCTTGCAAATTACTGCAGCTGGCAGATATTTGGTTCTTTCTCAGGCCCTATTTCTTTTTCCAGCAAAAAGCCATCAATGGGACTTAATGAATCAGATAATTAATACCTTTTACTCTCTGTATAAGTCCCAAACCAAACTGGATATTTGGTAAATGTCTGATATCCAAATACTTTAAAGTATTGAGGCAGGAGGATTATGAGCTTAAATACTGGGATAATAAGTGAAACTTTTTTAAAAATATAATTAAATTAATAATTATAAATATAATAAAATAAATATAATTAAATAAATAAAGTTCCAATGTAGGAAATGCTTTCCTAATACAGTTTTGTAACTTCTATTAATTAAAATAAACTGAAGAGCCTCAATAACTTACAGTAATAACATTTGGGAATGTTATTTCCAAAGGAAACACAGTTTTGCTATGCTTAAGTTTGTTTGCTTTCTGACTTATTTCCTATGTTTAGTTGGTCAAGCAAAGACCACAGGACCTCTAAGTTTTTGTGCCTCGCTTACTTTATGAGCCAAGTTGTGTGTGTTACTTAATACATGTATCCTAGTATCAGAGCATTTCATTTCTTTGCCTTCTTCACAGATAAACTGTACAGCTCAGCTCTCACTGAAGCCATGCAGAATAGGGGACAGAAGGAATATATAAGTCTGAGGGTGAGGTGAACTACTGAAAAATGTTGACTTCTATACATTACATGGCTGCTTCATATAAGAAAATACAGCAGCTTCTGTTATCTGTAAAAGACCTACACAAGAGCAAGCCATCTTAAATTTCAGCTTAGGTGGGGGAGGTGGTCTCCAGGTTCCACTCTTACTGAAGCACTGTTGACAGTTAAAAGCTGCTGGAGAAAAAGACTCATTCTCTTTTGAGGGTATTAATATTTGCAGGTATCAAGTGCTCTATTGAAAGGCCCCACATACAGAACACTCTCATTTCTTATTGGGTTATGAAAAAAGAATGGTTTGGAGAGATGGTTCAGCAGTTAAGGGCACTCACTGCCCTTCCGAAGTATTGAAGTTCAGTTCACAGCACTTATGTCATGTCCTGTGGCTCACAACTTTCTCTAACTCCAGATCCAGGAAATCTCATGCCTCAGGGGTCCTCCATAGGTACCTGTACTTTCATGCATATTCCTGATGCAAACACAGATATCTATACATTGATAAAAATAATAAAAATAAGTCTTCAGAAGCAGAAGGTATGACAATGGGAAGAGAACGTGTTGGGAATACAGGAGCTATTGGAGGAAGGAAACAGAAATGAATATGATTATAGTTTGTTGTAAGTATATTTGATTTTCTAAAGAATAAAGAAAAATATAAAGAAAATAAATCGGGGTATGTTTTTCTTAAAGTGGCTTTCAGAGCTGGGATGCAATTCTCTAGACTAATTCACACTGTTTATGGAATATTATTGGTGATGTTTGCCAGCATGTAATCTATGCTGTCCTAGATTCAGCAATGGCCATTATGGCTTTATGTTAAATCACAGACCCATCTACAAGATTTCTACATGCTTGTAAAAATCACAGTTTTGTTTGCTTTATGCTTGATATTTTGCCTTACCTCAGTTTATCCTCAAATATTGACAAATATCCTGCTTTCTGCCAGAGCTTGTTCAATGAAAGAATTAGTGTGAAGTCATGAAGATGCACTCTATCTCTACTGAAATATAGCACTGTGTATATCAGGTTATAACTATGTGAAGTTAAATTCAGAGGAGCCTGCCGCTGTTTCTAAAAACTGCTTCTTATTACTCATCTAAATGATATTAAGACCTCAAGAACATGCTCACTAGTCAGAGACCCAGATTACATATTCAATATTCACTCTTAGTTCTCCCAGTCATTACATGCCTGGGACACTTCTTTCCCATGGAAATCAATCTCTACAGTTCTGGATCTTATGTGTCTTTGTTTGTATTTCCCAATGGATTCTGACTGTGATCCTGAGATACCTCTTCCCTACCTTATCTATATCACAGCAACAGCCTCTTGACTGGAGATATCTTTTTCTTAATCCTCTTTTTGTATATTTCTTTAATTTCCCCCCCAAATTTATTAAATACAGTTTTGAAATTGATGACTCTGGAACCAGGGTCTCTGGGTCCAAATACTGATTGTGTTATTTGTTAACATCTGGATATTGACAGTCTCATTAAACTTTTCTTTTTTCAGAATTAGATAAAAAGGAATAGTTCTTTCTTCCTTACAGCACAACTGTGTTAAAACTACATGAGTTAATTAGTATTCATAAACTTTTCTAGTGAGTGTTGTAATTAGCATCTATAGTAAAAGTTTAGAATACATGATACTCACTACTCTGCCTTCCCATTATATTCTAGGATAATGCCTATCACGTAATACACAAGAGTACAAATCTGAAATAATTTGTCTCCTGTATTTTAAAAATGATAGTTTTAATGGTGACAAATGTGACTTTGTTTTCTTTTTCTTTTGGTTTTTTGGGGGTTTTTGATTTTTTAAAACAGGGTTCCTCTGTGTAGCTTTGGAGCCTGTCCTGAAACTTGTTCTGTTACCCAGACTAGCCTAGCCTGGATTCCCAAGGAACTCTCCACCTCCTGAGGGCTGGGATTAAAGGCATGTGCCACTGGCTGGTAAATAGAAATTATTTTAATAATGCTTCCTGGGCTTTGCTGTAGAGATAGTTCTCCATCGTTTTCTGACAAAATGTGTATGAATGAACAGGACAGAGAGCTTTCTATGCTCCTCCCTTTAGTGACAATGTATGTTTAGGCTGCTTTAGTTTGTAAATTTTAGACTAGTTACATCAGCTTCCTTTGTTGCACTAGTCTCCAAATAATGTAATTAAAATTAATTATTTCATCACAGAAGCATCATCTTTGGTGTTGAATTAATCATAGCTACATGTTAATATATATTTTAATATACACAATAATAATATATATCTAATCACAGTCAAAAGTTGGACTCTCACAACTACATATAAGAAATTCAGTATGTTATGTTTATTTATTTAGTAATTCATTTTTATTTTTCTAAAATGAAAGGCTCATACTTTCGGTTTTATCTTGTTGTTTTTTTTTTTTTCCCCAGAGAAAGGCTTTCTTTGTTTAACCCTGGTTGTCGTGGTACTCACTCTATAGACCAGGCTGGTCTTGAAATCTGAGATCCACCTGTCTCTGCATCCTGAATGCTGGAATTGAAGGATTGTGTCACAGTGACTATCTCTATTTTGTATTTTTACTTAACATTTTAGGTACATCATATCCTTATCATGGATGTCTTTCATGATATAATTCCTTAAATAATTTGACCTACAATTTCTGTGTGCCTGATGTACAAAATATACCTGCCTAATTTTACAGCTATTTCTAAAACTTATATCTATGATACAAAATGCTTCCAAGTTGTAAAAGAACAGAAGATATATACAATAAAAGATCCTTATATAAACTGTAGCCTTCTTTTCTCTGTATGGGAAAGAACATTTTGATTTAGCAGACACATATAAAGAACAAATGTACTTTCCATCTAGAGGAATGTTGAAAAGAAGTTACATCAAAAGTCACATTTGCAACCATAGTGACCCATTTAACAATGCCAGACTATCTCATCTGTTTCCCCGTATCTCTTCAAGACAAAAATGCAGATATTAAAAGGAAGAAATGCATACCTGAAATGCAAAAACAGCCCCTGGATAATTTCTTTCATTCAGCAAGTGAAATTCTTAACAACCTTCAGGTTCTGATTACCGGGAGAAAAGCTCTGAAGGGTGCGCTTATACACAAGTTGTCTTTCCTCAAACTCTGTAGAAAAGTGTGTAGACAAGTGTGCATTATACTAAACAATGTAGTTCATACACTCCTTCCTCTAGTGTAAGCCTTCAGTTTATACAGACTTTTATCAAGAGCACCAAGGATTTTTCTATACTTTGTTTTTGTTGTTGTTTTTTTATTCATGTATAGATCGGAGTCACACTTGAGCAGAAAATGGAAGATAAACACCTATGCTAATAAATTATGCTTTTGTGGCTATTATTGTTTATGACCATTTTCTCATAATGATGAATGGTGAAGGATTTATGTGTGGCAACATAATATGTTTTAGGCACAAAGTTGGAATCTAAAAGAAAACATGGTAAAATCATATTTAAGATACATAAAATGACATTTTGTGTTTGTGTCTGTGTGTGGTTAAATACATCTGTAGGTCCAAATGTCCACACAGCCATCTCTCTGGCCTAGTTTAGGTATTTTAGAGGTGAATACTTGGAATGAAAATAAAATGTTGCAAAATATCATGTAGACAGACAACAGGGTAGAACTGAATAATGGACAATACACTAGACATCTCAGTTCTCAAATCTATATGAAAGATTTAATGTAGGCTTGAAAGATTTGCTATGTGTTAGTGTCCAGTTTCATGAGCCATCCTTCAAGAAACATCTGATTTAACTAGGAAATAACTTTAACTGAGTAAAATAAAAGACAGTCTTCAAGATAAAAGGCAATGATGGTACCACATGGAAAATCAGGGATTAAGAATAAAAATGGCAACATAAAAACTTAAGTAAGGTGTTGACTATATGTTTATACAGACACAAAAACTAATGTACAGCATAAAGAACCCTTAAATAAATTCAATATTACAAGAAGATTTTAAGTAATCATCTGGTTGGTTGAAGACAAAACTACAGCAAAAACAACACCTGGGGAACAGAAGGGGTCAAATAGCTGATATGTGTTAATGGGAACACAATGGAAGCAAAGTGAAGAAACTCGACTCACCCAAATAGATTGTAGATATCAAAACCACTACAGCAATGACCATCATTCTTACCTCAGCTGAAAAGAGGAAAGAACCCATGAACACTAAGGGAGGTTAAGAGAAACTTCCAGTGTTTCTCAAAGGGTAAAGTAAAAACAACAAAAATGAATAAATAACAAAACACAGAAACAAACAGACAAAAACTATAAAAACCAAGGATGAACTGTACCAAAATGTAGATATAAACTGAAATAGGTCAGTAGTCATTGAATTAGTAGAACCGATAATTGAATGTCTTTAGTAAGAAAAACATGTCAACCTATTGCTAACTCATTTGAAATCTCTATCAAGTATCTAAAGAAGTAATTACAGTAATTTTGTTTAATCTACTTAGAAAACTTTGCAAAAAAATTTCTGGTATTATTGGTCATTGTTGTCTTCATCCAAAGAGGACATTACTGTAATAATAAATACATACATCTTTTATGGACACACATGTGAATTTCCAAGCCAATTAGCAAATGAAATAAGAAAGCCATAAAAAATCAAACACCCTGACCCAATAGTATTCTTTATTTATGAGATGGTGTATAAATATAAAATTAATTAATTTAATTTATATTATTTGTTGATGTGACTAAACTTTAGAAATAAATAGATACAAATCAGATGAAAATTCTAGTGTTATTTTAATAAATGCAAAAAATATTGGATAAGCACAGCCCTCCTAAAGAACTATGAAAAAGAAATGAATAATTTCTTTAAATTACTGAAAATTTCTACAGAACCTAATTGAAGATTATCTCTTGAATATCTCCTACTCAAATTTTTAAAAGCAGAATATCTTTATTTTTTATTTGTTTATTTGAATTGCATTATGATAAAGCTTGGGTAAAGGATACAAATCTTAACACAAAATACATGTGTATTTGAAAATATACATTGAATGGATGCTAATAGCAAACTTATGCAATATTAAATATTTTGTGTATGAAGCTAACTATATTTACTTTTAACAATGAGATGCCAATAATGCCACAATTTAGTCTTCCATGGAGACAAGGCATGATTGTTTGACATTATTGTCATTTTTATTGTGTTTCTACTCTGCCTGTAAACAACCATTTACTTATATTTATCTACATGTAAACACTTGAGTTATAGATTTACCAATAGCAACAGCAAATAATGAAACAGCTTCATCAAGAGATTACTGTATTCAGAATTTTATTTAGATGTGAATGAAAGAATTAAAAGCTGAATATGCAAAGCAGACAAGAAAATAAGTCCTGTCTAGGTGAAGAAGCTTGTTTGCTGCATGAATTTTATGCTTCCTAAAGTGTCAACTGCCTAAAACAATCTGTATTGTGGAAGTAGTTTTTCTCTAATATTGTAAGCTGATATGATTTCTTATTCTGCTAAGACTAAAAATTGTGCTTGCATTTGTGCAAGTGTATTGGACAGATTCGCCACAGTGCCTTAAACATGAAAATTTTCTTCTGCTTTAACAATAAAATAGCCTGTCAGTCCCCACTGTTATTACATTACTTTGTTTTTGAACTTTCTCAGCTATCTCCCTATTGATCAGTGAATGAACTGAAGGCTCTATTGAAGTTAGAACCATCGATATCCATTTCTTCTACCTTATTGATGGACTCTAGAAGTAAGCTTTTTACATATATAAAGAAGTTAGGCATTATTTTCCTTCTGTGGCATATAGAATCAATCCTTCAGACTCATCACCACTTAGTTCACCTTTGTGCTGAATATAATCATAGGCCAGTGTTTGTGTGAAGCATATATATATTTCATATAGTCAATATGTTCTTAGCAAAGGATGGCATTTATCTTGCACAGATCACATCAAACTTCAAGTATAGACCTCCCAAACCCATGCCGCTGGTCACTGGTGCCAGCAGTCTGTTCAAGAAAGGGTTTCTGTACTTACTCTTTATTGATCTAAGATAGCCTGGTTGCACTAATATATAGCTGAATTAATACACTCACATTTGGGAAAAAGCACATGGAATAAACATTACTTTTGATGAAATTTCAGTGTGATGATGAATAACACAGCTGTCAAGAAGTAACAAGAATCTTAAAATACTGAGATCAAAAGAATACATATGTTCTCTACCAAAATCTAGGCACAGAATATGATTGAATTATAAAATTATTTCAGTTGATTAGTATTGGTCATTGTAATTATCCCTGTACCTTGAGCAAATGGTTTGAAACACAATGAAGTGTGAATAAATAGTATGAACTCAATTATGTAAGATACAAGCTAAGAACTGAAAAGATGAGTGAACAAACACAAACCATGATTGACCTGTTTTACACACTCTGATCTTTCAGCCACTGCCAAATGAGCCATCAGATGGCAATGGAATCAGTTTTTCGTTCCACGTTTGTCAGCCTATGTCTCCAATTGAGATATGAGTGCTTGAAAACAGAAAGGGTATTAGGACCTGTGTTGAGTGACTCAGGAGGACATCACTGTTAGTGTCTGGTGAATCTTCAGTACATACAACCACTTTTCAAAACACCAAATAACTTATGTGTATATAAGATAATGCACATAAACATAAATTTTGTAGGGACTTGTTGTAGGTATTTAAATAAGCTTTTTATTTTTCAATAAGTGCTTTCAGCTTCTTTGGAATATTTCTGTTTGATAGCTCTATGGCTGTGAGAAAACCTTCTTACCTTTAACTTCTGGCCCAGCACCAGGAACAGTCTTCTGGATTATCCCCAAGATGTCCGAAGGAGAATCTGCAGGTTCCTTATTTTTTTCTCTCTATGTCTAACTGCCTTGTGCTGCTGTTCTCTGGTTCCTCATTGCTTATTTCATGTACAGTGATAAAAAGACAGACTTGTTTTAAGTGCAGGATGTTCTTGCTTTGGATCAATGACTCCAACTATACACGCCATCCACTTTGTGACGATAAATGTGAGAATCTATGTTCTGAGGACCAACATGTGTCACGTGAACAATTCTTCCTTGAAGTTTTTCTCCGAGACAATCCTGTGCATTTACTTCTTGCTAGTGTCTGTTCCTGCTCCTGCCCTGGTTTCAATACAGGTCTCAGGACACCTACCATTCCATCAAGGCACATTCTTTGTTTAAAATTTATTTATTTATTTATTTATTTATTTATTTATTTATTTATTTATTATTTGTTTGTTTGTTTGTTTTTCTGTCATGAAACACATCCAAACCACAGACTCCACCCTCTCCCCTCTTCCCTTTCCCCGTCAGAAAAGAGCTGGCCTCCCAGTGATATCAACCAATCTTACCATAACAAGATGCAATAAGACTACGCATATACCCTATTATGCCCTCATATCAAAGCTGGAAAAGGCAATCAAGTATAAGAAAAAAAGGTTCCAAGAGCAGCCAAAAGAGTCAGGGACACTCTCATTCCCATTATTAGGATTCCAACAATAACAACAAAAAATAAACACCCCAAACTAAAGAATTATAGCATATATACAGAGAACCTGGTGCAAAACCTTGAGGATTCATTTTGGAGCAATTATTTTATGAGTTCAGGGCTGCACATGGGCTGTTTATGTACTGAGTGAAGAGTCATAATTACAGTGTACAATCAACTTGTGAAGGACTACTTATTGAAACTCAAATAAAGGGAAAAAGTACATACCATATTCATCTTTTGGGTCTGTGTTACCTCACTCAGGATAATGTTTTCACTCATTAGTGGATTCTGGCTATAAGTAAAGGACATTGAGCCTATAATTCATGATCCTAGAGAAGCTAAATAGGAAGGTGAACCCAAAGAAAAACATGTAGTTATCCTCCTGGATATTGAAAGTAGACAAGATTGCCAGGCAAAAATTGAGAGATTGGGGGTGAGGTGGGGTGGGAGTAAGGGGAGATGGGGAGAGACAAGTGAGAAGGAGAGGATGGGGAGAGCTTGGGGGAAAGGGACGGTTGGGATGGAGAAAGAGTGGATATGGAAGCAGGGAAGTATATATCTTAATTAAGGAAGCCATTTTAGCGTTGGCAAGAGACTGGACTCTAGAGGGGTACCCAGGTGTCCAAGGAGATATCCCCAGCTTGTTCCTTGAGCATCTAAGGAGAGGGCACCTGAACTGGCCCTATCCTATAGCCACACTGATCTTGCATATAACCATAGAACCTTCATGTGGCGTTAAATGGAGATAGAGACAGAGACTCACATTGGGGCACTGGACCGAGCTCCCAAGGTCCAAATGAGGAGCAGAAGGAGAGAGAAGAGGAGCAAGGAAGTCAGGACCAGAGGGGTGTGCCCACCCACTGTGATGGTGGGGCTGATCTAATGGGAACTCATCAAGGCCAACTAGACAGGGACTGATGGAGCATGTGATCAAACCGGACTCTCTGAATGTGGCTGACAAGGAAGACTGACTTAGAAGCCAAGGACAATGGCACTGGTTTTGATTCTACTGCATGTACTGGCTTTGTGGGAACCTAGTCTGTTTGGATGCTCACCTTCCTAGACCTGGATGGATGGGGGAGGACCTTAGACTTCCCACAGGGAAGGAATCCTGACTGCTCATTGGACTGGAGAGGGAGGAGGAGGGGGAATGGGATGAGGGGGAGGAACATGGGAGGAGGGGAGGAGGTGAAAATTTGTAATAATAATAATAAAGTAGATTAATGATAATCTGTGATTCTAAAGGAGTAATACATTTCTGGATTGTTTGTACTGAAATTAGTATGCATTTTTTATCAGAATGTTTTATATTCATGTTTTTATCAGATACTTAGATAAGAGTGAGTGATATGGTTTTTACCTAGAAAAGAGAAAAAAGTCTCCGGTCTCTCAGTAGCCCTACAGCTAAGCAAAGGTAGTTCCGTGAGATAAAAATTCTGAATCATTTCCATATTCACTTAATAGTACTTACAAATCACATTCCTTGATGCATTCATTCATTATAAACAGAACATGGCGTCTTTGCAAATTATTTCATTCTTGAAGTAAGTTGCTCTGCTTTTTCTAACAGAATGAGATAGTTGGTAGGAGTGGGTTATGTGCATTGTTCTCCAGTCATTTCAGTCCAGATAATTACTTTGTTTGGGGCATTATTTTTCCTGAGCACTGAATGTATAGCAATAGTAATTTGTTCTAAATAAAACAAATGTCCCATAAGCTAACTGAGAAAAATGGATAAAAACAGATGAAAGAGTTGTCATGTCTTAAAACATTTCTACATCCCCTCCGCCAAGTGCAAAAACAGATAATCATATTGTCAGTGGTATGAAGACCCCCAGTGAAAGATCAAAATTCATGCATGATTTAGAAAGAGTACATTTAAGAAAGCTCTGTATCTGTCATCTTGAGAGATCTGATCCAGATGTAAAAAGGCTGAATTTCTATGGCTTAATAAGCCAGATGAGTGTAAAGAGGAGAGGGAATGGCTTAGAGCAAGGCTGAAGAGAAGATGAGGACTGACTGTACTAAGCATTGCCTGCAGAAAGAGGTGTTAGGAGCTGAACTTTCGTTTTCTAGATTAGTATCTTTTCCCATGGTGTCTAAAAGTTTTTGTGTTACTATATTCTAACAGTATCTGTTTAAAGAGGGTGAGTCAGTCTTTCGCACAAGTGTATACTATGAGCAATGTAGTTGATAGGAAGTTAGTCAGCATGCCAGCTCAATTGCATGGCCATATTGGTCTGCTTTTGCACTTGTGTTTAAAGATGTAGATCAACCACACTGTTTCTACATCAGACTCAAGAAGCATGTGCAGCGTTTGGATTCTGGGAGTATGAATACTCAGTTTTAAAATAGAGATTAAAGATGGTAGTTACAATGCTATATACATAACAGAAGGTGAATAGCACTTCATTATCTGTGTTTTTTAAATAATAATCTGAGAACTAGTAGAGTATCAGTGAAGGCAATAATTTGAAGAAATAATCAAATTAACAATCTAATTTATTTATCAAATGTTTGATAAGTGCTTATTATTACTGAGGCATCATGGTTAAGTGTATACACAAATGTGAAAATACATACACACACATATAACTATAGATGAAGATTGACTTAAATGTATTTTACCTACAAAAAATAATTCCATAGGGAAATTTCAGCATTAAATTTTTCCTAACTGCAAGTATAAAAGAATTTATATCTGCCTGTAGAAGGTGGTAAAAAATATCATAAAGTTCAGGCTTCAAGGGAAACTTGAAAGAATAAGCAGAGATGTGAACAGCTATGAAAACAAAGAACAAAATAGATTATAAAAACAAGAACAAGTGCTAGAAGCTGTTATGTAAAAATGTACAGCATTTTAATAATTTTGAGTTCTGTTAAATATTATCAAATTGAAGAAATGTTTTAAAAAGCAATGGTAATGAACCAAGATGAAAATTTCTTCTGACATGTGGATAAATATAAATTATATTTCTCAAGCCATGGGGAAGTTTGGAGAATAACATCTACAAAGTGCTTCTGTAGTGCAGAGTATGAACTTGTTAGAGAATGAGAAAAGTATGCTAGAGGAGGAGATCAAGGAATGGAGACCCTCATTCTATTTCAGTTACATGAGGAAAAAGGCCTGGATAGGGAGCTTGACAATGAAGACACAGAAGAGAAAATAAAAACAAGAGGACGGAGTTTAAATATGTCTACCTCCTGTGTGTCAAGAAAGAATGCTATAACTGATAGTATTCAACAGAGGTGTGGTGGATGGTGAGGAGGTGGAGACAGATGAAACATGTGAAGCTTTGGGCCAGGTTTGCAGAACCTTAAATTGAAACTGAAGTTCCAAAATGGAGAGATAGTTGGAGGAGAAAACCACAAGAACCATTCACTAATGATGTTCACTAATTTTAGTCTAAACAAAAAGCACTTCATCAACTTAAGTGTAATTTAAATTGCTTGTCTCAATCATTAGAGAACCATTGCTAATGTTAAGCTTCATTGCATATCATTAGTAAATCATTACCTTTAAATATTGGACTCTATTATTTACAGCATTTTGCTAAAATTGTTTTTATTTCAAGAAAATTATGGCATGTTGCTACTATTAAGACATATGACTACCACACAGTGACTACTGTCAAGAGAAAAGTGGACAAAATTCTTCATTTTCTCTTTTTATGTTTGTCATACATCATAATGCTCTGGACAGTTTTCAAGGCAGAGATAAAAGGAAAAGGAGGTTGGAATGAAATAAAGAAGCTGAGGGTCCTGAGCCCATCCTTATTTATCCTCCTTACAAGGCCTAGAGATATATCCACTTGCTGTCTTTTGTCATAAATTTTGATTAAGTCCAATATTTATATCACAACCAGGTAAGAAATTCTGAATTAACCTGAAGCCTTCATCTGACTTGCTTTTTTTGTTAAGAGTAGTGATGACTACTGGCCTAGTCAATTGGCCAAAATACTGAATACAGTGAAAAAATATGAGATGTAGATAGAATGGACAGGTTCAATAAGTCATCAAAAATAAATCTATTAACCAGTGACATCGAAACAGAGTATGTTTTGCAATCACCAGAGGAAAACTTTATTTTCCAAATGAATTTTACATTATCTTCAAATGATATTTACTTGTTATTTTTCTATATTTCACAAATATACTAATCATGAGTCACTATAGAAAGAAACACACTAAAAACAAATGTACACCTACAGCAAAATAATGGGCTCTATTTTTTTCTACAGAGAAAACTTTATAAATGTATAATCCTGTAGGTGAATTATTTCATAGCCTAAAAATAAAGGAACTTGTGAGTCTATGTTCTGAGGTTACTTCTGAGTAAATACATGAGAACTTATCAAGGTTTAAATTGTTAGTAGCATTTGTTGGGTTTTAAAAATTATAATTCCAGCTATAAATATGCAGTTGTTGATGGGTTGGAGAGATGGCTCAGTGGTTAAGAGCACGGGCTTCTCTTTCAGAGGACCCAGGTTCAATTCCCAGCACCCACATGGCAGCTCACTACTGTCTGTAACTTCAGTTCCAGGGGGTCTGATACTCTTATACAGACACACATGTAGTCAAGACACCAATGAACATAAAATAAAAATAAATCATTAAAAAAAAATCAGTTGTTGAACAGTTTGCCGTCATTGTTCTGTATGAAGAGAGGTACCCGAATGTGTGGAAACATGAAGCCACAGGAAACACTGCACTGATATTCTAAAGACCTATGCACAACACTGAACTATGCTGAAAGTGCTCAGTAACTGCTGACTGTAGAGTGAATACAGAAGTGTAAAAATTTATACTGAGGCATATTTTGAAAAATTATTTTTATACTGTCAAGATGGTGTAGCATGTAATAATAATACTAGTTAGGTTAAGTCTGACTGATGTGGGAATGATTTCTTATTAATAAAGAAACTGCCTAGGCCCATTTCATAGGCCAACCCTTAGGTAGGCGGAGAAAACAGAACAGGATGCTGGGAGAAAGAAGCTGAGTCAGTGAGTCGCCATGGTTCTCCCATGCCAGACAGACACAGGTTAAGATCATTCCTGGTAAGCCAGCTTGTGGACTACATAGAATAATAGAAATGGGTTAGATCAATATGTAAGAGCTAGCCAATAAGATGCTGAAACTAATGGGTCAGGCAGTGATTAAAAGAATACAGTTTCCGTGTAATTATTTCGGGGCATAAGCTAAGCTAGCCATGCGGGCGGCAGGGTCCTGGGGACGCAGCCTCGCCGCTCCTATTTCAACATCTGACAACATGGATTTAGTCACCAGAACACTTGATAGAAGAGAATTAACTGCCGCAAACTGTCCACTGGCATGCACATGTGCCTTGTCTCAGGATATACGTGTACTCACATAAAATAAGAAGTAAAATAACATTAAGAATTATACTCATATTTCTATTAGTAGAGTTTTAAAAGTGGGGATAGAAAACAATGTTTGTGTAAAATATTTGAACACTTGTCAGATACCAAAATATTGGTGAAGGAGAAGATAAGTGACAAGAAACAGAAAAGAAAAAAGATATTATCATAGTTCTTAATCTTGAGTATTAGCAAATATGAAAAGGTGAAAGGAGAGTAAATAAAGATATGTGTGTGTTTGTGTGTGTACATGTACGATCATGTGTGTACAGCTAAAAGAAGGAAGAGTCAATGAAAGGCTAGAGATACAATGAAATCAAAAAAGAGATAATAAGGTAATGGCTATATTCCTTAAAATATAGAAATTGAAAACTATTTTAAGAATAATAAACCTTGTATTTCTTTGAAAAATCTCATCCATGTAATAATACAAATTTTTATTTTCTTCATGATTCAACCTAATCATTTCTCAGCCACCAAAAGTCTGTGAATTATTTGATGTTCAGATTAATTTTTGGTGTTGCCCAAGTGCTACAACTGCACATTAGGCCTGCCCTAGAATGTGGTAATACTCCATTGAACAAAACTTGTTTTACCTTCTACAAAAGGCATAAATTAAGAGCTTCTTGCTTAGGGATGGGGCTCCATGTCTACCTTCTTTCAGTGTTGAAATTCTGTCTGATATGAATGTGTACAACTCTTGCACATGCTGTCAAATTCTCTGTGAGTTCATATTTTATATTTCTCTTTTGAGTTTTGGTGTTTTTGAGAGAGAGAAAACGTGAAGTTGAGTGTATTAGGATGTGGGAAGGGACTATAAAGATCTGGGGTAATGGGAAACATGCTCAAAATTTATTGGATGAAATGTTAAAATGATGATTTTCAATACAAATAAGCAAACCAATAAATAAATGCTTTGTATTTTATCTCAATGCTTGTTAAATCAAAATATCTGCCAGAATAAAGAATAATGCAGGAAAGATGAAATTTTAGGCATGTAAGAAAATAAGAAAATGTGGGAAGTTTCAAAACTGTGGCTAAAGTTTGGGAGTAAGGTGGAAGTTTGTACAGTGCTCTGCATTGAAGGATTTGAGTGTGCTCAAATTATCATAGGCAGAGGCTTACTTGTCTTCCTCAGACCATCCAACCTGTCTTTCTCCTTGTCAAAGAAAAACCAAAAAACAAGATGTTAAAAAAAAGACAGTGAGGTGTTTCAGGGAGAGGTCACTTGTTTTTCCCAGCCACCTGGGTATCTTAGCCCCAAAATAACCACACAGAAATTGTATTAATTAAATTACTGCTTGGCCCATTAGTTCTAGCCTCTTATTGGCTAACTCCCACACCTTAATTTAACCCATATCCATTAATCTGTATATTACCATATGGCAAAAGATTCACATGTCTGACTCTTGCAGTGGCTCCATAGTGTCTCTCTCTCAGACTCTCCTTTTTTTTCCTTTCAACATGGCATTTAGTTTTCCTTACCTACCTAAGTTCTGCCCTATCAACAGACCCAAAGCAGTTTCTTTTTTAACCAATAAAAACAACACAAAGACAAAAGGACCTCCTACACCAGGGATGGAAGGAAGAAAGAGAAATAGAAACAGAAAATGTAAGAGTGAATGGAAGGGGAAAAACACTTTAACAAAGGATTATGATTTTATTCATATGTATGCATATGAATCTGGTTTGCAGTCTTTTTACATGAAGGAAAGAGGATATTAGGCTCTTAGGGATAAAGCTCAGACAATTATGAATAGTTTGCTGTGGGAATGGGGATGAATCTCTTTTACTATGTAAGAGGAGAATGCATTTTAAAATACTGCACCTATATCCAGCCGCGAAACAAACAAATGCAAACCCATACAAATATAATGGGAAGGAAATGAAAATAGAGAGGATATCCATCACTACATGGATTCCCCACTAGCTTTCCAAAATTTCTTATGTCCAATCCCCATCTAGCTACCATGAGATCAGATTATAGCACTCAATCATGACTTAGTGTGTAATGATAAAGCACCAAAGAGCAAATTATATGTTGGGAGAAAGGTGTTTGTGGGTGAAAGTTATATCATTATTTATATAGAAAAGACATCATTCCATCAGTGTTTAATGGCAAGTGAAAAAAAACAGCAGCATTCACATAGAAGACTGAGGGAAATAGAAGATTCATTGGACTCATTAAGAGGAGGCATGGTTCAGGAAGAGGGTGATGTTGGTGTTTTCAGAGGGTTTTAAGACAGTGAATGGCTATAGGATCTCAAAATGTTCATTTTTTAAAGATTACTCTGCCAATCATGTTAGATGGGTCGAAACTGAATTTGATATTACACAACTTTGAAATAGACCATCTGGGAATTATGAAAACCTGAAAAACAGCCAACACAGACTGAAAACTGATGAAGAGAAATAGAACTTCGATTTAAAATTAATGAAATGTGGGAGTAGTTGATTGTACCCACAGATGGGTGCAGCTCTCAGTCTTGGCCACAGAAGCTATTGTTTGTAGTGTAAAATTATTACATAGAGTCTTTTACCTAGCCAACTACGGCTAATAAATGACTGTGGGGTTTAGATGTGTAATCTATATTCTGCTCTCCATTGAAGGATCAGAGAATATTGTTAAATAAGAAATAGCTAAAACTCAGGAGGAGCTGGAGAATAGGGAAGAGATCTAAGAAATGCTTTCATCTGGATGTGTCGTGACTGAAGCATGCCTCAATTCACAGTATCTGTATTGCCTGAACAAGAGCTGCATGAGGCCAAGACAGCCTTGTGAATACATGAAGAATGCCCCTCTGAAGCCCCACCCCTCACTAAGGAGAATTGGTAGTTTTTTGATAGCTGCTGAGGAGGGAAAGGGTGGTGGTTTGAATGTAATTGACCCCCATAAACCCAAAGCACTTTATGGCACAATTAGGAGGTTGGCATTGTTGAAGTAGGTATGGCTTTGTTAGAGGAAGTTTGTCATTGTTTGGGTAGGCTTTGGAATCTCGTTTTTTAACCTTCACTCAGTGTCACAGTTTATTTTCTATTGCCTGCAGGGTGTAGGACTCTCAGCACCACATCTTCCTCCACTCTGCCATGATGATAATGGACTGAACCTCTGAAACTGTAAGCCACCTCAATTAAATGTTTTCATTTATGAGTTGCCATGATCATGATGTCTCTTCACTGCAATTAAAAACCCTAACTAAGACAGAGAATCACTTTTTTTTTTCCCTTGGGATGAGGCTACTTCTAGGTTACCATATTGCAGAAGATGTCCCCCCACACACTATCATATGGTCAGGATTCAGAATTCAAAAAGCTGTTAATAACTGATTTTAAAAGAAGGCATGAAATCAGAAAAAAGAATGTCTGGCAAGTTCTAAAGAGAGAGTTCTAAAGGACAGCAATATTCATGAATCAAATGAAACTGAATCATATATGTGATGATTTCTAAGATTAAAAACAAGTATATTCTAAGAGTAAAAACATCATAAAATAAATAGTAAATTTAAAAGTAGAAGGGGCAAAAAATAAAGTAAGTAGTAAACAGCAAATAGGAATACTTGGGAGTAACAACAGCATCTGACCTCATAAACTTTGTGTGTGGTTTGTATGTATTCATATACTGAAATAGGACATTGTTTTGTTGCTCAGCCTGGCCTCAAGATTATAGACAGAAATCTTGTCTCAGAAATCTAGTACTAATGTTACATGAATGAGGCAACATCCTCAAAATGTACTAAATATAGAATCACTCTTTACCATATATTAGAAGGATAGAGGCAAAGACCAGGCCATACAGTAAAAAAAAATATCCATACATATTTCTCTGTAAATTTCAAAATTTGTGATTACTTAATTAAGTTATTGACTCCTGCTCAGTAAAATAAAATCTCAAGTAAAGTTGTCTTTTAGAAAATAAATCTAAGTAGTGATTGGATATATTAGAGAAAAATATTTGTTAAATTTGATAGACAGTTAAAAAATAGTTACAGGTAAATTGATTTATTTCATAAATATTTATTTTATATTTCTTTAATAACACAGAATACTTTTTAGATTATAATGTAATTACATTATTTTTGCCTTTTCTTTCCTGTATGCAAATTCTCCCATAGGCTCTTTTCCCTCCTACAAACTCATGTCCCCACTTTTTAAATCATTGTTAGATATGTACACATACCCATATATCTATGTTTGTCAGTATTATACATGTTTATATATAGACTTATAAATACATCCTGCTCAGACTGTTTAATTTTATTTGTATATATGTTTTTCAGGGCTGATCACTTGGTACTGGATAACTAATTTGATGTGCTCTTCCTGAGAAAATACTATTTCTCCTACTGTCATCATTCCTTAGTTACTCACGTTTCTTTGTGTAGGACTGAAGCCTCAAAAGCTATCCCCTGTCCACATTAGAATTTTCTTGTGTCATCCTTGCTCAGCTCAGTTTCAGACAGTCATGTTGGTGAGACCTTATGGGTGTAGCTTCCAAAATTACCAGGAAACACCATTGGCCAGTAAACTCTCTTTTCCTCTTCCTCTTACTATCTTTCTGCTTCCTATTCCATAAAAATCCCTGAGCCATCGGTACAAGACTAGAATTATAGATGTGTCTGTAGGGACTAAGCTCTACAACTCAGCATTTTGGCTGTTTTTTTTTTTTTGTTTTTTTTTTTTTTGTTTTCTGTAATAGACTCTATCCACTGCAAATGGAAGATTAATATAATGGGTGAAGACTATACTTACCTTTTTGTATAACAACAAATAGTTAGAATGTAGTTGTGAATTATTGTTGTTTAGTAAAGTGGTGATTTTAAGTCTTTCATCTAGATCCACAACTTCAATAACTCCTGGTACTTGGTTAGATTTCTAGCACCAGGCATTGTTTCCATCTTGTTGAGTAGGTGGTAAGTCTAATTAGAGAGCTGTTTGTTCTTTTAGGTACCACCAAGGTATACATACCACAGCTGCACATTCAGGGGTTCTGTGCCACGCTCTTCATTGTTGATGTTTATAGACAACATCTTTGCATAGAATTATAGGTTGATTCCCTTCAACTTCCAAAGCACCTTTTAGTCCCATTAAACTAGTCGTCAGGGAGGAGACTTCCTATTCAATTTCAGTTCATAGTCCTCTGGGCTCTGTGCTTCATGTGCATGGTTTCCATTTGACAACAATTTTGGCTAAATCACTGATTCTATATCTTGTTTCAGTCATGCATTGAATGCACACAGTGGTAAATTGTGTAACATGAAATTTCTTATTAGAATCTGATCAGAAACCTTAAGAACTCTTCCAACAAACAGATATATTAAAGAAAACAAAACATGTTTTGGTGACACAAAGAATGTAAGGGTTTATGTGTTCCTGCTATTTACTGACAAGGACATGAATATATTTATTTTTTATAGAAGTATACAATTCTAGCTCTTGGCTTATTTGCTTTAAACTTGAAGGCTTAAGTTCATTTTTTTTTATTTACACTTCTGTAAGTTATTTTTGAGAACATGTATGTTGATTTCTAGTCTCTAGAAATTATTAATTCTGTTATTTCCTAGTCTAGATATTTTTAATGCATGTAATTTCATATGACTGCTAGAGTATTTTTTTTAAATATCTGATGACTATAGGAAGAGTTAACTCTTTAATGTATTCTTTACATCACTGAGGATGAAGAACAATGGAAATAGCAGGAAGGAAACTCATCTGGAAGCAACATGTCTTAGTTCTAAAATATTAGAAATATATGGTTAGATTACTGTGTTAATCCCAAATACAGGAAGAGCAAAAACCATTGAACCAAATCATCATGACCAAACTAAATAAATCAAGGGATTTTTTATTTGTGTACACAGGTTGTGTCACCTTAAGGCAAGTTTGAAGGAAGTATTAGATGTGAGGGAAGGAGACTTTTATAGTTAAGAGGAAGAACATTTCCAAACATGGGATTTTCAGGCAAAATAATAAGTTAGTGCATAAAACCTCTTGAAACAAAGGCATGTAGCAAGGTAGGCCTAACTAGTAGTCATAACAACAGGCAGCCATAACAAGGTAGATATAAGTGGTCATATAAGCTTTTGAAACAATGGTATAGTTGTTGAATGGTTATTAAACAGCTTGTTGAAACAAACACATATTTGCTATTTCTGGAACAGATAGTTCAGAAGTTTTCATAATTAAGGTTACAAATGGGGTGTAGTGAAATAATTAAGAAAGTTTTGATCATAAACAGTAATGAATCTAGTTTGTCCTTACTCTAAAATGGCATGTAAACCCAAGGTGGAAGCAGGCTGATTCTTCATTAACTGGTGTATAGAAAGATTTTGAGATATGTATAACAATAGCTTTATTTTTTTTTTGTCCAAATCAGCCTCATTTTTACATAAACAAATGTAGCTTACTTTTTGTTGGCTGGTCTAGGGGCATGAAATTATATAGGTATTTGGCTATCCCTCTAAATATAATACTGTTTTTGTGTGTGAACTGACACGTGTACACATGCCATAAGACATAAGTCATATGTATATGTATGTATATATATATATATGTTCCATATATATAACACAAACGCACATATATATCCTACTAGAAGCATAGCATGTTACATGTCATGGGACATTCTGACATTTATAAGATTATATAAAGTTGGAAATAATGCAATAAAATAAAATTTGGAGAGGGATAACATTGTAATTTTTCTTTTATATGAAATAAGTTGAATATGTAGTAGGAAACAAATGCAGATATTAAGAATTTAGTAAAGTCTATCAATATGCAATCTTTCTAATGTATAGTCCAATGATATACCACTAATAAGGTGAGTAGGATAAAGTAGGGATATGTTAGCTGGGTAATAGAATATTATAACATGATATCAATATATTTGTAATTAATGTTAATTTCTGTGATAGTTTTCATAGACATATATTTAAATGTTTAGATCCCAGTAGTTGCACTGTGAGGAAGATTATGTGGTATGGCCTTGCTTGAGGAGGGGTGTGCCTGGGGGTATGCTTTGATATTTCAGTAGCAAAGGGCAGACCTAGACCTCCTCTCTCTGCCTCCATCATATTGAAAAAGTACAATCTAGCAGTACACCTGCCATGCTCCCAATGTCAGCGTTCATGGACTGATCCTCTGAAACTGTAACAAAGCCTACAATTGATTACCTTCCTTAATTAACATCTTCTTAGTCATAGTGTATCTTCACAACAATAGAACAGAAACTAAGGTTGTAAGAAGCACAGGTTGTAGCAAACGTTTGAGAAACCAGCATTGTCAATCACATGGAACTATTTTCTTCAATGGAAGGAAATGAAAGACACCTAGTCAACTGGCATGGTCAAACAACCTGATCCTTTGCTATTATATGGATTCCAGCCTCCATCTGAATCCCCCACCCCCACCTTGCCAAATCCCGAGAACTATTTAGGCCCTAACCCTAGGCTTTCTCTCTCAGTAAATAGAACTCAATCTTATGAAAGAGGTCCCATGTACTCTGCATTTTCCATTCATAGACTTTATTTTTATGTTTATTACATATTCTTCCTTTTTAGCCCTTAGCATTTTTTCCCAATGAATAAAAGCAACTCTTATGTTAAAGGTCTAATGTAATTTCCTATAGCATGTATTTTGAAAAGGGATTTCATTGTTGCCATCCCTGGAGTTTTGTTATGAGAATTGTCACATGGAGAATTTTTCTTCCCAGAGTTCTACTGTGTTTAAACATAAGGCAGTTAAACTGGAGGATTATTAAGACAATTAAACCATGGGAATCTCCACAAGTTTTGATCTGGTCTGACTGCCTAGGTCTGGCTGCCTCAGCTTTCATTCTCACCTCTTTGCAGTTTGTTTTACTGTCAACAGTGATACTGAGAGACCCTTCAGCAGAAGACAATTGTTTTCCTTGTATGTTGTCACCCCTTTGTGCATTTTGCAAATAAAGCAGTCTCAACAAAAGATGAAAACAATATTGAAGCTGCCAATATATTTTAAAAAAACAGGATGAAAATTTGAATTAGACCAAATTTTATACATACATACACACACACACATATATATGTATATATATACATATATATATGTATATATATATACATAAATATGTACTTTGCCTTTTTAAAAATTACTTCTTTACTTTCAGATTATATTTCTTTAATTTTCAGTTGACTTTCCCTTCACATGCTCTTTTGTTTATTTATGTAAATTTTATGAAAATAAGACAGGTGTAATATACAACATGGTTAATGAAGGACTGTGTCAGTTTGCAGAGATAATTTAAACATGCAATTTAGAGTGTCTCTCATGTGTTTGAAGCAACCTTTGTGTTTATTCTTTGAAATTATTATACTTTGATACACATATTTTGATTACTGGAGGAGTTAGATGGAGGCAGTGGTATATGAGTAAGATCAAAATAGGTTATGCTTCATTATTTTTAAAATAAGCACAAAAACATGCTAGGATAGTATTAAACATATATTAGAATTGTCACAAATCCAGTGGTAATTACATATCCAAGTATGCTCCTCTCTGTTATCCTGCTCTTAGTGAAAAAGAAACGCATGGAATACTAACTACATGCTTAAGGTTTTATTCCTTATAGTACACTGATATTATGCAACTGTTATACAAGAAAAAATGAAACTCAAAACTTTGCAAATTTCAGGAAAAAGTGTGTATGTATATACCCAAAATACAATGCATACCATTGAATCAATATCAATATTCCAGATGAGTTGGAGAGAATATTTGTTATTTTGAGGAGCTCTAAAGTCTCCCACCTTTCTAAAACTATTGGGAGATATAAATAAAGAGCTGCATTGCTGTAATTCATCTCGATTGGTTTCTTATGTAACAATGAATCGATATTTTGACATTCTATGGTATAATTCAACAATCTGTTGAATTTTAATAAGGCAATGGTGTCAGATGCATCCTGTTCAACCGACACCATGTAAATCAATATGTAGTATCATATAAAAATCATACCCTATTGATGAATATTGATAACAATAGCTGTCTTGACAATAAGAAATTAAAAATGCATTTGCTTTGGACAAAGATCAAATCCCAAATAATATTTAAAAGTATCATTTTTAAATACTTGAGAATATAAATTTCTGCCTCTGAGGTCAGTATTACACATTTCAGTCATGCTAATATGGTCAGATAACACCAGTTCTCCACAAGCTACCACACCAGTCACCATATGTATAAACTAAATGTGGCTGCAAAAGGCACCATCTTAGTGCTATAACACTTGGATATCACTAATCATCTCAAAATAAATTAATGATTATCAATGTGAATGACTGATCAAGTACATCACTTCTTCCCTTCCAAAAGAAATCACTTTCAAACTTTATCAGTGCTGTGCCATTGGGCATATGGAATTTGGTACACACACTATGAGCAAAGTCTGTAATTGTGTGTTTCTTTGTATACCAGTAATAAGTTAATATGATTTTTCTTAGGACAAAAAGAAACTGGGAAAGATGAATACAGTGAATAATGAAAAGTCGAAAGTGTTAGAAAAAATAGAATGGATTTAAGTGGGAATGTTTGACTTAAACATTCTGGAGATTGGATGCAGTGGGAAAATGGAATAGAGTTCAATTGCCAATGCAGATTTGTAGTAGTTGCAGGAATGAAAGGGAAAGGGGAGATGATATAGTTATATTTTAATTGGAAAATTTAATAAAAACAAATAAAAAGAAAATTATCTCAAGATATCTAAAAATATATAAAAAAACAAGTTTTACTTTTGTTGTAATATGAGCAGCGCGGCTGCGTTCTGGCCACCCTGGCTCCCTGTATGGCTAGCTTTACACCCGAAATAATTACATGAAAACTGTATTCTTTTAAACACTGCCTGGCCCATTAGTTCCAGCCTCTTATTGGCTAGCTCTTACATATTGATCTAACCCATTTCTAATAATCTGTGTAGCCTACAAGGTGGCTTACCAGGGGAGATCTTAACCTGCGTCTGTCTGGAGTGGGAGAATCATGGCGACTCTCTGACTCAGCTTCTTTCTCCCAGCATTCTGTTCTGCCTGCTCCACCCACCTATCAAAATCGGCCAGGACAGTTTCTTTATTAGCCAATGACCTTCCTCCGTCATTTCCTCTTTTTCTGTTTAAACAAAAAGAGGAAGACTTTAACTTTAGCATAGTAAGATTACATATAACAAAACAGTTATCAAGCAAGAATTATAGTTACATTATTTATATCTATTTTATCTTTTATCATAACTGAGGAAAACTACAACTATGTATCCATTCTTCAACTCCATCAAAGACTCCAGAAGGATATAATATTACCTAAGCAAACAAAAAATCCAAACTCTAGAAATGACAGAGACAACTCTCTGCCTGGACATGCACCCAAAGTTCCTCTGTACTGTTGGGGCATCCATCTTCAGTGTACAGGCCCATAGTATCCAGCAGACATATCCATTGTTGATGAACGGCTGGCTGGGTTCTGCCACCTGGTTAGCTTTACCCGAAATAATTACACAGAAACTGTATTCTTTTAAACACTGCCTGGCCCATTAGTTCCAGCCTCTTATTGGCTAGCTCTTAATCTGTGTAGCCCACTAGGTGGATTACCAGGGAAAATCTTAACCTGTGTCTGTCTGGAGTGGAAGAATCATGCGGACTCACTGACTCAGCTTTCTTTCTCCCAGCATTCTGTTCTGTTTACTCCGCCTACCTAAGGGTTGGCCTATCAAATGGGCCTAGGCAGTTTTTTTATTAATAAGAAATCACTCCCACATCAATCCATGAAGCAGGAAATTTTAAAGGTAGTTCAGTCATTATCTGCTGTGTCCTGCAGCATGTCTAGCAGACTCTTTCATGAGTCAGGAAGCTAAAAAGACCATCTCACCTTTAGGCAAGTTCAGCAGTCTTCTCTCTGTGGGTTCTGCGGGTTCTCTGTGTCCAGTTTATGCAATAGTCCAGGCAAGAACAGTTTCTAACCCAAATGGCTATCAAACTCCATAAGGATCCTCTTTGATGCCCATCTTCCTCTCAAAGTAGATTGGTGCTGCCAGGAGCAGATGTGTCTCATTGTCATGAAAAGCCCTAAGTTATTAAAACATTTAAATGTCATATTCTGCAGTCTTTGAAAGATATGAAGAATGCCTATCTGAAATATATCTATGCACATCTAGAAAATCTAACTAACATGACTACAAGCTTTACCATTATTGATGATTATCCATTAACAACCTATATATGTTAAATTTCTAAATCAACTGCACAATCACAATACCTTAATCAAGATCAGAAATACATATACATGTAACAAAATTGACCTTAAAATCCATACCAATACAAATTATTCATACCTATTCCATTTCCCCCTTTAAATGTAAAAGAACATTTATAAACAATATTTGGGAATATGGGCACAGTTATTTCTCTCCAAACTGTTTCATGATGAATGGGGGCACTGTTAATCAGATTGTTTAGGGTGTAACCTGTGTGCCAGGTCTATCTCAGTTGGCAGTTGAGTGAAGTAATTTTTTGAGGGTGTTCACAGCAACCTTTCAGGAGGGCGTGGTCTATCATACCATATTGGGATAGATGTAATCCACTGGGTCTCATCCTCTGTGAAAACAAAAGAAGACTCTCTCCAAAGCATCATATCCTTAGACCCAAATTCTGAAGTCATAATACCCTCATGAAATCCATTCTGTTTAGCTTGGCAGCCCATGTAATGAAATATCTCTCTGAAGTTAGCTCCTTCACAGTCAAAAATTTTAAAGAAAACACAATAATACAAATAATCCAGACTCTCTGTGAATTTTCCATTTTTACATGGCTTATTTTCCTTTATTTCTTTTAATCTATAACTATCTGTACTCTGTCTCTTTAAAGACTTTATCCTTTTTTTAAGACATTAACTTTATTCTTTATATTCTTTTTCTTCTCTCTCCCAAGCCTATGTACATTTACCCAACACTGTGACTCATTTAGTGGTCTGAATCTGTCCTATTGTGAATCTGCATTTTTTTTACTATCCAGGAGCACTTTTGATTTGCACCTTTAAACCACTAAGCACTTAAGAATCTAAGCTGTGACATTCCTAGGTCAAAAACAGGTACTACCTGCTTGCCCCGCCCAGTCTAACATGGCAAAGCTGCTTGTGCCTCTGAGCTGTGGCAAGCACTGTTCCAGGCACATAGCAAGTCCACATTGGAGCCACACTCAGCAGTTTAATTCTGAGACTGAGCGTGCGGCACAGAAACTCTTATCATCCAAGTTACAGCCAAATCTGACACACAGAGCACTGCTCAGTCTGAAAGCACCTCTCTATATGGCGGCAGGAATACACCATGCTCTTCCGCCTGCGTAAGCCTGATTCTGCCATCTGCCCAGGTGCAGGCGGGGAGCACTGAGCCATCAGCAGGGTCTCAGCACTCTCCTGATCCCAAATGGGAACACAAACATCCAGTCCCATAAAAGCCATTGAAATGCTTTAAAGCCAGAGTTTGCACTGGCAGCACAGCCCCAGGAAGCCGTGCTTTAAAATGATGCAGATTCTTTTCTGCTGCTGTTGCTGAATCAGGAAATCTCTCTACGGCATGTCCTAGCGAACACCAAAGAGCTGTGCTAAACTCTCTCTCCTCCTTTTTGAAGCCTTCTCAGGTTTTTAAGTGGATTTAGTCCATCACGCCGGGCACCACTCTGTAGTGATGAGCAGCGGGCTGCTTCCCACCACCCGGCTAGCTTTATACCAGAAATAATTACACGGAAACTGTATTCTTTTAAACACTGCCTGGCCCATTAGTTCCAGCCTCTTATTGGCTAGCTCTTACATATTGATCTAACCCATTTCTAATAATCTGTGTAGCCCACAAGGTGGCTTCCCAGGGAAGATCTTAACCTGCATCTGTCTGGAGTAGGAGAATCATGGCGACTCTCTGACTCAGCTTCTTTCTCCCAGCATTCTGTTCTGCCTACTCCACCCACCTAAGGGATCGCCTATCAAAATGGGCCAAGGCAGTTTCTTTATTAGCCAATGACCTTCCTCCATCATACTTTATGATGCTAAAATAGATGCAAATAAATATACCTGGACAAGGACAAATACTATAAATGTCAAGCACAGTCAAACATAGAAGTGCTCATGAAACATTTTCCCCATTCAGAAAATATAGCTGTGCATTTTTATAATTTATACAAGATGTCAAATGATATTAAAATTACTCAATTTCCAGTTTTTCTAGTGTTCTAGTTATAATTTATTCAAATAGAAAATTTATTAATATTTTATTCTTATACATATTTCTCTTTAAAGTAAGAGTTTCAAAACTAAAAGACTAAGTATAATCAAAAGATTTTACATGAATTATTCCAATGTCTTTGTATGATTTGAGTTTGTTCAGACAACTTCTATTTTAAGATATGTATATACATATCTTACATGTGTATGTATACCTTAAATGCATACCTGGTGAATATAAGAATCAGAAGAAAACATTCAATCCCTGGAAATTAGGTTTAAAGTAGTTTGTGAACAATGAGGTGGGTGATTGGAACTGAATTTTGGAACCTAATCCTTTAATCTCACATACAAAAAATAAGAAAGACAAAAAACAGAATACAATTCTAGAGAGGCAGTAGTGGTACATACCTTTAATCCTAGCATGCAGGAGGAAGAGAGAGGAAAATCTCTATGAATTAAAGGCCAACCTGGTCTATAAGTAATTTTCAGAACAATCTGGGATCTTATACAGAGAAGGCCTGTCTTGAAAGAACAAAACAAAACAAAAACTACAAAAACTGGAACACCAGTAACACAGACACTAAAACCAGGAATTAATAAATGGAAACTCTTGAAACTGAAAAGCTTTAATAAGACAAAGGATACCATCAATGGAACAAACTTACAGCCTACAGAATGGAAAATAAAAATTTCAGCAAGTCCACATTCAACAGAGGGCTGATTTCTAAATTATATAAAGAACTCAAGAAACTAGCTATCAAAAAAAGCCAAATAAAACAAAATAACAACAATAACACAAGAAAAACAATTTAATTTAAAAATTGGGTACAGATATAAACAGAGAATTCTCAACAGAAGAATCTTTAATGGCAGAGAATCTCTTTAAGAAATTTATCCTTTGGGAGGAGTGGATAAGGTGTAGGCTGGAGGTAAGTGAGGAGTGGGGGAGAAGGGGTTGAAGTGAGGAACAGTGGATGGAATGTAAAATGAAATTTAAAAATAAATTAAAATTTACAAAAGCAAAAAGCAGTAGAATTAAAAGAATATTCAGTATCTATCCTTAGCCATCAGAGAAATGCAAATCAAAATTACTCTGAGATTCCATCTTATTCCTGTAAGAATGACTAAGATCAAAAACACAACTGACAGCTTGTGCTGGAGATATACAGCAAGGGGGAACACTCTACCACTGCTGGTGGGTGTACACACTTGAACAGCTACTTTGGAAATCAATATGGCATTTTCTCAGAAAAATTTGGAATTGATTTACCTCAAAACTCAGTTATACCATCATCTTGGTATTTATCATCTTGGGTACATATCCAAAAAATGCTCAATCTTACCACAAGGATACTTGAGCAACTATGTTTTTAGCAGTTTTATTTCTAATAAAACTGTAACCAATCTAAATGACCCTCAACTGAAGGATTGATAAAGAAAATTTGGAATATTTGCACAGTGGAGTATTACTCAGCTGTTAAATACAATGACATAATTACATTTGAAGTCAAATGGATGGACTAGAAAAATTCATCCCTAGTGAAATAACCCAAACCCAGAAAGACACACATAATATATATTCACTTATAAGTGGATATTAACTGTAAAGTAAAGGGTAACCATTCTACAATCCACAGATCAAGAGAGGCTAATGAGGAGAGCTAAAGAGATGATACTCAGAAATTCCTTAGAGGGAAAAAAAGAAGAGATCTCGTGGGTGGACTGGGGTTAGGTGAGGATGGGAACATGATCGATCATGTTGGGGTGTGGATGAAGGGGGAGAACACTGAAATAGATGACTGGCACTGGGAAATGGACTTTTAATGTAAGATAGAAACCTGTGCAAAAGAAACTCCCAGGAATCTCCAAGGATAACCCCAGCTAAGACTCCTAGCAATAGTAATATGTAGCCTGAACTGGTCATCTCCTCTCCTCTGACCAGGCAAGTCCTCCAGTGGAAAGATGAGGAGAGCAACACAGACACAAAACCTTTGAGCTACAGTCTGTCCTGTCTATAGGCTATGCGGGCAAAAGTGTGACACAGAAATTGTGGGAGTGTCTAACCAATGACTGGTCCAGGTTGAGATCTATGCCACTAGAGTGAGCCCACTCCTGTCACTGGCTGGAATGCCAGGACCCAGACGTTGGATGGCCCAGAGACATAGGGTAGAACCAAACTCAACTGGAGAAAGAAAATATCAATGTAATGATGTCTAACAATATCTGCTATACTCAGAGATTGGTACCTACTTCAAATGTCATCAGAGAGGCTGCATCCAGTAAGTCATGCAAAGAACTTGAGCCAAACATTAGGGCCAGCTTGTGGAATACTGCTCAAAAGAGGGAGGATGGATTGTACAAGCTAGAGGGACATCATAAGAAAACCCACAAAATCAACTAATCTTGGCTCATAAGCAGTCACAGAGTTTGAACCATCAACCATGGAGCCTGTATAGTACTGAACTAGGACCTCTGTATATATGTTACAGTTTTGTAGCCTGGTCTTTTTGTAGGAACTCTAACAGTGGAACCAGGTGCTGCCTCTGACCCTTTGCTTGCTTTTGGGACCCATTTCTGCTACTGGGCTGCTTTGTCTAGCCTTAATAGGAAAAAAGTTTTCAAGTCTCACTGAAACTTGACATATCACTACTGGTGATATCAATGGGATGCCTGCTATGTTCTCAAGAGAAATGGAGGAGGAGGAGTGAATGAGGGGGAAAGAAGTCATGTAGGAGTATAGAGACTGGAAGGGGAAAAGGGAGGGGAAAATATGGTCTGGATGCAGAATAAACAAATAAATAAGCTGATTCCAATTTTTATAGAAAATCATGGAGGTTCTTAAGAATTTTTATTTTAATATTTCTGATGGTTAGATTTAAATGCTATTTCTGTTGTCTGAGTTCAGTGGAGCATCTGGAAACCAGAAGGATGGGTGAATAAGACTGAGCAGGTTTCAAGAGTCTTAGTCATTCAAAAAATGTGCTAATATGACATATTTGCTTCATATTACTTTAAGCCCACAAATATCAATTTAAACAATTGAAATAAGTCATTTATATATAAGACTGTAAGTTTTGTTTAGTTTGCAGCTCATGTGTTGGAATGACACTTTTCCTGGCCTCCCTTTGCTATGAGTATATGTTCCCATTCTGCATTCCTTAGTTTGATTGGATACCTAGGCTTAGATCATAGAGTACATTGGTACACAAGTGCTTTTTTCTTTTGTTTTGAATGTAAAAACAGGGAGACTAAACTTCATATAACTTTTAAAGTATACTTTAAAGAATACATGCTACCTATTTTACAATATTTTTGAAAAATAATTAAGAGGTAATTTGACTTAATACAGTTTTTAGAGTTGTTTACAGGTAGAGACAGATAAATTTAAATGGTAATGGTTTTCATGGTCTGTATGAAACTAAAGCATAATTGATGTGTTTTCTTAGTCACAGTACTAAGTATTACTAGTACTTAGTCACTAGTATTGCTATGAAGAAGCACTATTTTCTTCTAAAATACAGCATTTAATTGTGGGCTTGCTCACAACATCAGAGGCATAGTCCATTATCTTCATGGTAACCTCACGGTGGCTAACGTGGCAAGAATAGTGGCACACATAGTGTTGGAGAAGTAGCTGAGCATTCTACATCCTGAATCACAGGCAGCAGGAACAGAGTGTGAGCCTAGAATGGACATATGTAGCCTCTAAACCCACCCCAGGAACACACTTCCTTCTACAAGTCCACACCTCCTAAGCCTTCTAATTCTATCAAAGAGTTCTACTCCCTGGGTACTAAACATTCAAATATGTGAGCCTCTGAGAGCCAATCTTAATCCATCACAGTACAAGTAAATGCCATTCAACAAATCTAAAACAAAATAAAGATATTTATTTTTATTAGATCTTGAGTTTTGAATGTGGATTGAGGATTGGAAGTAGTTAGGTTGGTAAAGAATCTCCTGTGCTCTAAAGCAACCCAGAGTCTATCAACCCTTTGTAACAAATGATGATCAAGGCAAATGGAAGAAACCTGTTCATTGTCTGGTTATTAGCCTGGAAATAACTTATCTAATGTATAACTATGTTGTGTTAGAAGAGTTTAACCACCCATTCTCACTTACACACAAAGAACTGTTATAGAATTTTCTTGCATTACCATTGAACTGTGGCTCCTATGTATACTAAGAAAAAAATAGCTATTTATCATCTATAATTTTTATTCCCATATAAATAAACAAAAATAAATAAAATTTCAGGGATGATAACATGATTTTAAGGGTCCAGTTGAAAATAAATGCAATTAAATCAAGAGAATACAAATTTTAAAGAAAAATATCAAATTATTGGAATTCATACTATTGCACACTATATGATATTTATGATAATATATATAAGTGACCCCAAAAACTCTACCCGGGAACTCCTACAGCTGAGGAACATCTTTAGTAATGTGGCAGGATAAAAAATTAACTAAAAACAAAGCAAAAAAAAAACCTTCAGTAGCCCTCTTATATACAAATGATAAAATGACCAAGAAAGAAATCAGCAAAACATTACCCTTTATAATAGCCACAAATATAAAATATCTTGGGGTAACTCTAACCAAACAACTGAAATATGTGTATTACAAGAAATTTAAGACTATATAGAATGAAATTTAAAAAAAATATCAAGAATGAAATGATCTCCTATGCTCTTGGATAAGTAGGATCAACATAAGAAAAATCCCTATCTTATAAAAGCAATCGACAGATCAAAAGCAATTCCCATCAAAATCTCAACATAATTCTTTACAAACCTTGAAAAAACTATACTCAGCTTCATATGGAAAAAATAAGAAACCCAGAATATCTAAAATAATAAAGGAACTTCTGGAGGCATCACTATCTATGACTTCAAACTCTAGGATAGAGCTATAGTAATAAAAACAGCTTGGTATTGGCAAATAAACAAACAAAAAACAGACATATTAACCAATGGAATCAAATTGAAGACCTTGACATTAATCCACACATACCTATGAATGCTTGATTTTTGACAAAGAAGTCCAATGGTACAATAGAAAAAGGAAAGCACCATTTACAAATAGTGATGGCATAACTGGATGTCAACATCTGGAAGATTGCAAATAGATCCATATCTATTTCCATACACAAAAATCAAGTCCAAGCTGATCAAGGACCTCAACATAAACCTAGTTGAACCTGATAGAAGAGAAAGCAGGAAGTAGCCTTAAATACATTGGGACGGGAGACCACTTTTTAAATATAACACCAGTAGCGTAGACACTGAGAACAATAATCAATAAATGAGACATACTAAAGCTAAAAAGCTTCTGTAAGGCAAAGGACACAGTAAATAAGACAAAAGATCTGCTTAATGAATGGAAAAAAACAATCTTCACAAAACCCACATTTGACAGAGGGCTGATCGCCAAAATATAAAAAGAACTTAAGAAACTAGACATCTTTTGAAATAAAAGTGACGTGGCTGCATCCCCATCACCCCGGCCGCCTGCTAGCTTATGCCCAAAATAACAACACACAAACTGTATTCATTTAAACACTGCTTGGCCCATTATATATAGTCTCTTCTTGTCTAACTCTCGCACCTGGACTAGCCCATTTCTAATAATGTGTAGCACTGAGGTGCGCTTACCAGGAAGATTCTAACCTACGTCCATCCTGGGTCGGAGCTTCGTTGTGTGTGTCTGCCCTGGAGCAGGGAGCATGGCTTCTCTGAGCTCACTTCCTCTTCCTCCCAGCATTCTGTTCTGTTTACTCCTCCCACCTATGTTTTAACCTATCAGGGCCAAGCAGTTTCTTTATTGCTTAACCAATGAAATCAACAGATTGATATATGACACTCCCACATCAGACATCAGAATACAAAATAATCCAATTTAAAAATAGGGTAATAAACTAACAGAGAATTCTCAGCAAAAGAATTGTAAATGGCCAAAAGACATATAAGCAATTGCTCAACATCTTTAATCGTCAAGGAAATGCAAGTCAAAATGGTACTGAGATAATATCTTACACCTGTCAAAATGGCTAATATAAAAAATACTAAGGTCAGTTTATGTTGGAGAGGATACAGAGTCAGTAGAACGCTCATCCATTGATGGTGGGAGTGCAAACTTGTACAGCCACATTGGAAATCAATCTACCCCAAGACACAGCAGTACCACTCTTGGACATATACCCAAAGGATGCTCAATCATACTACAAGGATACTTGCTTAGCAATGTTCATAGTAGCATTATTAATAATAGCCAGAACCTGGAAATAATCTAGATGCCCCTCAGCTGAAGAATGGATAAAGAAAATGTTGTCCATTTACACAATGGAGTATTACTTAGCTTTGAAAAAGACAATGACAGTGTGGAACTTGCAGGCAACTGGATGGAACTAGAAAAAAACATCCTGAGTGAGGTAACTCAAGGTCAGAAAGACAAATACAGTATGTATTATTATGAGTATTATTCATAAGTGGATATTAGATAGCCAGACTACAACCCACAGCTCCAAAGAAGCTAGGGAACAAGGAAGACCCTAAGAGGGAAATAAAGATCATTCTGGGAAGGAGAATTGGATGAGATCTCCAGGGTAAACTGGGGGAGGGGAGGGCGGTAAAGGGGAGGAGATGAGGGATGAGAGCAGGAATGAATGGGTTGGTCAAGGGTGGGAGGGATGGAGTGGGAGAGCAATGAAAGAGATCTTGATAGAGGGAGCAACTAAGGAGTTAGAGAGAAATCTGGTGCTAGAGAAATTCTCAGGAATCTACAAGGATGACCCCAGCTAAGACTCCTAACAATAGAAGAGAATGTGCCCAAACTAACCTTCCCCTGTAATCAGATTGGTGAATAATCCAACTTTCATACTAGCCCCTTTATTCAGTAAGTGATGGAACCAGATGCAGATATCAAGAACTGAGCATTAGACTGAATTCTGGGAATCTAACCAAAGAGATGGTGGAGGGAATACATCAACAAAGGAGGTAAAGATCATGATGGAGAAATCTACAGAAAAAGGTAAAACAAGCTAACAGAAACTCATGAACTCTAGACTTATAACTGTGGAGCCTCTAAGAGACCATATTAGGCCTTCCATATGTGGGAGACAGTGGTGAAGCTTGAAATATGTGAGGGGCCCCTGAAAGTAGAACCAGAATTTATTCATGATGCACATGAGCTAGCTTTTTGAAACTCATTTCCTTTGGTGAGATGCCATTCTCAGTCTTAATGCATGGGGAGGGACTTGATCCTGCCCCAACTTAATGTGCCAGAGTTTGTTGACTCCCCATGGGAACCTTTAACTGTTGAGGGGAATGGATGGGGATGGGCTGGAGGAGAGGAGAGGTGGCATGGGAGTAAGGGTAGAGGGAGATCTGTGGTTGGAACATAAAATAAAGAAAAAAATAAAATATAAAAGAGTAAAAAGAAAAGAAAATACATGACATATTGGGCTCCAAAAGAGAATCTCAGAATAGCTACACTTTCTGGGTTCATTTCTATAGTTTGTGACTCCATTTCTAACAGCGTTTGTTGTTCATTTTTACACTAAAGATGCAAAGACTGTTTAAATCCAAAGCATGTCCCTTAGTTTACCAAAAGTAGTTTGTCACATAATTAAAAAAAAAATTTCCCTATAATGCCATTTTCCTAGGAAATGAGGATATCTGAGGCTCCCAGAACTCTGACCCAGAATCAGGCTGAATATGCATTAGTGACTAAGTAATTGGCTACCCTACCCACAAAATGTATTACTCCTATTCCTTGTGGTCACAGATGATGAATTAATCTTTCCTCACTTCAGTCTGTCACCTCTACACATGACAGGTAAGTGTCCATAAACAACTGTGTCCTAGAACATTCTCAGTACCTAGATCTGTGTTGTTTATGACAATGATCTTTTCTGAGTCATTTGTTGAAATGCTGTAAGAATTCTGTCTTTAGGTCTTTAGGATATTGGAATCACACCCTGCCTACTCCAAACACTGTGAGGTGAGGAGTGTCTCCAGTCTCAAGTGTCTTTTTGTCTTTTCTCAGGTCTCTGAGAGGAGTGATGGATCATGAGGTAATGTCTTCTAATGTAAACATGATCTAATTCTTGTTTCCATAAGAAAATTGTAGCAGGCTTGTAGAAAAGAAGCAGAAAAGATTAGACTATGACCACAATGGGCTGGGAACCAGTGGCTGGCTGACTGTGTTGGCGAGACAGTGAGGTGATAGGCAATGACCTTGGAAAGACCATAAGCTTCCTATTGGATTTTACCTAAAACCATAAATCAAAAATGAAAGTATTAATAATTTCAAGACACTTTTAGCATTAACATTTTGAGGAGAAGCCTCTGTCCTACTGCATTGATAAAAACATACAAACATTGTTTTTAAATCCCATTCTGTCTCAGATATGCCTGAATAGAGAGAAGATGGCTGCAAGTATTGAACTAAGTTCCCATTTAGCACACCAGTCTACAAAGGCTTTGAAGAAGGCGCCATTTCAAAATCTACACCATAATTTTTCTCATGCACTGGCCATTGGGAATCCTATTCTCATTGGATGAATGCCTTGCTCAGCCTAGATGTAGATGAAGGGCCTTGGACATTCCACAAAGCAAAGTTTCTTACCGTCTTTTAGGTTTAAAGGATGTTGAGGTGGGAAGATGTGTGGAGGGAATGGGAGAAGGAGAGGAAGAAGGCCTTTGGATTAGTATTTTTAAAGTAATAAAAAAGGAATGAATTTTAATATATCTCTTACTAAAGGCATTCCATAATATTTCCGAAAGTAAATCACTGAAGAATTAAGCATAAGATACACTTGAACATTTTAATCAAGCTTTAGATATTCAATTTCGACATAGTGACAGCCATAGAAGTCCATGTTTTAATAGCTAAAGTTCATTGAGAAATCTTATTTTTTTTTTTTTGGTTTTTCAAGACAGGGTTTCTCTGTGGCTTTGGAGCCTGTCCTGGAACTAGCTCTGTAGACCAGGCTGGTCTTGAACTCACAGAGAGAAATCTTATTTTTAAAGCAAATATTGCTTATGTTCATTTTACATGCTTGCATGCCTAATGCAGCTATATAAAATACAACTTGTATTCTGAAGAAGGTCTTATTTGTGTTTCTTATTATTCATGAAACTTTAGATAGTAAATAATGGGTACTCAGGTTTTTAATGTAAATCAATTTAGATACTCTACATATTGGTATATAAGACCTCAAAAGTAAGAGAATACAACAGACTAATGTGTTTTGGCATATCAAAGCATTTGTTTTTTAATAACTACAGATTCTTAATGCCTTAGATAAATGATCAATTTTTCTCTTTGGGGAAAAAACCCAGGCTGATATCGGTATTTGGAAGGCTTGATATTTTTCCATCTCCTTCTTCTTACAAGCTGCAAAGCCTGTTCCTATAATTTTTGTTTCTGAACAATATGTTTTTATTTTTTTCTAAGACAATTCTGTGTTTGCTTTTCTGGATCAGAAAAGGTTATGTATCCATTTGACTTTGACTAAATGGAATTTTCAAATGTTGTAGGACCCCAAATTCAGGCTCTACAAATGCTTGCTTGTATTCTTAAATCTTTGTATTTGTTCAGTTTAGCCTAAAATCTGCTTGGATCTGATAATGTCTCTATGGTCAGCAGTAGCTCTTATAATTATTTGTAGTAATAGGAGCGGCGGGTCTGCGTCCCCAGCACCCCAGCCTCACCCCGGCTGCCTGGCTAGCTTATGTCCTGAAATAATTACACGGACATTGTATTCTTTTAAGCACTGCTTGGCCCATTTCTATATAGCCTCTTTTAGGCTAACTCTCGCACCTTGACTAGCCCATCTCTAATAATCTGCTGTAGCCCACAAGGTGGCTTACCAGGGAGATTCTAGCCTACGTCCATCCTGGGTCGGAGCTTCATCGCATGTGCCTCAGAGAGCAGAGCTCTAGCCTCTGCCTGCAAGAGTGGAGCATCGTGTCTCTATGAGGCCTCTGCCCCCGAGAGGAGAGCTGTCAAGTCTGACCTCACTTCCTCTTCCTTACAGCATTCTGTTCTGTTTACTCTTCCCACCTATGTTTTAACCTATCAGGGCAAGCAGCTTCTTTATTTAATTAACCAATGACCTTCCTCCATCAATTATTATACAGGCCAGGGTATTTCCTTCACTTTCTACTATATTGTATTCATCTATAATCCATCAAAAATCCCTTGATACTACTTTTTTTAATATATCAACTAATTAAAATGTACAGGTGAATGAGAAAACTCAAAATGATATGAGGAAGTTCTTATAAAATGTTTGTCAAAATAATTAATTAAAGTGTTATTATCCACTGTAATAAAACTGAAATTATTTTTATGGGACTCACAAAGTGATTCAGCTAAGTTAGTCGGTTTTGATGTCCTCACTCATTATTAAATGCTCTTTTCTTAGGAGGATTAATTGGTACTTTTTGCAGCTGCTTTAATACTTGTTAAAACTCTCTATTATAGTGAAACATCATTTAATTAATTCCATTTGACCTTGACCATGTCCCTAAATCGCTTCACTTTTTTTGATTTCATATTTTTGACTTTAAATATTTTGAATTTATTTTTGCCATAGTTAATGCTATCTAATACTACATTATTTGACTTAAAAATCATGCAGTTTTGATATCATTTATCATATGTAAGGTTATTTAAAGTGATTTATATAAATTTTTCCAATCATCATAACAAATTGGCTGGTACCTGAGGAAATTTGTTCTTACAATGTATATTACAATAACATCAAGAAAACATTTTTAAAAAAATTCTAATGTCCCATTTTATAATTGGGTTGATTAGATTTTTACTGTCTTGTTTCTTGAGTTCTGTGTATATTTTGGAGGTCATACCTTTGTCAGTTGCGGGGTTGGTGAAGATCTTCTCCCCGTCAGTGGGTTGTCTTTGTGTCTTAGCAACAGTGTCCTTTGCTTTACAGAAGCTTCTCAGTCTCAGGAGGTCCCATTTATTCAATGAGGCCCTTAATGTCTGTGCTGCTGGGGTTATACGTAGGAAGTGGTCTCCTGTGCCCATGTGTTGTAGAGTACTTCCCACTTTCTCTTTTCTCAGGTTCAGTGTGTTCGGACTGATATTGAGGTCTTTGATCCATTTGGACTTGAGTTTTGTGCATGGCGATAGATATGGATCTATTTTTATTCTTCTACAGGTTGACATCCAGTTTTGCCAGCACAATTTGTTGAAGATGCTCTCTTTTTTCCATTGTATACTTTTAGCTCCTTTATCGAAAATCAGACAGAGAATTCTCAATAGAAGAAGTTCAAATGGCCAAAAGACACTTAAGGTCATGCTCAACTTCCTTAGCAATCAGGGAAATGCAAATCAAGACAACTTTAAAATACCATCTTACACCTGTCAGAATGGCTAAAATGAAAAACACCAATGATAGCCTTTGCTGGAGAGGTTGTGTAGAAAGGGGCACACTCATCCATTGCTGGTGGGAATGCAAACTTGTGCAACCACTTTGGAAAGCAGTGTGGCGGTTTCTCAGGAAATTCGGGATCAACCTACCCCTGGACCCAGCAATACCACTCTTGGGAGTATACCCAAGAGATGCCCGATCATATGACAGGGGCATTTGTTCAACTATGTTTATAGCAGCATTATTTGTAATAGCCAGAACCTGGAAACAGCCTAGATGTCCTTCAATGGAAGAATGGATGAAGAAAGTGTGGAACATCTACACATTAGAGTACTACTCAGCAGTAAAAAAAAAAATGGACTTCTTGAATTTTGCATACAAATGGATGGAAATAGAAAACACTATCCTGAGTGAGGTAAGCCAGACCCAAAAAGAGGAACATGGGATGTACTCACTCATATTTGGTTTCTAGCAATAAACAAAGAACATTGAGCCTATAATTAGTGATCCTAGAGAAGCTAAATAAGGAGAACCCAAAGAAAAACATATAGGCATCCTCCTGAATATTAACCTTCATCAGGCGATGAAAGGAGACAGAGACAGAGACCCAATCTGAAGCACAGGACAGAAATCTCAAGGTCCAAATCAGGAGCAGAAGGAGAGAGAATACGAGCATGGAACTCAGGACCGCGAGGGGTGCAACCACACACTGAGATAATGGGGATGTTCTATCGGGAACTCACCAAGGCCAGCTGGCCTGGGTCTGAAAAAACCTGGGATAAAACAGGACTCGCTGAACATAGTGGACAATAAGGACTAATGAGAACTCAAGAACAATGGCAGTGGATTTTTGATCCTACTGCATGTACTGGCTTTGTGGGAGCCTAGGCAGTTTGGATGCTCACCTTACTAGACCTGGATGGAGGTGGGTGGTTCTTGGACTTCCCACTGGGTAGGGAACTCTGATAGCTCTATGGGCTGACAAGGGAGGGGAACTTGATTGGGGTAAGGGGAGGGAAATGGGAGGAGATGGCGGGGAAGAGACAGAAATCTTTAATAAATAAATAAACAGAAAAAATTCTAATGTGTTTATATAGGTTTTTGCATGTATGTGGACATATTTGCATGCACTTCTGTGCATATGTGTGGGTTCAAGGTGGATGTCAGAAATTAATCATATCTGCTTTATCTTTTATCATATTTAAATAAAACTATAATTACAACTATCTATTCTTCAACTCCATCAAAGACTTGAGAAGAATATAATATTACTTAAGTTAACAGGAAATGCATTATAAGCAACTTCCAAAACTCCAGAATTGACAGAGACTTCTCACTGCCTGTCCAGTACACAAAGTTTTTCTGTAACATTGGTGTACCCATCTTCAGTCTACAGGATCATAGTATCTGGTAGACTTTCCCATAAAGCAGGAAATTTCAAAGACAGTTCAATCTATATTGGCAGTTTGTCAGTACCTTTCTTCTGTGTACTGCAGAATGTCTGGAAGACACTTTCATAAAGCAGGAACTCCGAAGGACCATCTCACCTTTAGTTAAGTTCAGCAATCATGTTTCTGTAGGTTCTGCCTACATAGTTCTTACAGCATAACACCAATCAATCCAGGCAATAGCAGTTACTTGCCCAAATGACCAACCAACTCCATAAGGAACCTCTTTGATGCTCATCTTCCTCTTGAAGTACATTGGTGGTGCCAAGAGCAAATGTGTCTCATTGTCACAAAAATTTTGAAGTTTTAAAACATTTTAAGGGACTGGAGAGATGGCTCAGAGGTTAAGAGCACTGACTGCTCTTCCAGAGGTCCTGTGTTCAATTCTCAGCAACCACATGATGGCTCACAACCATTTGTAATGAGATCCGGTGCCCTCTTCTGGTGTGCGGGAAGCAGAGTGCTGTACACATAATAAATAAATTAATTAATTAAAAAATAAAACATTTTAAGTGCCATATTCTGTTTGTCTTTTTAAAAATACATCTGAAATATATCTCTGTAGGTACAGAAAACCTAACTAACATGACTACAAGTTTAACTAATATAAGTGACTATTAATCTGTGTTTCTTAACTATATATTACATTTTAAATGAGCTGCACAATACAATACCTTAATCAAGAGCAGAACTATACTTAAAACAAAATTGATCTTAAATTTTAAAGATCAATAAATCAAGACCCATGATAATGCAAAGTATTCTTCTCTATAGCTTATCCCAATGTTATGTGAGGCTACTTGTTTGTTCCCATCAGCTCAGACTAGAAATACTCAGACAGAAACTATATTATTTAGACCACTGGTTTGCCAATGGCTTAAGCTATTTATGGTTTACTCTTATATCTTATATTAACCTATTTCCATTATTTTATATTTTACCATGAGGTTTGTGGCCTACTGGCAAGGTTCCAGCTGACAGCTCAAATCTTTTCCCTTTGGCAGGGAATAATATACATAATAATATACATAATTCAGATGCTATGTTTACATTCCATATTTATGTGGCTTATTTTCTTACTCTATTAATCTTTCTACAAGTTTGATATTTATTTTATTATCTTTACTTCTTTAATCTATGTCTATACTCTTTTATTATAACTGGCTATATTCTTTTTTGCTCTCTTTCATGCTATTGTTATTATTATTATTATTATTATTATTGTTATTATTATTATTGTTTTTTTTTGAGACAGGGTTTCTCTGTAGCTTTGGAACCTGTCCTGGAACTAGCTCTTGTAGACCAGGTTGGTTACTAATTCAGAGATCTGCATGGCTCTGCCTCACAAATGCTGGGATAATGAGACCTCTCTTAAAGAAGTCATAGTGACCCTGTTCACTGCCAGCAAGCAAAGCTTATGTGAAAAAAATGAGACTACAAAGAAGCTGGGTTAAACTCTGTGTATGTGTGCTTGTGTGTGCATGTGTGTGTGTGGGGGGGGTGTTTAAAATTCTTTTTCAAACTCTCTAAGGTTTTTATGTGGATGTAGTTACCCATGTTAGTACCAACTGTAGGCAGAGGCTGCTCATTCATTTCCTAGCCATGCAGACAAAAAATAATTACACAGAAACTATATTAATCACAACACTGCTTGGCCTATTAGCTTATGCATATTTCTAGATAAATCTTATATCTTAAATCAACCCATCTTTATTAATCTGTGTATCACTAAAAGGTTGTGGCCTACCAGCAAGTTTTTTGGGGCCTCTGGTGAGCTCTGGTGGGTGTCTTTCTCCTTCCATGGCTACATGGCATCTCTCTGACTCCACCAACTCTCTCTATATATCTTTTCCAGCCTGACTATATTCTGCCCTGCTATAAGCCCAAAGAAGATTCTTTATTATTTATCCAATAAAGCAATATATATGGAGAAGGACTTCCCACATCAGAACGTCAGGAATTTATTATAAATTGGTGATGCACCTTATCCATTGAAGCACAGTCTCTCAATCAAGCAAAGGGCTTCATAATGTGGCTTGTCTTGCTGTCTATCTTTCTCTGGAGATATCTCTGCCTTTTGAGGCTGAAATTACAAGTCAGCCTTAAAGCCTATGATGGAAAAACCTTGTTAGCCAATTATCTTTAAGAGGTGGATCCAAGGATGATGTGTGGTTTTCTGGGACCCAGAGAGAAGACTGTGGGCATGAACCAGGTGTTCTCTCTCTGTGTTGTTCCACCGTGACAGAGCAGAGCCTGGATTTTCCATTCCTGTGGCATGAGTTTCCCCTTTTAATAAATAAAAGTATAGTTGTTTATCCTTTAAGCTAGCCTGTGTATTTCACAAATTGATTTAGCTTCTACAGTTGGCACCCAACGTAGGCTTGAACCCATGCCCCTGAGATTAAGAGTCTCATCCTCTACCGAATGAGATAGTGCTGTACACTTTGTTGTATGTATATGTTGGTTTCTGTAGATTTCTATATTTCTTATACTATATATGGATAATGGTGAAGCTAGATATGACTTATTAATGAGAGTGCTACCAAGAATAGAATTGTCCCAGTTAGCTGGGAAAACTACAAAGTTCTACAGGTTCCTAGACACAAGGATGGTAAGCCTTTACATTAAGTCATTTATGTGAAACTGTCTGCAGAATTAGGTGAGTGTGGGATTTTCTGGTACAGGCTCTGCTCTATTTATTTATTTAAGATATTTTAAATTATTTTGCATACCGACCTCAGTTTCCTTTCCCTCTTCTCCATTTTAGTCCCCCTGACTTCCATCTATGCTCGTCCCCATCCACTTATTTCTCCCCCGTCTCCATTCAGAAAGGAGTAGGCCTCTTATGGGCTTGAACAAGGCAAGGCACATCAAGTAATGTTCTTTATTTGAGTATGTGTATGAAACACTTTCCATTTTATTCATTTTTATGGCATTGAAGATGGAGCAGAGCAGAATGTCTTGTTCATTTGGATCAGGGAATCTACTGTTAAGGCACTATCACAATCCATAATTATAATCTTTGATAACAGTGTAATCTTTTGTCAACTTGGAGAAAGAAATCCTGGAAGAAATGGAAGCCACCTACATATTCTAACAACAGTAAAAATATCTGATATTAATTATGTCAGAAGTATTGCTATAAATGCATCATATATTCTACCTGTCTTTCTTTACATTGATTTTTATGAGAAGGTAGCATTATAATATTTAATTTAAAAAATGAATAGATATGTACATATGTGTATATTAATGGATCTATGTCTAGAATATAATATGTGTAAAATATGTCACTTTCCAAAGCAACATAACTGGAATTTGGCTAAACTAACATTTTAATAAATATAATTTAATCTGTATTTTTACAGTGCAGCATGAGTAGTCTCCAACTAAGACAGCAACCTTTTTTAGTATTTATGTAGTCTATAATGTGTCAATCACACTTATCTAAGGAACAATAAGTCCAATTATGTGAATTTCTACTGGTTTGGTTAAAATGAAACTAAGATAGAAAACAATTTTATACTGTGCCACATATTGTCATATACTAAGTACTTTTTATTAGTTGAAAACAATGACCAATTTCAAGTTATTGTTTCAATATTTATATCTCAAAATGTCTTTGATAATTAAATTGTGGATTTTTTCTCAGAATAAAAATTTTAGGTAAAGGAAAAATAGTGTTTCTATATATCTTATGAGTGCATAAGAATCCAGGGATTTGTTTATCTAAGAATTTCTTACAAGGAATCATGGCAATATATTAATGTGAAAACTAATACCTAGGACCTAAATGCAAGAAAAGAATTTGAGCTACAAAGTATAGAAGAATACTCTGAAGCAGATATGTTTAGTTCCATGGTTCTCTTCAAGTCAATGATTAATGATGGTCAACAAGCAAAATAAACTATAACAAACAGAATCAATATGCAATTATTTTAATTTGTTATGAATGTAGGAATTCTTTTTTTCATAGTTTTTATTGCTTATCTATTTAAAACTTTATTTTGTTTATGTTACTTACATGAAAAGTTAGCATATTTCTTTTTTATGATTTTTTTAATATTTTTTTTTATTAAGAAAGAAAAAAAATTTTTCCGCCTCCTCCCAGCCTCCCACTCCTCCCACTCTCCCCCCCTCCCAACCTCCCCCCCTCCTAACCTGCCCCTCCTCC
>NW_004949098.1:8038307-8067409 GCF_000317375.1 Microtus ochrogaster
TGATTGACTCTCTGGGTGTATCTCTTCAGTGTAGAAGCAGGAACCGTTCCCGTCCAGATGAACTCCTCAGCACCAAAACTTGGACGTCTGGTAGTCCACTGACCCGAGGACAAAAGGGGGAACTTGCGGGGCAGGGTGGGGACGAGTAGAACACAGGACACCCTGCCGCACAGGCTGAAGGTGGGTGTGCTCCCTTACCGGAGGTCCTTGCGGCCTGCCCTGTAGGTAGGCTCTCACCGCTCTGGGTGGGTAGCCTGTCCAGATGGGATTCCTCAGCAACTCTTTATGATTTTTTATTTTTTATTTATTTATTTAAGATTTCTGCCTCCTCCCCTCCACCGCCTCCCATATCCTTCCCCCTCCCCCAATCAAGTCCCCCTCCCTCATCAGCCCGAAGAGCAGTCTGGGTTCCCTGCTTTCTGGGAAGTCCAAGGACCTCCCACCTCCTTTCAGGTCTAGTAAGGTGAGCATCCAAACTGCCTAGGCTCCTACAAAGCCAGTACATGCAGTAGGATTAAAACCCAGTGTCCTTGTTCTTGACTTCTCAGCAGTCCTCATTCTCCGCTATGTAGGAATTCTATTAATCAATTATAGTAATTAACATAATGACACATTGTTCAGAGGTCGGTTCATAAACATGGGTAGGAGTATAGATTAAAGGATATTCTGACAGAGTGTGGTACAATCAGGCAAGCAGCTCAAATGATGTCTATGGACCAAATGCAGCTGGGGGATTGCCTAGCCCTATGATAACATTCATTTAAATTTTATAAATAAATTTAAAATAAATTCTCTGCTTTGGTGTTACTATTTCACCTGAAATCAGCACAAATAAATTTTGGTCCCATGAAGTGCTGAGATTATATTTGAGATAGTACACTTAAGAGAAGTGGGGCAGTCTAATAGAAACCATTTTCCTCCAAAAGATTCCTACTAAAATCATTTGAAATTGTGGCCATATTATCCCATATGGAAAAGTTAGAAGATGGATTTAAATTATTAAATTATTGATTATCTTGGAAGGTCCAATATATTCATTAACACCTTGAAATAGTTGGCCCTATAATGATCTAAATATGATCTGTGGGAGTGACTAGAACACAAAGATTAAGAAGAGAGAACAGCATCGATGCATTAGAGGATACTGGAGAGACAGCTAAAATTAAGGGTGATTTAGAAGTATATCAGAAACCTAACACAAGAGAAAGCTCCTGAATATATAAATATATGGAAGAGATCTAAATGAAATCATGAAATATTGAGAAAGACAGAGCCACACCGGACATCTCTTATCACCAAATGAAGCTTCCTCTACTGGAGATGGGCTATATCTAATTGAGTTGTTGGCCAAAGATGTTCTGTGGGCACCCACAAAGAAACCAGGTTGTTGCCAAAACTATATGTTTCCCTCCAAAAACTGGTTTTTGCAAGGTTTGTTGCAAAAGACAACACCCAATCAACTTATTGCACATGCAGAAATTGAGGTGGTACCTACACAGAGTCTTTTCCACTGCATGCTAATCTCTGATTGGTACTGAAAGAGAAATATAAGCAGAAACCTTTGGTCTACAATGGTTTCTTACCTACAAGACTTACTAGAGCAATGGTAGCTCAAAACTTGTAGCCAACCAATATCTGACCTGACTTAAGGTCCACTCCACAATGGATTTACCCCTCAGTTTACATTTTGGTATAAAAGCTATTTGAACAATAAATGTGGTGGATTTTCAGGATGTGAACTCAGCATTTCATGAGGGATCCCTAAAAACTTCCTTCCCAGTAAAGTCATTTCAGTTGTGCTTCAATTATTTTCCACACTTCTCTGGTTCGAGAAATCATTTATGTCAGAGCTGCAGAATTCATGCACATATGGATTCACAGAGACTGAGGAAGCATCCACAGTGCCTGCACATCACTACATCTGATGGATCCAGAAATGGATAGAAGAGGACCCATGTCCCCAACCATAACCCAGAAGGTTTTTCTAATTGATAGCCACTTGCAAATGAAACTTTCATTTTCTCCAGGGGATTTTTCTTGTGTAAATTAACCACTCTTAAAAGCAGGCTGGCATGGCCAGCAGTAGATAGCAAACAAGACAAAAATTCTGTTTCATTTTTGAATGTTCAATGTCATTTCAGGGCTCTAACAAAATTAAACACACACACACATACACACACATACACACACACACACACACACACACACACACACACATATATATATATATTCAAAACATAGAGATGTTCCATGTATAGAACTACTCAATATAGTTTGTATATGTAGATGGTATATATGTATATTAATATATCTATATATATAGTCTCTCTCGCTCGATATTCTATTATAGACATTCTATATTTATGATATTACATATATTGTAAAGGTATTTGAATATATATTTGACTCACTATTTAGTGTTTTTAATGGGAATCCTGAGTGTGCAAACTAATTGATTTATTCTTTCTGTGCCTTTTATTTTTTCCTTAAGTTTATTTGATTTCTTCTATTCTGATGTGTTACTTTTTATTTTATTTTATGTTACTATTATCCCTAAGATGCATGTTTCTTTTCTATGAGAGATAGAAAAGCAACGAATAGGATGGGAGGGGAAGTGCAGAATTGAGAAGAGTAGGGAGAAGGGACCATTATCAGGTTAGGTTACATGAGAAAAGCTATTTTTAATATAAGGAAAAGAAGAACAACATGATGTTGTTGAGAGTTTATGTAGCCTCTGACATTACTAAGAAGACAGTGTGAGAAGACTCACAACCAACTCCCAGATTCCCTGGCTATTAATGTCTCTTTGATAGCTCCCCCTCAATGTTCCCCATACATTAGGTGAAGGAATATTAGAAGTTACACCCATAGTGTATCAGCAACATGACTGCCAAAACATGAGCTGAACAAGGCATGCTAAAGTGGAATGGGAAAGTCCACAGGGTATAAACCCTACACAAAGAGCTACAGGCAACTTGGGAAAAATGAGAGTGGAAGAAATCTTCTTTTCTAGGTAAGAGCACAGAAGCTGATTATCCAATCACATTTGGTCAGCTTCAAAACCATACTTATAAGTAACATACAGATTGAGTAGAGTATACTTAGAAACATATATGTAAATACATATATGAATATAATAGTAACAAGAATTAATGAAAAAATTAAAATATTCAAAATAGATCAAAAAGAGATATATCTCTAAAATAAGAAAGTGGAAAAAAATGAAACATTAGGTGGCCATAGATGATCAAGAGCCTTTCTGTCTCTCAGAATGGAGAACAACCAAAAGTCACAGAGCAAACTAACTGTGTTGTGATTTTAGCAAGGTTTCAACCTACTTTAAACTTCCCAGTTTTCAGATCAGTATGTAATCTTTCCATTGCTTTCTGATAAAACACAAAATTATTTTATTAACTACCTTCATGGTATTTTGGTCATCAAACTTAAGTTTTGGGAAATTGATGAGTCTCTCCCCGATTAAGTGGGATATAGAGATAGACAAATAGACAGACTGACAGATTATAATTTACAGTTTGATTGTTGTGTCATGTATTTGTTCATTTGCAGTTAGATATATTTCCACCCTGTTATACTAAGTAGTTTGAGGTTTGAAAATCTGTTATATTTAGAAGAGTGGGAAAGTTTTCTCTCTTATCTTTTAGATTCTTGTCAACTGGTTTTCTACTGGTTTTTGTTGATGGGGAAATGTCCACTCATTTATTCATGATGAAAAGGGAAAATGAGTAGACAGAGCTACTCTAATCATCTTTACTACCTCATCTGCCATCTCTAGAAGTGACTTGTGTCTTCTTTGTTTTTTTTTTTCCTTATGGGATGATTGACAGTTTCACAAACCTTTCTGTGTTCACACATTGCTCATGTGCCCCTGAACTTTGGTTAAAATTAGATGATATTAATCTCCTAGCTTCAGAAGAATATGGCCTTCCCATTGTTGATTCTTTATGCTATTTGAGGGATTAAGGAGTTTAATTTTTTTTATTTCCCTATCACATATATAATGTAACCCCTTGACTCAATTCTTTGTTTAAAATGTGTAGGCAGTGCTTGTTTTCCTTTCTGGAAAATAAGTAAAATCTATCTAATTATGGAGTTGGAAGGCTAAATTCAGGTGTAATCACAATAGCAGTAGTAATTGGTGTAGACTTAGGTCACTTGTTCATTTCCAGACAATATCTAATAAGACTCATGGATAGTGGACACAGCAGAGAAGAGTATGCTGTTAACATGAAAAGGATGGAGTTTTTAATAATACTGTTCTTGTTCTGACTGATTTTGTTTGTGACAACAATTTTAGCATCAATGAAAGAATGAGAGAAACAGAAAACTAAAGTTTAATGTTATCAAATATGTTTACTTGTGTTGGCTTCTAGCTACTTGATAGTTCTGACCCTTGCATTTGCCATTCCCCTACTCTCATGTTCTGGTGTGACAGTAATGTGAGTTCTATGCTCCTTAGAAAATACAATAGAGGAAAATATTAAGTGAGATGTGTAGAATAAGATAAAAACCTGGCATATGGAGCACTCTAATGGTAATGCTGACCTTTTTATATTGAACTTCAATATTAATAATGGACTTATCCTTTCCAAAATATTACCACTCACTGAATATCAAACCCTCTAACATTTATATACAACATACGATTTCATAGCTATTTTACTAATATTTCTAATGAACTGTGTGTGTGGCGTAAGGGATTTTGAATATTGATTCTCAGCTTATGCCTCATCTTGCTCCATCTGCCTTACTGACTTCAGTTTTTAAATCCAGATTGTAGAGTCTTCATAACACCTGTCACCACATATTAGCAGTACTGAACACTTCTACCTGCTTTGGCATTTTCCAAGCAGGTTGTTCCTATATGAGGGAAATATATCATATCTCATTTATCCCTTATATGTCCAGTATGGAAGACAACACACCAAGATATACATTTCATATTGCCTTTAATGTTCTTGTGTGCTTAAGAAAATTACAATATTTTGTATTTAGTATAAAAAGAATGAAATGATACTTCTCCAAGAATTTGGAGACTACTAAGCAAATTGTTGTTCCTCTTGTTCTATGAAACAATGACTAAAGTCATTTTCTGAAAATGAGTATTGTTAATCATTGGCTCATTAACCTTTACAATGTCAATGTGCTCTGAATATCGAATTTGGTTAAATGACTGCCGGAGGTAACAGTTAAGAAAGCATTTCACATAGATGAACATATTAATGCTTTACTTAGTTCTAAATGCGCTGTGAAGGATTTAGGTAAAAGCTTGTGTGTGCTAAGAAGAAAATGCAAAGTGACAGAGAAACAATTTCACAGGAAGAAAGTGAGAATTTTATGAGCATAATGCAGCCTGCCTTTTAGCTTTTCACTTTCCTTTATTCCTTATTTTCCCATCGTATTATTTTGCATTTTTCCTTCAAGAAAGAATGCACACTAACCAAAATGCACAGAAAGTAGAAAAATAAACTACTAATGTATGTGAGCATGAGTATAGGTCTCACTGAAGTGAGACCTGCCTCCATTCTGGATGGAAGCAATTTTGCTTTTCTTTGTGTCTCCCATTCACATGTGTGCATGTTGTATTCTGGTTCAGAATCATATTTTCTGTATCTTTTTATTGTTGTAAATGTTCTTTGGTTTATTAAAAAAGTGATGCATTTTAAGGTACAGCTGGTTATTTTTTTCCATTTTTTTTATTGAAAAAAATTTCTGCCTCCTCCCCGCCTTCCATTTCCCTTCCCCACTCCTCTCCCCCTCCTCCCACTCCTTTTCCCCTCCCTCTCCAGTTCAAAGAGCAGTCAGGGTTCCCTGCCCTGTGGGAAATCCAAGGTCCTCCCCCATCCATCCAGGTCTAGGAAGGTGAGCATCCAAACAGACTAGGCTCCCAGAAGCCAGTTCATGCAGTAGGATCAAAACCCAGTGCCATTGTCCTTGGCTTCTCAGAAGCCCTCATTCTCTGCCATGTTCAGAGAGTCCGATTTTATCCCATGCTTATTCAGTCCCAGTCCAGCTGGCCTTGGTGAGCTCCCAATAGATCAGCCCCACTGTCTCAGTGGGTGGATACACCCCTCGCGGTCCTGACTTTCTTGCTCATGTTCTCCCTCATTCTGCTCCTCATTTGGACCTTGGGAGCTCAGTCCAGTGCTCCAATGTGGGTCTCTGTCTCTCCATCCATCGCCAGATGAAGGTTCTATGGTGATATGCGAGATATTTATCAGTATGGCTATAGGACAGGGCCATTTAAGGTTCCCTTTCCTCAGCTGCCCAAGGAACTAACTGGGGACATCTCCCGGGACACCTGTGAGCCCCTCTAGAGTCAAGTCTCTTGCCAACCCTAAGATGGCTCCCTTAATTAGCATATATACTTCCGTGCTCCCATATCCACCATTCCTTTATCCCAATCATCCCATTCTCCCAAACTCCCCCCCCCCCGGCATCCTCCCCTTCTCACTTTTCTCTCCTCATTTCCCCTTACCCCCATCCCACCCCACCAGCAAGTTCCCAATTATTGCCCGGCAATCTTAAAAAATCACTTAAAAAGTGATTTCTTGGATGAGACCCTTATATTTGCATTTTAACAGTGAGGGAAATAACTTGCACAAATTAATTTTACTCCAAGTGTCCAGGAAGTGTGCTTACTGAGCATTTAATGTGTTTGTTTGCTACTGGTATTTGAACACTAAATGAGTTAATTTAGTGTTAATGAAATATATCCTATCTGCTCTGAACACAGAAAGACTTTAGCAAACTACCAACGTGCACAAAGGTACCTCGTAGTCAATAGTTGATAATGTCAAGATTTATCTTGCATTTACCATGTAAATGGCAGTTTTCTAGAAGAGTCCTCACATGTCTTCATAGAGGCAACTCTTAACAGAATATAATAAGCTTCTATCTGCCCAAATGTTTTCTGATATCCAGAAAGAAAATTAGAATCATATAATATAGATCACAAGGCACGGCATGGTTATAGATCCTGTAGCTCCAGTATTCTGTAGAGTAAAGTGAAAGGAAGGGGCACACAGTGAGCTCTAGACCAGCCTGAGCTACATATTAAAATTTTGTCTCCAACAAACAAACTAAGCCACATAAAAATTATATTGGAGTCAGAAAAATGTCTCAGTTGAAAAATGTCATTTCTTTCCCATGTTTACAATTTCAGCCAAATCCCTGGGGTCTCCAAGGTAGAAACAGAGAGAACCAACTACTGAAGTTGTCCCTTGACTTCCATATGTTAGCCATGTCATAGACACACCACACACACACACACACACACACACACACACACACACACACACACACACAATTTAAAGAAACATCATCCATGTATAATAATTGGAAACAGAAAAAAATGCTGTGAAATCATTTATACGGGTCTATGTTTTAACTAGTATTAATTTTAAACACTCCCATAATGCCCCCAGACATAACCTGAAACTACTACTTTCCTGAGAATGTCTTTTCTAGTATTTAGCATAACCAGGCCCTTGAGGATTGTGTCTATGTGTAGGGCTTCTCAGATCTGTCATTTCAACATTCCATCATCAAAGTCCTTCACTTTATGAATACCATCAATCAACCCCATTTTCTCCTGTCATGTTCACATCATTCATGCCAGCCAGCTTCTATGCAATGCCTGATAATCCAGTCAGCTTCATCAAGTGGATGAAAATGTCTGTCAAACCAACCATTTATCCCCAGCCATGTAGACAAGACAACTCGTGGATTAAATTAATATATTACCCTTCAAAACACTGCACAGGCTTCATAAAGATAAAACCTTCCTCCCTTGGTTGACATCTTAATGAAAGATTAACTTCAGTCACATTTAGCTTGGGGAAAATTTGTCTTTAGCTTATATCCCTGTATGTCATATGACCTCTTTAACTTCTGTTGAAACTGTTAGAAGTTTGCTTTGATTGATTGATTGTTTCTTTAAAAATGCTTCTCAAAATTGGAGTTGGAGAGATGGCTTCTAGTTTAAAAGCATGACCTGCTCTTCCAGAGAAACTGAGTTCAATTTATATTATCTAAATATGGGTTCACAACTGTCTGTCAACTTTAATCCCTAGGGATTCATGTTGCAAGGAGGACTACTTGCTGGTTCCCAGCCACTTAGTCTCCAAAATAATCATACAGAAACTGTATTAATTAAATTACTGCTTGGCCCATTAGCTCTAGTTTCTTATTGGATAACTATTACATATTAATTTAATCCATTTCTATTAATCTGTGTATCATCATGTGGCTGTGGCTTACCCGGTAAAGTTTCCTGTATCTGTTTCTGGCAGCTCCATGGCTTCTCTCTAACTCTGCCTTCTTCCTGCCATGCAATAGGCCAAAGCCAGTTTCTTTATTCATTAACCAATAATAGCAGCACATAGATAGAAAGACCTCCCACAGCAGTGACTGTTTCTGTAAAATGGAATTCACAGTTCACCTGTAAGGACATTTAACAGCAAATACATTGTTTTAAAAAAATAACATATGAAGAAAAGTTTTTTAAAATACAAATAAAACGTGCAACTGTTAAGGTGTCCATGTCTAGCTAGTGCCAGGGGATGAAATTCAGACACTGAAATGTGTATCTTAGATTCATTAATCTTGTCACACTACCTATATGACCTGGGGAATGAATTAGAACAGAAGCCCATGCAACTGTACTTTCAAGTAAGAGGTTCACAAGGCTTTGTTCTCTGGACAGTCCACTTCATGTCATTTTCTGGAATTTAATATACTGGCCTTGAATTCTCAGAACTGACAAATTTTGCTGTTAAACTGAAATGCTAATTACATTTAAAAATTTAAGTGATTTTTTTCCTTGAGATTCTGACCTTAGTTTTCTACAGGTATTCTCACTAAATTTTTACCTATCTCAAACTCTAACTTGACCCCACATTTCATTAAATTCCTGAAGTTTCAACTTCCCATCTAGGGCAAGGACAAAACAGTCATGAACAAGTGAAATCTGAACTTGAAAGTGCCCTTATTTTTGTTTCAGTAGTTTTTGCATCTTCTGACCATATTTTCTTGTTTGAAAATCTTTCTCCTTCCCATCTTTGGTCTTTCTCACCAGAGACCTAGACACCTCCATGGAATCAGCATGCTATTCTGTTATGTTTAATCTTCTGTAACTGTTAGGGAAATTCCCAGATTCCCTCTCTCACTTTCCCTGGAGATGCATTAGTCCTGAAGCTTCACTGTGCAGCCTGGTTGACAGTAATGGTTCTGTACGAGTAGAAAGATCTTTACACTGAGGTCTAGTTGAAACAGCTGTGGGCTTTTCTTCCCTAAATATCTGTCTTTAAAGCATAGCAAAGATTTTCTAGCTGGACTTAACTGTCCATTTGGCAATTAGAAAGGAAGCAATGAGCTGACCCTCTACTCCATTCTATGATATCTTCAGCTTGCACATTGCACCTTTTTATCAGTTTGTAATTGGCCTGAACACGGTTTTATTGATTGATTTTAAGATAAACAGGAAATTACAAATTAAACAAAGGTGTAGAAAACAAAAAACAAACAAACAAACAAAAAAAACCCAACAAAACCTGTAGCTCTTGTAGGGCAGCATTTAATCCCAGCATTGGGTGGGGGCAGAGACACACAGTTTTATGTGAGTTCCACGCTAGCCTGGTCCACAGAGAAAGTTCCAGGATGGACAAGACTATACACAAAGAAACCTCATCTCCAAAAAACCAAAAAACAAATAAATAAAAAATATAAATGCAGGTTTTTTTTAATCTCAGACTACATTTATACATTCACTCAATGATTATCAAGATATTAAAATCATTATGGAGTCTCCCTGAACCACAATTTTCTTGTCTATAAAATGTAATTATTGGTTGCAATCTATAAGAATAATATTATTGTTAAATTTTAATGAGATGCAGTATTATACAACATAATGTAAATTATCAATTAAAATGCATTGAGAAGAATTAGTTTGGAAGTTGCTCACATTTTATGACTGCTACTAACACTATATGCATTCTATCAGACAAAGTTTAGTGGAAAGACAAGATTATGCAGCCTAAATTCTGCTTCTTGGATTATCCATTCTCTTTTCTCTTAGGAGTCACATGAAGAGCAGGAGTACAGCTAAAGATGAATGAGGAGAAACAGTTGCAGAAGAAGGAGTAAAAAAAGGGAAAGTGCTGAAGGACTATTGTTGGAAAGATAGGCACTATGGCTAAAACACTTATATTGGAGAGTCTAATAAAATAATGGACCAGGCCTTCAAAAATCTGAGGATTAAAAGAGGAAGTGATGTTGTCTGTGACTCAAAAATAATGCAATAATGATCACAACAATGAGAGGCATGGAAGAGGTAGATACGGGGAAATCTCTAAATTCTGGAAGATACAGCAGCAAAGTAAATATTAAAGGATAGACTCAAAAGATGAAGGGCATCAAAGCCAGGAAGAATCAACTGAGCTCATGAGATGAAACCTTGAGGCAAGATGATACTGTTAACTTAACTCAGGAGTCTGGTGGACCTGAAGGTTTTAGCTGAATCTATTTACACTTGAATAATTAGTAATAAAAATATAATATCGCAGTATGAGCAATCTCATTTAGGAAACTGTTGCTGCCTCCATTAAAAACAGCATGAAAATGGCCATTCTCTGGCTTCTAACCCATCATTAACAGATGGTATTAACATTGAACAAACTGTGGAAGACCTGCTTACTGACTGTCTTTCTCTATCTGTATCTTGGCAATATTTATGGACACAGAGACGTGTAAACAAGCATAATTATTGTGTGTTTATCTAAAATATGCAAATCAACTCTGCTAAAATATGCTGAAGAGTAGCTATGCCAAGGTAAATATCAGATCATATTGGATGTTGTATTAATGAGTGTTCTAAGGCTACAACTGACAAAGTGCAATTCTGGGTACTGCGTGCCATAGCAGCAAACAGATGGCTAATGAAAGCCTTTTTAAGTAAAAGAACATTACATCTTATTCCAAAGGTTGAGTAGATTGAAAGTCATTAGAAGAGAAACTGATCTAGGAAAAGAGACCTCCCTATTTAAGACATGAAACAGCCAGCAAGAGAAGTTTTTTGTAGGTAGTTGGAGGGAAGGGAAAGCATGGAAAATTCTTAGACAGGTAATTTCTGATTTACCCTTTCACTCTAGGTTTTCTAAGTACTAGCAATGATGATACAATGAAACAGTAATGGTATAAAATAAACAACATGGGCAGAATTTTTTCATAATATGGGAGTATATCTGAACCTCCCAGTTCAGAACTGTTTCACTTAGACTCCAGTTTACACATCACAACCCAAAACACATTTCCTGCGTTCCCTTGGGAGTTGACTTCATTACATACTTACTGTTTGAAAATGAGAAGATAAAGAAAAGTTCATAAAGTATTAGCAAAATAATTCATAGAGCACATCTTCCATGACACTGTTTATAGATACAATTTGGAAGAAGAATGTAGCCACTCTGGCTCCCATTTATCAAAAATATAATATTTGGGGACTTCTGCACACACTCTGAACAAAGAATTCATTAATTTGGAGCACAGTGATATTACTCTGTCCACACAAGTTTGTCCCATGAAGTCTGTATATCTCAGGTCTCAAGACTAGGCCATCCAACACAGGGAGGTGGTGCCATTTGGTTTCCAAAGGGAATTATGTAAACACATAAAACATTATGGTGTTGTTTTCCATCAATTTTATTATACTACGATGTGTCCTTTTTTTTTCCTTAAGTATGCACCTCTTTCCATTTCCTAGGTCGTGAATTCCTCTTATGGTTCTAAAGGAAAATATCAGTAAAGTTAAACTATCACATTGAATTGTAGAAGAAATTCAGATAACTTTCTCTTTTCTGTTCAGGTCTGCAGATAACATAACATTTTAGGGCTATAAATAATATATTTCAGTAATTGTGAGCATTTCACACTTTACACTCCTTGGGATAATTGCTAAAATTAAAGAGCTCCATAGTTGTATACTTTTCTTACAAAATAGGATCTTTGGGATCCAAAATAGCACACATTTTTAATATTCTGTTTTCTATATGCATTTCGGAAGCACCAATCTTCTCAAATTGCTTGTGTCTTAAGTGAGAGAGACATTGAGTTAATCACAAAATCAATATGAGAGTAACATTTGAACTCTTCTCTGCTGATTTCTGGTTTGAGAGTCAGCTAATTGGCATTGCCATTTCTAATAATAGCTGATATCTTTTATTAACCTGATTATTAAAGAGGTAAATTTATAGAACTTCAATTTGGCAAAAACCATAGGTTTGGAGATTCAAAACTTCAACAGGAAGCACCTGTGTCCATTTTCCTGGGTAAAACCATTAGCTTGATGAAAACACAATTTCTGTGAGAAGACAGAGTGATCAATTTAAAACAAAGACAGAAGAAGTAGCTTCATATACATGGTGAGCAATCATTTTAATTCGGAGATAAGCCAGGATACATAGCATCTCATCTTTGTACAGCTACTTACAAAGCACCAGGAGGAAAGAGATAGAATGACAATCTGGAAGGATCAACAACACCAATAAAAATTCTGCTGACGTCCAAGCTGCACATCAGGTGTAATCTGTTAATGGTCCATAGTGCTGAGTGGTTTGGAAATTAGCTACAAAATCCCCTTGCATGCAAAAGGTGCAAAGAATTAGTGGAGTTAATAGGTTTTATGGAAGCATTTGCTAGTAGTCTGCTCTGACTGGATGCAAAGACTAACCTTGTAATTGCAGAATAATGAAGCACAATCCAGGGCAAGAATGGGAATGTCTATGAATGGCAATGGCTTTATTAGCAAGGATGGATGTGATAAAGCTGTTTTACAGCCGTGACAAAGAAGATGATTTGGCTATAGGTGCACATATTTTCCTATTAGAATAGTCTGATGACATCAATGGTATATAAGAGAAGCATAAATGCACAGAAAGAATCTGAATCTAAGTTACATGTATAATCAAGGTTAAATATACAATAATCAAATGAAAATATGTACATAATCAGTTGATACATCAGAATATTTTGTTTTCAATGGTTGCTATTATCTTAGAGGCAGCAACTTAGCAGTTATTTATGTAATTACCTTATTATCTGATTTGGTGAGAAAAATAACAGAGGATTTCTATAAGCCTGTGAAATTTTCAAAATATATTATATATTATGTTGTATAATATATAATATAATTAACATATGTTTAATATATATTGAATCTAAATTTTTCCTTATATGTTGAAAGAATAAAATAGAAATTATAATCTTTATAGAAGAACATAATTTTCCTTTTCAGGTTCAACATTTCTCACTATAGATATTTTGGAATAGATTATGGCTTGTACAATTAGGTTGCCAAATGTTGAAACCTAGATCAGCCATATAGAACTCTCAGAAGCAGCAGCAGTGTTGAGAGACGCAGAAATTCAACTTCTCTTAATACAATTTTGTGGGAGGTATAATTTGGCCTAAACTTCTAGGTTATAATCTGTCATCAATGGAAAGAAAGCAAAGCCAGGACTTTCAAGCAGCACTATGGAGGAACTCTTTTTTCTGCATCATATCTGGTTAGCTCTTGTTCATGGTTAAATTGCTTTTTTATGCAGCTCAGGACCCTCTGCCAAGAGAATAGAGCTGCCTGAACTATTATAAGATGTCCTTTATTAATTAGCAAACCAGACAGTCTTTCACAGACATACCTAAAGGTCTGTCTGATAAGAAAAGGTTTCCAGTTGAAACTAAAATTGTATCTGGTCATTCTAGGTTTTGGTCAGATGATAGTTAATGCTTACTGTTCATTGTCAACTTGAACTTAAAGCATATCATTGTAAGCCATAACTTTTAAGTAATTTGTCCCCAATATCTAATATTAACATTATAATATAAAACACAATCCAACTTTCAGATGTCCTATTTCCTTTAAAGTTTCCCCTTTTAATACAATTATTGGTACAACAGAACTGGGAAACTCTCTTAGGTTGCTCAGATAGAGTGCTTTTTGCTTTCTTGCTTGCTCTAATGCTATGCGGGATCATAGAAATCATTTGTAATGGTTTGAGACAAATATTGTGACTTTAGTAAAAAATAAAAATCTCCCATGCAAAAGAATTAATTAATAAGTAATTAGACACCTAGAATAAATCCAACTGTGTGTCTTTAGTCAAACCAAATTTGTGTATATATGTCGCTAAACCAAGGAGAACGAGTACCACTCAGCCTTCTTTAGGTCATAGCTTCTAGTTTCTCCATTTCCAACTTGTTCATTATGATATAATACAAATAACCATATGCTTAGGAAACTGCCTTCCTCTACCTTAGTGTCAGAATACAGCCAGTCTTAATCATATGAATCGCACCTATTATATAGGCTGTCATAATATATCAAAGTATAGCTTGTTTTCTCTTAGAACTTCAATAATTCTTTTTCCTGGTTGTATAGCACTTAGATTGGTAAAATTGTCAATAGTAAATAAATAAATAGAAACTAGGTAGGTGATATAATTCAAAAAGATACAAAATGCTTAAAGTAGTGAAAGTGAGTTAATTTAGCTGTGTTTTAGTGGCATGTGCTTTTAATCCTAGCACTCAGGAAACGGAGGCAGGCAGATCCCTGTAAATTTGAGACCACTCTAATCTTCTGAGTGAATTTCAGGACACCCTGAAATTCTACAACAAAGAAATCCTGTTTCAGAAGTTAAAATAAAATTCATTATTTTAGAAATTTGGTCTATACATGTGATCCCATAGACCACAGAAGAGTAAGAAATGTCAGAAGCTTGAATGAATGAATATAGGCAAGTGTCATTTTTTGTTAAGTGAAATTCTGTGGATACTCTTTTATATTGCTTTATATTGTTTGTGGCTATTGTGAAGAGTGTTGTTTCCCTGATTTCTTTCTCAGTCTGCTTGTCATTTGTAGATAGGTGGGTTGCTAACTGTGTGCGTGTTTTACTATCATATCCAGTCACATCACAAAAGGTAACTATCAGTTGCAGGAGTTTCCTGATAGAATTTTTGACATCACTTATGTATACTATCATGCCATCCACAAATAACTATACTTTGACTTCTTCCTTTCCAATTTGTATTCCCTAGATCTACTTCAGTTCTCTTACTGCTGAATGCAATCCCCATCAAAATTCCAATGTCATTGTTTACAGAACTTGAGGGACAATATGTGGATTATTAGATGAAGATGCTTTACATTTATTCATGCTATCAAATATTTGTTTAATGATCATGCAAAGATGTGTTACATTTAACTCTGTGAAGCTGTGTTATTTTGCCTGTCTAAAATACCTGATTAATCTAATAAAGAGTTACTGTCAATAGCTAGTCAGGAGAAGAATATAGATGGGTCTGCCAGGCAGAAAGAATAAATAGAAGAAGAAAGAGGGTGAGATAGAGGAGTAGCAGAGAAGGGTGCCAGGGCCCAACCACTTGACCACCAAGCCAGCAATGGAGTAAGAAGTAAAGAAAAACATATAAAATAGAGAAAAATAAAAGCCCAGAAGCAAAAGATAGATGATTCTATAATTTAAGTTAGAAAAAGTGGCAAGAAATAAGCCGAGGTAAGTCTAGGCATTCATAAGTCTTCATGTATTTATTTGGGAACTAGTTAGATGGCCCCCAAAAGAATAAAAAGTAAAAAAGAAAAACCAACTACAGGAAAACACTCAATAATTTATTTTTTTTATTGAAAAAAAATTTCCTCCTCCTCCCAGCCTCCCATTTCCCTTCCCTTCCTCCCACTCCTCTCCCCGTCCCTCTCCAGTCCAAAGAGCAATCAGGGTTCCCTGCCCTGTAGGAAATCCAAGGTCCTCCCCTCTCCATCCAGGTCTAGGAAGGTGAGCATCCAAACTGGCTAGGCTCCCACAAAGCCAGAACATGAAGTAGGATCAAAACCCAGTGCCATTGTCTTTAGCATCTCATCAACCCTCATTGTTCTCCATGTACAGAGAGTCCGGTTTTATCCCATGCTTATTCAGTCCCAGTCCAGCTGGCCTTGGTGAGCTCCCAATAGATCAGCCCCACTGTCTCAGTGGGTGGATACACCCCTCGCGGTCCTGACTTCCTTGCTCATGTTCTTTCTCCTTCTGCTCCTCATTTGGACCTTGAGATCTCGTTCCGGTACTCCAATGTGGGTCTCTGTCTCTATCTCCATCTATCACCAGATGAAGGTTCCATGGTGATATGCAAGATATTCATCAGTATGCTATAGGATAAGGCCATTTCAGGTTCCCTATCCTCAGCTGCCCAAGGAATTAACTGGGGACCTCTCCCTGGGCACCTGAGAGTCCCTCTAGGTTCAAGTCTCTTGCCAACCCTAAGATGGCTCTCTTAATTAAAATATATTCTCCCGTTACCATATCCACACTTCCTTTATCCCAACCATCCCAAGTTCCCTCCATCCTCCCCTTCTCACTTTTCTCTCCCCATATCCCCTTACCCCCAACCCACCCCACCCTCAAGATCCCAATTTTTTGGCCAGCAATCTTGTCTACTTCCCATGTCAAGGAGGATAACTATATATTTTTCTTTGGGTTCACCTTCTTATTTAGCTTCCTTAGGATCACAAATTATAGACTCAATGTCCTTTATTTATGGTTCAAGAAAAACTAAAAACCCAGTATATCTAAAACAATCTAGAACAACAAAAGAACTTCCAGAGCTCTCACTACCCCTGTTTTCAAGTATGCAAAGAGCTGTAGTAATAAAACCCACATGGCATTTGGCATAGAAACAGACATATTGATCAATGGAACCAATCAAAGGTCCTGACATAAATCCACACATCAACAGACGCCTGATTTTTGATAAAGAAGGTAGATATGTACACTGGAAAAACCAGTCCAGTTGGCGTTGGTGAGCTCCCATTAGCTCAAGCAAACTGTCTCAGTGGATGACCCTCTCGTAAGGACTTACTCTTATTTTTATTTATATGTATGTATTTCTGTGAGTTTATGAAGGTGAGAAGACAATGTTTGAACCACTGAAGCTTGAGTTAAAAGTGGTTGTAAGTCATATGACCTGTCTGGTGCGAATAGAAATAGCAAGTCTTTTGGATTAAGCTATTACTTTGGCCTCAAAATTTTTTTGAATAAAAGTATCTTTTCTCTATATACATGGGGTTAAGTACTTGATTAGCTTGTGAAGAATATATATTGATAGATGTGAAAACCCAAGACTATCATCACTCTGAAGACAGGTTTTTGTCTGGTATCTGGTTTTAGAATGAAGTCTCATCTTCTCTTTTGTAGTTTATTCTATTGTCCTAGACAAGTGAAACTTGAGTTCTATGAAATTTGCTACTCATTTTATTGTCCTCCCTAAACATTTATTTGATTTGCTAAGTCCTTATGGCAAATAATCAGTTAATAATTTTGTTCTGCCCATATCTGTCTTCTAGGGCACTTCTGCTTGAAATGTCCCCACTCTTATTTGCAGAAATCTCATTTTATAATAGACAGCAGTTAAGGTATTCTTACACACACACACACATACACACACACACACACACACACACACACACACCACAATCTCTATGAAATGTGTTTTCCCTTCAATTTATTAGGACTCATTCAGAGTTGAGTTTCAGCACTTTTCTCTTGAAATTTTAAGAAGTAAATTTTTAATAACTAACTGATAATTATGATAATATTTAAGGTTTTTTTGAACATATTTTTCTCCTGAAAATAATGTTGAGGACAATGACCAAAATCCATATTGGTTGACATTAGTACAATCTGAGCTCTTTCAGGTCTGAAGACTTCTATTGGTTGTTAGTATTGCTAAAAGAAGAGAAGGAAGCATCTAAAAGTAAAAATACCTTCTAGAAGAAAGGGCCCTACAATTTCTGACCTGCACAATAGCTTTTTAGTTTTCTTCCCACTGACTTGAGGGTTGGAGAGAGGGGGAAATACTTTCAAGAACTGCCAGAAATATATAAAGTTTTCATTAAAAATATATATGTCATTTTTAAGTAATGCCCCAGCAATAGTAATGAGACATTTATGGGTGTGCAAAGAAAGAAAATTAAAGCACATCAATATATGAACATTGCATTCCATTTACCAGAAGCCCATCATTTCTCTAACAGAATTATAAAGTATTTCAGGCATGTGTGTTATCATCGCATCAGGACAAAGGACTCACTGTTTCCATTTCCTGTCTTTCTCTACAGAGCTATGATGCACTGTATCCCATCTGTCAATTGTTTTGAAGTAAGAGTCTCAGTTAGATATGGAGAAATTGTTTGATGTCAGCCTCTGGCCTCCAAACTCACATGGACTTATGTGTGTGCACATTTCTCCCCACACAAAAACAAACATGTGAACATGTACACTTACACACACACATACAAATAACTACACTCGCTAATAGGTTCCTTAATATTTAAAGATATGTTTTATATAACGAAAGAACAATCATTTATTTGAAATGATTTTATGATATATGTATTTTTCTATACATCTTCTCTGGACAAAATATGAGTAGATTTCGGTAAAGATTTCCTTCATTCCAGATATGAACATTAGGAAGACTAAAATGATCAATATCTATTGTGTATTGTTTAATACATTTTCACTATTTAAGAGACTGAGGCAGTGGAATTTCAAACTTAATGCCTGCTAGAGGACACATATCTATATAGAGAAACCCTTGGTCAGACAAACAAAATTGTTTTGAATAACAGTTATTAAAATCGCAAAGGGCATTTTGTTATTGTTTATCACTTAAGCATGGGGACATGGTTGCTGCCAAATAAGTCATAATTCCATTCAAATAAATCCTTTAAAATAATTTTCCTAGAGTTGGAAAACAGTCTGTTTAAATATCTATTGCTTACCCTGCTAAAGTTCAAAGTGACACTCTAAATTACAAGATGGATGTTATTTGACAGTTAAATGTCTTAGCTGAGATAATACATGTTCTTTCCCTGTAGTCTTGGTAAGAATGAGAAATCCAAGCTAGCCTAATCTTGTTAGTTCTGTTGAACATCTGCAGCTTTTGACAATGGAATTAGAATGAGCCTTTTTTCCTTAAAATACCCTCAGCAAGCAGCCAAGTTCTCTTTTCAAAAGGGTGAGTTAGTATTTGCATTTTAAGTGTAAAAGTGAGGTTGGTGAAAAAACTTTCTTATGGTTCAGAAAAAATGGCAATGTTTGGTTAGCTTCAGGTGAACCTGCGTCTGGAGTTCAACTGGCAACTACTAGATTGTTTTTAATTATGAATAAGAAAAGACTTACAATTATGATCATGGAACTACAAAGTATAGAACTCTACAAAAAAAAAGAGATAAGAATAAGTCTTCTTGTGGACCAAAAGGATGTAATTATTACAATTAATTTAAAGAACAGAATAATGAGGACTGTACATGGGGAAAATGAAGAGCAGATCTACCTTCAGAAGACAGATGCCTGATAACTTACATTTTCAAAATAGAATCTATATATGATGAGTTACTTACATTTTTCTTTCTGAAAAGTCATTCAACACTCAGATCCTTTTATTTTCACTGCCGTAATTACAGCTCCTACCCTATAACTGTACTCCTGAAACACTTCTAGTATTATTTGAATGCATCAGGTTAGACCAAGTCCAAATAGGAAGAACTATTTTTTATATAAAAATTGGACATTTTCAAAAAAGAAAACTTCATTTAAGTTATTTGAGTTCCACATATTCTGAATAATAACTTATCATCATATTTTATTTTATATTTTCTTTTTTTTCATATTTTTTTAATTTATTTATTTATTGAGGATTTCTGCCTCCTCCCCGCCACTGCCTCCCATTTCCCTCCCCCTCCCCCGATTAAGTCCCTCTCCCTCATCAGCTTGAAGAGCCATCAGGGTTCCCTGACCTGTGGGAAGTCCAAGGACCGCCCACCTCCATCCAGGTTTAGTAAGTTGAGCATCCAAACCGCCCAGGCCCCACCAAAGCCAGCACATGCAGTAGGATAAAAAACCCATTGCCCTTGTTCTTGAGTTCTCTGTAACCATTGAAGTAATTTTGGTATGTAAAGTAAAATTACATGGGTAATTGTCATAAAATATTTATTAGTCAATTTCTCTAAATCCTACTGTTCTATAATATCTAATTTATACTTGATTGACTTTCCTTTATGGTTGCCACTCCCTGGTAGTTCATGCCATTTCTTTTTTCTTTTTTTCCTATTTTTTGTCATTAATGAATTTTTAATTTTCTTAAGTGAACTTTGGATGGTAGGAGGAGGAGATCACATATTTTCTTCTACTCTCACAGAAATGACTTTTCTTACTCATGTAGATACATTATCTCATTAAGGGTACATTAACCTGAATCAGTTTGCATTTTAAATTTATTTAACAATTCATTTAATTTTAACATGCAAATATTTGACTTTGGCTTGAATTTACACATAGGTATACTTCTGCCTACTTTGGTGTTTGGGGGGAGGACCTTGGACTTCCCACAGGGCAGGGAATCCGGACTGCTCTTCAGACTCGAGAGGTAGGGGGAGAGGAGTGGGGGAGGGGAAGAGGAGTGGGAGGAGGAGGAGGGAAATGGGAGGCAGGGAGGAGGCAGAAATTTTTTCAACTAAAAAAGTAAATATAAATAAATAAATAAAAGAATTATAGATAGATAGTCATCTATGTTATATTTATAGTTAGACTAATCAGATTCTTTAGATACATAGAGATTATATTCTTTACGAATAGATTATCTTCAACCTCTACAAAGAGCTGTAGAAAATGGCATTTAATTTAACTTAGAGGTCTGTGGTAGCAAATCACATTCTTCCTGGCAATACAGATGTATTCCTGAGAGATTGTTGAGCACCAAAGACACTCCACTTAGAGCTTTTCTTCTTGTTGGCAAAACCAGCCTTTGGATAAGGAACTGCCCATACCTCAACAACTGACAGAATACATAGTATCCAGAAATGGATAAGCAGAACTGGCAAATCTTGCAAGACAGGGTAAGATGGCTTTGAAAAATTTCTTGCCTTTAACAGTAATCTGTCAATTATTCTAGGCCTTTGCCAAAGTTGGTTGCTTCAACGTGACAAACGTGACTTTGGGTGATTGCCCAGGTAGCCAGTTGTCTCTGGTTTGTTGAATGTTTTGGGAGTTGTCTGACTGAACTTCTTAATTTCTTAAATAACATTATTTTCTCTCTCCGATATTTGAAGTGGCTGATGACTACATAAAAGTCACATGATTTAGACAAGTTATTTATTATACAAGGCTTAAGCTAGTTAAAATAGAATATTTGTTCTTATTGTATATAATTTTGTAGTAGGTTTAGAACTCTCTTATTTAAACAAAAGGGGGAGGTGTTGTGGGGAGATGTATAGCTAACAACTGCCCACCTACTCAGGCATGGCCTCATAAACTTTTACCTAGTTGCAGAAGCACATCAGTGCTCTTACTCTCTGTCTTTCTCCCTGGACCCCAAATTTGCTAGTTCCATATGTTTAGATCTCATGTTTATCCTTCATTCACATAGAGAATTCTGATTTGTAAGTTTTATCTATTAATAAATACCTATACATTTCTTAAAAAATTAAAAATCAAATTTTCCCATTTCTTGATTATTTTCCTGATACTTTAAGCTGAATGGCCTACTCTTCTAGAGCACTGACATAGTCATTGTGATATCTGGATTTTGGTTTGTTTCTCTACTAAAATTCTGCTTGACACAAGGCTCTCCTTTTCCCATCTCTATACTTCAATTTTACCTTTTATCTCTTAGGAAAATGAGAGAACATTAGAGCCAATGATTTTAAAGTTTCCCTTCAGCTCTGATAGCCAAGCACTTAATACGAAGCATGGTATGAAGGTTATAAAATAAGCCAGCAATAGAATTGGAAATAAAGCCTTTAGGATATATCTTTCGATTTTCTCTTTAGAGAGAGAGAGTAGAAAATTTAATAAGAAGTGAAAGAATATATGAATAAATGGTGTATAAAATTTAAGGAGTTAACCTTAAATGAATGTAGGAGAAAAGAATATGGAAAACAGCCAAGAACAAATACTAGATGTCTTGACATGGTTGCACACTTTTTCCCAAAAATGTAATACAAAAACTCATCAAGATACATTCATTAATAATGCTATTGAGTGACTGATTGATTTTGTGTCTGTGTGTGCCCGATGTGTTCACTAGATGGGAGTATCACATATGACACACTGTGCATGTGGAGGTCAGAAGACAACTTTGCAGTGTCAGTTGTAAGTGGAATAAAAGGATATAATTCAGCTGGAAGGTTTGTGTGGAAAATGACTACTTACAGAGCCACTTCTCCAGCTCCAGACATTTCATTTCTATTACTTCTGGATTTTCCCAAAGTATGTGATATAAAAATATCAGAAATATCTGTCTAATCACAAATTGCTAACACATTCAGAACACTGTGTGTGTGTGTGTGTGTGTGTGTGTGTGTGTGTCACTGTGTTTGTCCTCTTGAGTCAGATTTAACTTTTGTCCACAGTATGACATGATGTCCAGCACTGAAAGTGATACACAGCTCTGTCCACTGCTGTCCAATGTCACCCTATTCTGGCTCATGCCTCTGACTGAAAAACAGTAACAAATGCAAATGTGTAATCATAATTTTTTAAAGTTAATTCCCAAATATATATTTGGTTTGTTTATGGAGGATAATGTTTGAGGCAGGACCTTACTGTGTAGCTCTAACTAGCCAGGTACCAACCAGTCTCGATTCATGTTTGTGACAAATCTTACAACCTCAGTCTTCTGGGGGATGGAATTACAGGGATGAACCATAACACCCACCAAAAAGACAATTTGTTTTCTGATTGTAACTTCAATGAAGACAATGAAGTTAACATCATCTTTTAAAAACACCATTTGAAGGGCCTACTGTAGTATAATGATAAGATACCAAAGTGGGAAATCAAAGATTTGTGGTTAAACTATAAAAACAAACATCTTAGAGCTTGTGTTCATGGCTGACACAACATGAGACAAAGGAAAACAAACATGCTTCTGGATTTATAAGATGTTGTGTTTTAGTCAAATTGACTACACACTTAGTCAATGAATGTTGTGACCAATAAAATGGTCACTTATTGGTGCATTCAGAGAAGACTAGCAAGCCTGGGACTTGGTAAATGGTTTTGAAGAGCAGCGTGGATTAGCAGTATAGGAAAAAAAACTTGTCTGTGGTAATCTCAGCCAAATCTGGAGAGCAGTCATATCCAGGCTAAAGGACTGTCCATGATCCCAGCATCCTCCATCTTGGGATCAAATAATACCTCCCATTTAGTGAGAACCTACAAAATAACCAAGAGTCCCATGTCCTTTCCATATGAAATCTCAAACCTGTGTAATCTCATTTGATTACCTCATTATGAAGAATGCAAACCTGTCTTTCAGACTGTAGTGTTGAGACATTGACATTGCCTTATCCCACATGCAATTCCACAGTGTGTTGTAAAATTTGCTTCTCAGGGACCTCTTGTGAGGATGAGGTGAATGAGACAAGAATGCAGACATTTAAAATATTTGTGATAAAGACTCTTCTCATTAAGTAACTTAGCAGGGTTGAGAATTCTTTTTGGCATTCCTTTATTAGAATGCCACATAAAATTTCAAAAGAGTACTCTAATACAGATAACACTTTGTACTTTCTAAGATTAGATCTTTCTCCTTGCAGCAAAAAATAATTTAAAAATTTTATTCAAATAATATGTTCTAAAAGACATCAAACCTCTTTCCATTTCTTTCATCAAATGACATTTAAATAGTCATTAATTTTTATTCTCTCCAAAATTATATCATTTGTGTCTTAGTCCTTCCCACACATCAATTGGTGTGGCTTAGAGAAATGAAGCCTTCACCCATTCCCTTCTTGCCTTCTACATCATGTGTGCTGTTGGAATATGACCACTCAGCTTCCTTACTTAATCTGTCTCCTTCTTTTCCTTCTTTACCATAATGAGCTCCCCTACTGGAACCAAAACCAAAATAAACTCTTCCTTTGGGCAATAGAACTTAGGTCTAAATTAGATAGACAGTTAACCTTCTGAGCTTCAAGTCAATGTGGAATTCAATAATTTCTACTAGAAAAAAAGAATAGAACAGCAGAGAAGAAGTCTCTGTATTCCCTCCACATAATAAAAGATTTGTGATTTTGTAAAGAGATATACTTGTGGAGAAAATTTATAGTGGAACATCAAGCATGTTGGAGTTGTGAAAGAATCCTAAACTGGAAGTCCATAAAATGACTTATGAGAGAGTGATGACTGCTACCGAGATTAGTTAAGGCAGAAAGAAAGAACAGAGTAAGAAAGATGCAGTACCATCTGTGGTAAGGCACATTGTCACTACTATGCCCTGAGTCTTTATCAAGCTCTCACTGTAACTTAAGAGCTGTTGGAAACAGTCTATATCATAATAGTTTTCTCCTTCCTGTATTTGTTCTAGTATTTGAATTACATCCCAAAATAAAAGCCATGTGTGAATTTCTAAAACACATATAGTGATTACCTAGTGAAATACAATTTTAAAGTCATAAAGAAAATGTGTCATGTCAAAAGCATGCCCATACACTCTAGTGAAGCTTAATAAGAATATAGCTCCATCCTGAAGACAGCTTATCTTTCAGGTAACTTTAAGACAAAAAGGATGAAAGGTTAGCTTAATAATTCAAAACAGCAATAAGTTCTTACGTCTGTAGGTTCATGTACAGTCCAACAAAATTATTTGTTTACACATAAAAAAGCTTCTATAGATGTGAGAAGTTTTATTAGTTCTCTGGTATATCCCTTGCAATGCAGCAGTAGAACTAATACAATGGCCTATACTGCCATTACTCTCAGTTCACCTTGGCCAGAAATGAAAATTATGGATGTTGTTATTCAGTCCCTTTTTACACTGATAATCTATGTTTTTAAAATGGAAAATAGATATGACCATATCCCTCTGTATGCTTGTACTGAATTCTCATGTAAAAAGTAAACAAAAATACCATTATTAAGGTTTTGTGTTCTCATTCAATTCTTTCTCATTTTCACTTTTTCCATGACAACTAATTTCTTCTAAAATGGATTAAACCAGAATCAACTGTTGTATATTCTATCATCTACCAAGCACTTCTTTATTTTACAATATATTATTAGCCTCTAGTCCTTATCATCATTTTTCCATCATTAAGTTTCTTTATTAACAACACAATATTATCACATAAAAAGGCCTGCATACAGTTTCTTCTCTGAACCATATGTATCGTCTCTTGACAAAGATTTTTAAAAACATATGTTTCAAAAATCCAGGAGAAAGGATACTATGGCATCTGTTTGCATAAAAGAAAATTAATTAATAACTTTCATGGATGTATGTCTTACATTCTTTAATCTATAAGTACTCTAAGTTCAATTTAATAGAGTTCCAGTCCTTTTTCTTTGAAAATCCTGCACAACTCAACATACTTCTTGGTTCTAAACTAAAGTTCAAAGCACTTGTTTGTTTCCTAACATCCAGACAGGCTCTTGATCATGTATTATTTAAAGCCCATTTCTATGTTTGCTCTTATTTTCCTCTCTATTCCTTATTTTTTTAGAAGCCTGAGTGAAAGCTGACGGTAGGATTAGAAACAAATAAAGCAGATTCAGAATGAAACTGGGTCTAGATAAAATAGACAGAGAATAGCAAGGTAAATGCCAGATAAAGGTGATATTGTGCATTGTGGATATGGAGAATGCCATATGTGAGATGCAACATCTGTGGGTAGCCATTACTTCATGATGTTTTGTTCATTTACGTATCTTGTTTAGTTTTTTCCTTCATTTCATTTTAGAAATTATAACTTAATCATAATATTTTTTCCATTCCTTTCCTACCTCTTAACCCTCCCATATGACTTTCCTTTCTCTCTCTCTCTCCTTCAAATTCATGGTCCATTTTTTATTGTTATCGCAGGAGTAGCATATTTATATATTGTTATGTATAAACATTTGTATCCCTTACTATAATCTTTTCAGGCCATAGAATGCCACCTATTTGTATGTTTCAGGACTAACCATTGTAAATGAAAACGTCTTTCAATTTGACAACATTTTCATTCTAGTTCTTTAGGCAGGGTTGAGGCTTTCTGTCTGCACATGTTAGTGTGGCCATTTGATGTCATTCTTGTTCAGATCAAATTTGGACAGTCATGTTGATGAGACTAAGCATCTGATGTTATTAACATACATAATCTCACAGCAAACTCCCTGATATTCCTGCTCTTACAATCTTTTCATCCACTCTTTCACAAAGATCCCTGATCCTTAGCTGGAGGAGTGTTTTGAAATATAACTTTTGGAACTGTGATGTGGGAGTGTCCAGTGTTTGGTTGGTTTTAGGACCTCTCCTTCCCCCGCTCGGCTGCCGGCCGTGAGTTCGGCTTGGCGTGAGCAGCGGCCTGTGCCTGGCAGCCTGTGTCTTGTGTGTGAAGCCAGCAGCTTAATATAAATCATCACGCAATGGCTTTTCTTGCTTCAGTTCTTTATATTTTCCCTTTAGACACCTCAGATTGACTTCCAGTCCCCATGCAACCCACATCTGCCTCCCCACGTGGATTTAAACTCCACAGGCCCACGTAGTCTCTGCCCGTGTGGTTTGCTCTTTTCTGAGTGGTTTTTAAATCTCCCTTGCAAGCACAGCTCTTAAATGGTGCGAACCAGAGCACGCGGTTGCTGAAAGCTGTAACCCCTCAGGGTGACTCTGTCACGTGGAGGCATAAGCGGCTTCCAGGTTGCTCTTCTCTACCCCTGGATTCTGGGTTTCTGGTTCCATCTCTGGAATTGATTTAATTACATTTACTTTCTTGAGAAACTTGCATTTTCCAGTTTTTAACATCTACTAAGGCACTGAAACAGGACCCCGCTTTCATCGCGACTCGGCAACAGTCTGCTGGATAATAGGTAATATGGCAGTTTTCATTTCTAACGCAAATTTTACTGCTTTGTTTTCACTAATACAATGGATTAGTAAATTTATATTTACTAATACAACGGATTACATCATAAAAGGTTTATATGATTATGGGGATATCTTAATTTGCTTGTTACTAGGTTTCAGATTTCTTTTCCATATTCTATCATTAAAGAAGAATATGGCACTCCTAAGAACGACTGAATCTTTACGTACTAATAAGGAACAGAAGAATATGCCACTCCTAAGAATGATAGAATCTTTACAAACTAATAATGAACAACTAATTGACAGGATTAAAATTATTGAAAATCAGAGGTTATCTGAACAAGTGGATACTATGACAGACAAAATTGACTCCATATCCAAGGGTATTAGAAAGTTACCTGAAAGGGTTCAGGCTGTTGAATTTGACCTTCAAACATTATCACAAAGTTTTGATAAGGTAACAAACAGAATGTACCTCCAAGATGGGAATCTACATGATATACAAGAAAAGTTTAAGGAGGACATATTATCTTTGAAGGAAAAAATTAAAGCTTTGGAATCACAGGTGCAGAATGGGGGCCAAAAAACTGATACCTCAGTGAAATCACTGGAAATATATACAGGTCAGGAGATTCAGGATTTAAGAGAGACAATGATAAAAAGATTTGAAAAGATTGGAGAAATTATTGCAGCTGGTGAACAGAGTAAGGAGGCAGGCACAAGGACAGGACACAATGCCTCCACCAGCTATTAGAACTGTCTTACCCAGGGTTCTAGCGACATACCCTATACTTAATTCTGACAAAGCGTCAACTTCTAAAGGCTCAAAGGGAGTCAGAGAAGCTAGATGGACGCCAATAGCAATGAATGATCTGAAAGAAATTAAGCAAGCTATTGTTAATTTTGGCTTGCACAATGCATATGTAAAGGAAATGATAAGGACTTGGGCTTCTAATGCTAGAGCTACCCCCCATGATTTCCATCAGTTAGTGTCTGCAGTTTTAGATAATGGACCTTCCTTGATGTTTGGAATTTATTTCAGAGAAGAATCCAAACATATGAAAAAGCAAGGAAGAGCAAAGAGTATTGAGGTTTCCCAAGATCAAATTCTTGGTGCAGGAGAATATGCTGATCCACAGGTCCAAGCTCTTTATGACAATGAAGTACTGTGTCTATGTCACCAAGCAGGTTTAAATGTTTGGAATAGGATACATGATCCAGCAAAAAGGGTTGAATCATATACCAGAATTAGGTAGGGACAGAGAGAACCCTTTATTGACTTTTTGCACAGATTAATTAAGGCTTTGGACATGGGGGTAATAGACCAAGAAGCTAGACAAATACTCTTGAATCTCTACCTTTTGAGAATGCAAACATAGAATGCAAAAAGATAATTGGGCCTTTAAAGTCTAGATCAGCACCTATGGATGAATGGATTCAGCATATGATGAATGTTGAGACGTTTAGCTATAATGATAAATCTTGGGTAGGAGAAGCGATTTCCAAAGCAATGAGGAGACATCAAACTGCCAGGTGTTTTAATTGTGGTAAATTAGGACATTTGCAAAGCTATTGCAGGCAAAGAATTTCTAGGAATAATATCTCTTCTGAGAATGACAAAAATAGGAGACCTAGGCCTTCAGGTGTATGTAGGTGATATAGTAAAGGCCGGCATTGGTCCAACGAATGCAGGTCAACAACAGACAAACAGGGCAACCCGATACTGTCAGGAAACTCCTTGAGGGGCCTCTCGCAGGCCCCCAAGCTAACAGTGGCCCAGTCATTTCCAGTCACAGTGGAGAACGTGCCTCACCAAGAAAATTAAAAGCTCCAATTTCTACTGTAAAAGGTAATACTGGTCTAAATGATGAAATACGCATGGAGGATGAGTCAAAAAACCCAGTAGGACAGAGTAAACGTATATTTTGGCAGACTTCTATTAATGATCAAAGACCAAAGCTAAGAGTCTGTATAAATGGCACTTTTATTGAAGGCTTATTAAACACAAGTGCAGATGTAAGTATGATTACCCCAGAATCTTGGCATCCGAATTGGCCTCTTCAAGAGGTAGATGTTCAGTTCCTGGGAATTGGAACCCTATCTCGTGTAAAACAAAGCACAAGATGGGTTGAATGCATAGGGCCTGAAGGGCAAATAGGAAGACTAAGGCC